>NW_024039168.1:0-578862 GCF_016077235.1 Cyprinodon tularosa | reverse complement strand
CAAGCTTCTATGGCTTTGTGCTCCTCTGAAAGTGGCCTTTATGCTTCAGTTTTGTTGATTTTTCTCCATGTGTGGGAGGGATTTTCTTGTCTTCTTTCTGATACTTGGCAGGGCGATGAAGCATTTGCTGTTGGCACCGTTGAAAAGCCCCCACCAAAGACTCACTCTAGGGGCTTTTGTAGCCTTTCAGAGCACTTCCGAATGATGGACAGGCGAGTTCAGCTCTCCCAGAATTTCATCCTGTTTTCCCTGAAAATGTCCCTCTGTTTTTTTCTCTAGCAGCGTCCGTTTTTTTTTTTTTTCCTAGAATTTATTTCAGGTAAAGTCAAGACGCCACGGGGCTATGAGGGTAATTGCTGTCACGGTGGAGCTGAAGTTGGAGCTGGGCTCTCAAGTCGCCTAATCATGTTTTCATCATCAGGACAACGTTTTTTTTTTTTTTTCTTTGGGGCTGTAATAAATCTCCCCTTTGACATGCTACATTTACGCTGAATGCACGCTGGGAGAAAGACCCCAGGATTTATTTTCCCCTCTTTACTTTAACACCAAGCCTTGTAACAAGCTGAGGCAGATCATTGTTGCTGCTTCGCCTTCACTGTTCATTCAGAGCATAGGTTTGCACACCAACACATTCCAACGCAGAGGAATTTTGAGGGGTATTCACGCTGGAATGTCATGTTTTAGTGGACTGTGAGGGACATGAGGAAATGGATCCATGAAGTCTCAGTAGACGCTTTGCTGTAGAGGAGATAATGGGCTCTTAGAGATGTGTTCAAGCCAAGATGATGCCTGTCAAGTCTGATGTAGCTTCCTTTTAACATCTTAATGCTTCACAGAAGCTTCAACTTGTGCAAATAAAAGCTAAAAAAGTTCAGAGTCTAACCGATGAGACGTCCACCCATTTCTTCCCATCCTAATCCCACCCTGTGCACCAGGCAAAGGAGTCTTTAATTGAATCACACTCCGGGATACAATGCGACATGTGTTGCACGTGTCTCCAACTCCACGGGTGCGGCGGTTCTACCATATTTGGATGCATGCACACATTTTGTTTCGCCTGCAGTGACCCATGCGCTCTTTGGCTGAAAACATGGAGAATCCATTTTAGTTTGGTGTCAGATGATTGGAATTTTTACACAATATCGCTGCATCTGTTTTTTATTCGTTAATGTTTCTGGAGGGTTTAATGTTGCTTGTACACTCATGAGCTCATGCTGTTGACATTTTACTGTAGCTCAAACTAGTGTCATATAATCAGATTTAAACTCTCATCCTCTTTCACGCCTCCCTTCAGGAATCTCCATAGATCATCTCCAGCTCACTTGGTTTCTACCTTCCTCCTCCAGTGGACAAACTCTCTATGCATCCATTAATCTCCTCTCAGTTCCTCCCCCTTTCCTTACCATGCAACATTTGTCCATGTGTCCCTTTTCCTTCCAACCACCTTATCCTTCCATCCAAAATGTATCTCAGCCTGAGCTCTCCCACATATTCTTTCTCATTTTTTTCTATGAACATCTAACCTCTGTCTTCTGTACTTTAGTTCGTATTTGACAAAGACCACCCATGATGCACCTCTCCATCCTCTCTTCCCTTACTTTTTAGCTTGCCTTCTTCTCTGGCTCTTATTTTGGATGGACGTCCACATAGATAAAAACTAAACCTCTACACCTTTCCAGCTTTGTGCTGCTCCATTTTCATTTTAACCTGATTTTAACTGAAACACTCACTCTTCCTCTTTTTCGTCATTCACATGACTTATCACGTCTGGGTTTTGCACATTTCGATCTTTGATTTGATATGATGTCAAACTAATTCTTTTATTTCTCTCTGCTGTCATAATAAGAAAGAAAGAAAAATATAGAAATTTAACTTTATTAATCTCACAACCGAGAAGTTAACTCTGCAATTTCACCCATCCCCTTGCGGAGCAGTGGGCTGCCATTGTGTGGCGCCTGTGTAGCAGTGTGGGGTTAAGGGTCTTGCTCAGGGACCCAGAGTGGAGGCTGTGGTGATCGAACCAGGTGCTTACAACCCTCTTAGAGAACTAGCGCACTGCTCTAACCACTAGGCCAACACTCCCACAGTAAAGTACTGTAAAAGTGCAGTAATATGTTATAGCATCTTTCATGCTTTAAATTTGGAAAGTGCATAACCAGGTGAAGAATGGATTGCATAACATTAATGATGGACAAGTGAATGGCTTTTGGGTGGATAGATTAGTTTAGAGTTAGGTAAATGGTTGGATTAGGGCAGCGTTGTCTGAAATCAGTTCCAAAAGACTGGATTCAACAACCAACCAGATCCCGTTAAGGGTTGTAGAAGTAGATAAAAGGCTTAGGTAGCAAAATGACAATTATAGGTCAACCTATATGGGTTCTTGCTTTTTTGTTTATTGTTTCGCCCATACCAGTTATTTTACTTCACCCTAACAATCTAAAACTATGTTCAACTGACTTGCTGACAGTGTTGTTTTATCTTCCTCTATTTACACGATTGAAATGACTCAATGATGCCAAAGGCTACATGAATCTCAAAAAACCCCAAACACTCATAAACAAATCTAATAAAAAAAGTCAGCAATGAATGGCAAGTAAGAAGTACGGCAATTCTTCATGTGATCTCAGGGGGTGTGGGGGTGGTTTATTTCTTTCCAAAATACCTGAGACCCGTGTTTTTTAGGGGATTGATGTCGAGTTATCTGTGTGAGGCCTTGTTCTGGGGTGTTTTACACCAGATTGCGTCTGTAATCTTTCAGGTACTGTTGCACCAACACATGATTGGGGGGGTTCTTAATCCTCTGGTTGAGACAAAGGTTTAATGAGGTTCTTTGACTATGTCCTTGTTGAGCTCGGAGATAAATTGAAGATCAATTATACTTGGTTTTGGTAGTAAAACATTCTAATCTATTTGAATGAAAGAAAATGGCCCAGAAAACTTTATGGCCGTTGCTATGGAGTCAGGTATCAGTCAAAACAGAACAATAAAACATAGCTAAAAGGAGAATGGTGATGGTCTATCCAAACCTCCAAACGAGCCAACCTAGCTCTCTGGTCCAGTTCTAACATCCCACCATCTTCCTCTGGTCAATAAATTCACAGATTTGGTACACAGAAGCCGTTTTCTGTCACTCGGTGTGGGAGTACAAAGGGACTTCAGTTTCACTTTTCCTCAGTCCATCGCCGACTTCATGAAAAGATAACGGACTGAAATGCTTTATAACACAATTCTCGAATTTCTCTTATGTTGAATGCAAAAACTAAAGTTTGGCATTCATTAACAAAGTCTGAAAAGGGTTGTGTTTATATTATAAAAAAGACCAGAAAAAAAACTTCCCAATTTGACTTGATTCTCATTTAGTCCTAGAGATCGTTCATACAGCCAAAGGGCAATTTATAAAATAAAACCATTTTCTTTGGTCCTTTCAGCTGCCATCCCCTGCCATTACTATATACATTTTCTTTTAAATGTTAATATATTGTTAATATCAAAGAATTGGCAAACTTGAATTGTTACCACTTATTCTTCCCTTTGGATTGA
The DNA here is from genome assembly GCF_016077235.1 of Cyprinodon tularosa. Taxonomy (NCBI): domain Eukaryota; kingdom Metazoa; phylum Chordata; class Actinopteri; order Cyprinodontiformes; family Cyprinodontidae; genus Cyprinodon; species Cyprinodon tularosa. Next base: position 575,322 of record NW_024039168.1, on the reverse strand, counting down.
GGCTGGTCAAATTTATGGCAGGTTGTTAGTGCTTTTAAAGGAGAAGTCCGCTCATATTCAGAATTCAAACTTCTGAAAGTACTTGTGAAAATACTTGAAAATTATTACCCGCTCTTCAATAAATGATAAGTTCTTTTAATTAAGAGTAAGTCCCAGTGCTGTATCTGGTGTTTGTCACAACGTGCTATTATCCAAGTCATCTTGAAAACATTCTTCTTTGAAATGTTTGCTACATATTATTTGTTTTTTCTCTGGCCAGAAGTTCTTTGGCAAATCCTCCCTCTTCAAGTTGGCAATCTGACGATGAATGCATAGTGGATTATGAATGGGAAAGGTGAAATAACTGTGTTTTTTCACTTTTGGCCGATGTACTCCAACATCCAACTGCCATGCACGTGGTCATTGTCAGTTTAACTATAGCTCTGACAATTTTCAATGGTGAAGTCCTCTGGAAATCTTAAATAACTGTTGATTGCAGATATGTCTAGTAGTTCCCATTGATTTAGCTTGTAAAGCGGGGAGAATGGCGCTCGGCTTACCGCACTGTGATGATACTGCCGGAAGAGGTCAGGAGTGAGGCCGCTCCTAGACTCAGTGATTGCGACGAAAATGTTTATTTTTTTACAGATTAATGCTAAAATAATTAAATCATGGTGAACTTATTCCTTTCAGGTATAGATAACGATCCATTGATTATTTCTTGCTGACCGGACTTCTCCTTTAATGTGTTCCAGATTGAAGAAAATTTTAGGGGTTTATCCACATACAGGTCCATGTTTTTTAAATCCAGATCCACAGGAGACAGTCAAACTGTTTGGACCTACAGCCAGGCCAGCTTCCACTCACCTAGACGACTCTACTACCTTTCCATTAAAGGAATAACCAGCACTTGGCTACACCCATACTCACCAAAATAAATGTAATTAAATAGCACATAAATGCATCTAAAGTAGTAATTTTAAATGAGAAATCTGATCTGAAATCTTAACCAATAATCTTACATGTGAAACTTTAACAAGAACACAAATAATGGCTTTTACAATCAATGAATAAGTACACAATCATGTAATCCAGATGACTGCTGAAAATACTTTCATTACCAGCAATCCAATTTGAGATCAGATGGAAAAGAATCTGTTCTAAATCTTAAGTGAATTTTAAATTCTTGAATGGATGTTTGTTTGTTTGTTTTTTGCTTTATATAGAAACATACATGCATGAACTCCTTATTCAATACTGCAGTATTGACAAGCTTGCAATATAAGATGGGTGTTAATGGGAGGTTATAAAGTGCAGAAAATGCTGCCTTTTGATTGCATTCTTTGTGCTGCCGTGACTTTTATCCCCAAAACAAGTTAATGACATATTGAATAACCTAAGCTTTTTTTCTTAACCTTTAATCCAGCTTCATTGCACACTAAAGTAGTCTGGGAACATAATCTGCTGCCTCCTGCATGCCTTTCAGCCTTGGCAGCTGGCAGAGCTCTGAAAATAGCCTGAATGGCTTCGTGTCATTCTATTGTGCAAGTATGGGCTCTCACTACAGGCTCCTTGGGTATGCTAGTAATATTGCAGTTGTTGACATGAGATGGCCTGGTTCACTCATCGTTTCATAACAAAGTACAGTTCAGTCCTGCCTTCGACCAAAAACTGGTGAGGGCATTCAGAAGCAGCAGTGTTAGATTTGCTGTATCTTTTTGTCTTAATGTCTTGTATATATCATGCATATTTTCTTTTGTTTGGATTTTACATGGTATTTAGTGCAGAGAAAGTTGTGGTCCAGTTTAATGAACAAACAACAAGTTTTTATCTTTGCTGATAGTGTGACCTCAGATGTTGGATAAAAACGATGGACTTAACAGCCGCATATTTAGATAACATGTTGGAATGAACGGAGCGAGTGGCTTTAATAGCTCCACTATCAGAGAACGGCTTATCAGACGGCAACACTGTTACAAATGCTTTTCCCCTGCGCTTTCCATTTTCTGCCACATTCCTGAGATCTTTGTCATTTTGTACAATTGTAATTTACTGCTGCTAATCCAGGACGTAGCCAAGCCTTAAACACATGTGCAGTCTTAAAATTAGACTCTGAGATTAGCGCTTGGCACGTCGGCGTTTTCATGGAGTCAGTTGAGTGACTGAAGGTAAAGCAGAGTCTATAAAAAGAGTGCTTCCTAATAGTTTTAGTTGGGACATTAAGAGAATGAGATATGAGGAACATTTTGTTACTTTTTACTCTGAGTCTGTAATGGTTTGAGTTTAGATAAATCCCCAGTGTTGGAGAGCATAACTCATCATAATGTGAGTTTTTTTTTCCCTGAAACTTGATGCTACTTTTGGGTTCAAGAGCAAAAATCAAAACCCCCCTAGGTGGTTGACAGTTGGATGTTTTCCGGAGTCCTGCTGTGTTGCGCTGCTGGACATTAGGACCTTGGTATCATTTGCAATATCTGCCATTTTTAAACTTTTATCTCTTGTGAACTCTAAAGTCGTAGGGAAGTCATATTTAAATTTCAAATCATTCTGACTTAAACATGCACATACCGTATTTTCACGACTATAAGGCGCACTTAAACGTCTTTTTTTCCCCTCAAAATGTGCGGTGCGCCCTATGGTGCGGTGCGCCTTATGTGTGTTGTAACTGCGACTTTTGAGACCACCTCATTGAGGAGATGATGAAAGAGTGGCTGAATGTAAGGAGACCAGGTGTTTTTTTTCCACCCCTCACCATCGCTGTTAATATGTAACTCCATGCGTGCCCATCTCACAGCTGATGTGAAAAACATGGGGAAACAAATTAACGCTGCTCGACATCGGTGTGAACCGGACCCAGCAGGTGCAGCAGAAGCAGCGAGTTTACATGCAAAGTCAATGGTTGACGCGCATATAGGTGCAGCAAAAGGTCCCGCAGCGCATTTTGGTGCAGCACGTCGGGAGCGTTTAAGCATCTGAAGCGCCGCCAACGCGCTTCTGCTGCTCGAGATGGAAAAATTGAAGTTTTGCTGCTGGACGCACCGCATCAACCAATCAGAGAAGCTGATCTGGGAGCTGCCAGCGAGACAGACAGCGCTCTGATGACATATGATATTAACGCAAATGGAAAAGGCTGGATGGATGCGTGGCTGAGGCAGGTGTATGTGAGAAGACTAGGTGCTTTTTTCCACGCATCACCATCGCTGTGTGCCCATCTCACAGCCGATGTGAAAAAAAGGTGAATCAAATGAACGCTGTGCTCGCCGTTATCCCGGGGGTCTGACAAAGGAGCTTCAACCGCTCGACATCGGTGTGAAGCAGCCGTTCGAAGTAAGGCTGCGAGCGGCGTGGGAGCGATGGATGACCGACGGAGACCACAGTTTCAGGATAAGAAGGCAGCGCCGGGCAGATTACGCCACAGTTTGCGGATGGATTGTAGATGCTTGGACTAAAGTGTCTGCTGGCTCTGTTGTTCAAGCTTTCGCCAAAGCCGGCATTATTTCTGAGCAGGGGCGGATCTAGAAAATTTTACATGGGGGGGCAAAGGGGTGGCAAGAGGTCTTGGCAGGGTGGCAGAAGTAGACGGTACATGGGAATCCTTATATGTGAGCTGCTTTAACCAAATAAACACAAAACACTTTTAAACTACAGTAGTTGTTGTTTAATCATGCCCTTACACACTACAAAGTTTTTCTTTTAAATTCACAACAGAATAAGCAAAGTGCAGTGATCGAACAAAAAAAAACCTGCATCTTTTAAAAAGTAAAAGTCTAACAAGCAAAATCCCTTTAATTTATTTGTTATAATAATTGTGTCCAAGATGCAGTGGACTACAAGCACTTATTTCCTCATTTCCTTCACTCATTTCTGTGTCTCCTTCATGTATTTCCTCTTTTTCGTCACTTATTTCTGTGTCTCCTTCAGTATTTTCCTGCACTGACCCTCCTGGGCTCTCCAGTTTACTGCCTTCTCCCTCATTTCCCTTGCGCTCTTCCTCTTGTGTACTTGTTGGAATTTTCTTTGCAAAAAAGCTGGTTATATCCCCACTTTTGGCCTTCCTTTTCATGGCTAGGCCTATGAAGTAATATTTGCATGCAAAAGTCAATATGTGAAAACCTCTGGTTATCCTTGTATTTCATTAGCCTACACTGTAGGGCCATGGAACTTATAAGTTAAGTAGCATATACTACAATACCTATATATATATATATATATATATATATATATATATATATATATATATATATATATATATATATATATATAGGTATTGTAGTATAGCCTATATAACAAATATAAATGAGAAAGATTTATCACATTCACACACCAGTTATGTTTAGACTACTTAATTCTATTGTATTTGTTATTTCCCCAGTTATAACCTGGTTTCATTGCTGCGATATCTGAGAGGAATTGGATTTATAGGACTGCTCAGCTAATCAAATCAACACTGTAGCCTGCGTGTTGTAACGTAACGGCGGCATAACGGTTACCATCAGTAAATCTGTTAACGTTATGGATAAAAAAAATATTTTGTATTTTTTTAAGCTGTTTTTTTCTTAACATTAATCAAAGGGAAGAGTGCTCTTACAAATCCCGAGGGAAGGATTTGACCGACACACTCGCTGTTTTTGCTAATCGTCTTTAGCAGATATTGACTACAAATGTAACTTTTAAGTGAAACGTGTGTTTAAACTACACCTGGTAAAAGTCACTTCACCTTCAGATGCCCTGGGACAGCTCATTCTCTCCAGTTGGTTTGCACACTACAGAGCCACCGCGACGATGCAGACTGTGTGTGTCAGACAGACTGAGCGCGAACTGCGCTCTGCACGTTTGAATCAGGGGCGTAGCTAAGTATTTGAGGGACGGTGGCAAATAATACATAAAAAATAAAAAACTAAATTGCAACCTTTTGGTAAATGTATTGTTTTGAGAAGCCTGTGAACATAGTGGCAGGTTGTTTTTACAGGTAAAAACAAAGTTAGGGGGGCAGCTGGGGGGGCAAGGCTCCATATTGGGGGGTCAGCTGCCCCCCCTTGCCCCCCTGTAGATCCGCCCATGTTTCTGAGGAGCCGCGCTGCACGGAAAGTGACTGACAGCGAAGAAGGGGAAACTGGCATGTCTGATTTAGCGCAGCTGTTTTATTCAGAAACAGAGGATGATGACTTTGATGGGTTTGATTAATACTTTGTAATAAATACATGAATAAAGCACAATCATACTCAGTTTTGCTCCCGCTGTATTTTTCTCCCTGAAAACTTAATTCAACAGCATCCCCGGCGCGTCTCCTCCTCTTCATCGCGGTGGCTGGCAGGTGTTTTTTTTTCATCTAAATAATCTAAATCTTGCAGCTATATTTGCTGTGATCAGTGGGAATAAAGTAGTTTTAATATGTTTTTAAGTGAGAAAGTCCACCTGAAAACTTCATAATTGCAGTCAGTTCATCCAGATTATCTATTTCTGTCGGAGGCGCTCAGACCCCCACATACCAGCGGTGCGCTGACAGCAGAAATCTCTTCATCAGCAGCCTGTAGGCTGGGCAGCCTGGGGTTCACCGCGGCTGCTGGCAGGTGTTTTTCATCTAAATAATTTTAGCTGCAGGCACCAGGATACCGGCAATAAAAGCGAACATATTCCGTCAGCAGGTTTCAGGATTTTAAGTTAATTTAGGAGTGACCACAGCGCTGTGTCATCTGCGATGTCTCTGTCTCACGGCCAGCTGCCAGGTTTGATTAATACTTTGTAATAAATACATGAATAAAGCACAGTCATACTCAGTTTTGCCCCCGCTGTATTTTTAAATACGCAGTAGAGGTATTTAAAGGTAGTAGAGGACTTGTACCTGTATATAAAAAACGCGCCCTATAGTCCGGTGCGCCTTATGTGTGTGTTAAATACAGAAATGGGACACATAACTGAGAGTGCGCCTTTTAGTCCGGTGCGCCTTATGGTCGTGAAAATACGGTAAATGTACTCTTCATCAGACCATATTTTTAAATTTCTATTTAAAAATTCTGTCTTAAAATCTTTTTTTTTTGTTATTTTATGCAGGCCAGTTAGCTATACCTCAGGTTGTACACCTAAATTTGGCCAATAATATATCAACGGTCATTTGCCAATAAAAATTTTTCGGTCATAGCATCTTGATTCATATGTCGCAGCTAATATACGCAACGGTTGAAATAATAATTTACTTTCCCATTGAGTTCCGCCCCAGTGTTCATGGGGATGGACATCTGTGTCTTCGGCAGGCGTAGAGCTAACAGAACTGGCAGCGTTGCGAGGCAAGGGCTCAAACATGTACGGCTGTAAGCCTTCTACACCAAACCAAGCTTCTGCCGCCCTGGCGTCCTCTTCCATAACAACTTCTAGCCCACTTTCCATATCTAAATTTAAAAAATTTATGACGGAGGAGACTCATCCATGACCTCAGACACAAAACTCTCCTCCTCTTGCATGTTTCCACTGTCCATGACGTTCCTTGACAGTGTTGTTGCTAATTCACCAATTTAGTGCTACTTGGTCCCAATGTAATTTCCTATTGGGAACCTACTAGCACTAAGTTGCTAACTGGTTAGCGAGATGCTTCCGAGACACCGGCCACAACAAAACTTGCAAATCTCGTGAATCTTCCGCCACAACAATCCCGCCCCCTTGATAATCGACCAATCACATTCACTTTATTCACTCGTGTAAAGTCGGGCACCACTCGGGAGAATTTGGAACTGCAACAGTTGGAACTACCGCTTTTCTACCACCTTAACATTTTGACCAACCTCCTTGGGGTTTACTTTGAACATATGCTGCCATGAGACTGTGTCCAACGGGTTCAAACATACATCAGTAAGAAAAATTCAAGTTCACAAAACTTGGAATATGGGTTGATTGTTATTTTCATGAAGACATCTCCACAGTTCAACCCAAGCCAAAGACAATTCACTGTCTAGAGAAGGGGTCTGCAACCTGTGGCTCCAGAGCAACATGTGGCTCTTTGTACCCTCTACAGTGGCTAATAATGGCTAAAATATATATAAAGAGCTAAATAATGTACTAGTCTTAAATGCTTTAGTGGTTTTTATAAGATGGAAAAGAATGACATTAAAAGAACCAGAAATATGCTTTTGGAGCATTTTTTCTTTTAATTAGCTTGGAATTTATGTGTAATAATATAATTTTAAAAGCTAAAAATACATAATTTGTTGGTTGTTTAAGATGTCAACTAATTTCCTAGAGATAATAGGAAATAAAAATAAGATGTTTTTTGAAAAAGTCCGTTTATGTTTTGTGGCTCTAAACAACTTTTACTTGGTTGGACTCGGGGCCAAAAGCCTCTTTGGATATGAAAGGTTGCAGACCCCTTGCCTAGAGAAATGACCCAAAACCCAAGTGCTCTATTTCCAACTCTACAAGCCTTGGTAAATCTCGAACCTCTCGTCATATGGCATCTCGTCATCTCCAACCTCTAACCAAGCATGGCCATTCAGAGGGAATGATGGAGGCCGCTTCTTCTCTCTAAATACAATATGGCAGAAGACACCACTTGATGTCATGAACTTAAGCAACTCAAGATATCAGTGCAAATGCCTCATTCTGACTGCTAAGCACAGTAGTGCATGGCAAAGGATTTGGGTTTGTTTTGGACCATTAATACCTCTCTAAGCCCTTTTGGGTGCCACGCAGGTTTCCATGGATGGCTGGAAGATTAAAATCCAGGGTGCAGTCCACCGTTTAACCAGTAGAAAGAAAGAGAGAGAAAATAACTCCTTATGCACGACCAAAAATGGCTCAAACATTGTTTCCTCTCCACTTGATTTTATTTATTGCTAAGTTTTGACTCATACTAAAGTAGTAAGGAGGAAAATGCCTTTTGACCTCTTTGTAAGGGATTTAACTCTGTAAACCTTGCACTGTGCGTACAATCTAACTTAACTCATTTGTCTTACCTTTCTTTGTTTGTTTTTTTCTTTTCTGTTGCCGTCTTCCTTCTGTTCTTAAGATCATGATGTATTTGTGTGTGAAAAGTCTGCATGCCATCCAATCTGATAGGAGCAGTAACTTTGCACCCGGTCTGTACCAAGTTACCAATATCTGAAGGGTGTGCGACCACACGCAACGATGGCACGTGTAGTCTGGTGGTGTGGAGTCATGATCGGTGCGCGCCCCATGTTAAGCATGTTGAGTATAAACCAGGCTTAATATCCAAGTGTTCAAGAGTAAAATGAGTCCATCTGTACAACAGCTGGAGTTTTATCGAAAGAGTCATTAAAAGGACAATAATCCCAAATACTATTGTCTAACTGAACTGCTGAAAAGGAAAAGCATCAATGTGATGCCCTGGACTAATTTAAGTCCAGGCCTGGTCCTGATTGAAAATATGTCTGCAAATGTTGCAGCAAAAAAAGATTTGGCCAATGTTCCTCTGGCATTTGCTAAGTTTTGTTAAAAAGCTGCTGCATCCAGAGTTGCATTTAATTATTTATTACTGTGTTGAGAGGCATGCCAACCTAGATCATTCCCATTCTTTTTAACCTTCTAAAGCAAAAGCTACCTATGAGAGGTATGTGTTTTTTATTCTTGGCATCCTGTGAAGTGCAGAGCTCTGGGTAACAGGTGAGGTGAAAGGAAAATGCTACTGCATGCAAGACATTTTCTACAATAAGACTAAAATAGTCCAGATAAAACTCGGGTTCCACATCTCGATTCCGGAGTCACAAAAAAGGCTTCATCCAGTTAAAAAGCATCAATTTGAGGATCTATTTTCTTCAGTTAGGCTTTTTCTGTGGGTCTGGTCATGAGAAGTGAGAAGATCACTGATAGAGCTTTATTAGTCTTTAATCCATCATACACCAATTTTCCTTATTTCTGTATGAATTCCCAACAACAGACGCTCTGTTCTCCAGCAGCGTTTGCTTTGACACAAGTCCGGTCAAGTCTGGAAGTCCACATGTCACCTTTTTATGCCTCCTCCTGTCAGAAGCGGCCCCACGTTTGAACTCCAGCGGTTCCTTTTATCTGCTGGAGGGGGGGGGAGCCATGTGAGGTTGTTTGTTTGGTGTCTGGGTGGGTCTCTGGAACTCTGTCCCCAGTCAAACTGAAAGCCGGCGAAAAACATTCCTCCTTTCAGACTACAGCCAAAACAACTGCAGACGGTTTTATCAGTTTTTCAAAGAGGATTTTATTGTTTCTGTACCTTTTAACCAGCAGATGGGGACATTACTGTTTAGCTTTTCTCTTCTTTAATCTGCTTTATCACATAGGTGCACAGGAATGGTCATTTATTGGTTAAAAAAGAATAGTTATTACGAAACTTTAGAGACAGTTTTAGTTGAACTGATGGCTTTTATGATGCCAGATGTTGACTGATGTTGAAAGATTGCAGCACATGTTACAACCATATAAAGATAAGACTTGGATGGCCAAGGAAAAAAGTTATGTATTCTATCAGCTTTTGCAGACTTTATTTTCTATTTTTTTCTCTCATAATTGAATGTTTCTCATCAGTAAGAGAACATGACAAGATGCAAAAAGGAGTTCATAAATGCTTCATATATTATGGGAAGACATGTATATCAGGTTAAATAGTGAACTAAAGGTGAATAAGTTAAACTTCTAGTTGTAAACCACAGATCAAACCTGATTATTGCCAAACCTCTAGAAATGAAATAATAACATGTCTGACAACATGAAGTAGGCTAAAATCTTTCAAATAAATACATTATGTCTGTATTTTAAAAAAAAGAAGCAAAGATGCAAAAGGTAACTATCAACCAGCTCCACAGGCGGCCCTGTCCAGGGAACACAGCCAGCCAGACCAGCTCCCATGTTAGAGGATGAAAGAGAGCACATCCGGTTAGTCACAGTCAGAGAAACAGGACTATATTGAAAAACAGACCAAACTCTGAGATCTATAAACAAAGGTGTTGATAGCAGCAGCGCTGCCGATATTTCCGTCCCAGATGTTTTCAAAGCCAAACAGGAACCGACCAGATGAGTAAAAAACTATGAGAAAAAGCAGAAAGAGAATAATTTTGAATAATGAGATTGAACTAACAAATGCTGCAGAATAGTAGATGAGAGATAGAATGATGAAAAGGGGTCCCTATGTCCTCCTGCAGTCTAAGCATATAGCAGCTTAATCATTGTATAATCTGAGCCATTCTAACTATAAGCTTTATCAAAAAGGAAAGTTTTAAGCCTACCCTTAAAAGTAGACAGTGTCTGCCTCTTGGACTAAAACTGGTTGTTGGTTCAACAGGATAGGAGCCTTAAAACTAAAAGATCTGCCTCCTATTCTACTTTTAAAAATTCTAGGAACCACTAGTAAACCTACAGATTCAGAGCGAAGTGCTCTGTTAGGAACATAAGGAATAATCAAATCTCTGATATAAGATGGTGCTTGGCCGTTTAAGGCTTTGCATGTGAGAAGGACAGTGTTGTATAGTAAAGAAGTAAAAATACTTCACCACTGTACTTAAGTATATTTTGGAGTACTTTATACTTTCCAAGAGTATACATTTTTTTGAGAACTTTTACTTCACTACATTTACTAACTTAATTGCATACTTTTACTCTGATACGTTTTCAATGTTTGGTTTAGTTACTATTATTTTAAGTGAATTTAACCTTCAAAGTTTACCAAAATGTAAAAAAAATGTCATTCAAACTGCACTTACCTTTTACTTATACTTTTCACTACATAACTTGAGTACATCTATTTTTACAGTAATTCTTATACTTACGTACAAGCCATTTTAGATACTTTAAGACTTTTACTCAAGTAACATTTCAGTCAGTGACTTGGACTTTTACCAAAGTCATATTTTGGAGAGATACTTTTACTTGACTCTGAGATTTCAGTACTTTATACAACACTGGAGAAGGAGGATTTTAAATTCTACAATAGATTCTGCGATTCTGTTGAGAAATCATGTTTCATATTGAGATTAAAAAAAGGGAGTTTTTCATGTTTATAAATATGCATTTTTTTTTATCCCTATAATTATATGGCATTTTCTCTCCAAATGGTTTAAAAGATGCTTTTTATTATAAAATAAATTTTCTTGGGTATTAATATTGAGTCTTGAATCTTGGTATTGTTACAGCCCTACCGAGGATGCATCCTAAAGTTTAAGGACATCCAACCTCAAGGACTATAGTTATCCATGCCTTGCCTCGGATGATCTGCCTTCAGTGTTGTAGTGTGTTTACAAACCAAGAGAGGGCGCTGTTATTCATCCTTATTTTGCACCACACTAGTTATGTTTGCATTCTCAAAATTTCACGATCAAATGGAATTCATTCATTTTTAAAGTTAATTTGATTTTACTGTTTATATCGAGATACATACCTAAAATAAAATAGCTGATCCCACTATAAATGTGTCATTTAAACATGTAAATGGAAATATTCTGATAACGACTAGCAACTCGAGGTAAAATACACCCTGTTGATGTGCGGAGCACATGCATGTCAGCTTGCCTTTTTCACAATTGCTTGATCCTTTCTAGTGTTTACATGAATGCTGATCAGAGGGTCAAGCAGCTTAAACCCCCCCATTTATTTGGATTACAGCTTCATTCTGGTCCTGCCAAATCTGGTCAGAAAATATTCTGACATGTTTACATGACATGTTTTTAGTATCATATTTACAAAGAGAAATACTTGTGCAGGAGGCAGAAAACTGAAATGATCCAAAAAGAGTCTGATGTGGGATTAATGTTTGCTGTTAAATGGCAACGAAGGTGCAGTATGTGCTTAATGTGGTCTGTTGATAAATATAAACACTCTGAAAACTTCTTAAGTTATCGCACAAATGGCACCCATTCAACTCTTTGCATGGCGAAGCAGCATCAACAACTCAACCAAAAATTACGACTGTGTCAAAACACGAGGATGATGACAGAAAAGTGGAGAGCATTGAGCAAAACACGATTGAGAAAGACATGATACAGATGACTGTGATTAATGAGGGCTTTTATAAATGAATGTACTTCATGAAGTCAAGTTTTAACATTCCTTTGAGAGCAACCAGAACCACCTGATTGGATCACAGTTAACAGCACTAAGGGTCGCTCCCACCAATGATTTCTGCTTTGCCCTAAAAACAGCAAACTATATCAGTTACCTTCAAACTCATTGACAGGAAGTAGTAAGTAGACTGACGGTATGTCAGAGTGACATACACCAGCTTCAAATTATAGGTTTACATCTCTGTTCATATGTTTTAACATAATATTTGTCTTATTACCTAATAGGTTCCTGTATGGTTAAGTTTGATAAATGTGTCTAAGTTTAATGATTTTGTGAGGAAACCTAAAGACTTTGTTTATTCAGTCATAAATTGTTTAATATTGATATGCCTCTTTTTTTAAGTCAGCATATTGTAACAAATTTCTACCTTCATGTTATAGAAAAAGCCGTTTAATACTCAGGTTTGTTGGAAAAAAATAACTTACCAATTATTTCTTAGACGATCAATAAGATCAGTCAACTTTTGATGAAGCTAATTGGTAGCCTGTATCCATAACTGATATCTTTGTGTCTGGGAAGGGTTGGAAAACATGTTTTAAGACTTTGAGACTCCAGAGAACCACATTAAAATCCATACCGAAACTGGAATGATAGAGAACCGTCCCAGAAGTGGTCGACCTACTGGTTACACCAAGGACTTATCAACGACTCACCCGATTCCATCTAAATGTTGGTTGATGTCATTTCAAAATCTCAGTTTACAAGGACACCGAATAAGATAATCCGACCATAACGTGTGTATGCATGTACAGCAAACATTTGACTAAGTTAAATCATTTAAATATGAGCAGAACTGTCCAGTCTTCCGTAGTAGTAGAAGAAGAATGAGCTGCCTGTTTTGGAAACAAACTCGTACTTGTCTGCTCGTCCATTAAATTTAGCTACTCTTTAGTCCCATTTCTTTTTCTACTGTTCTTTAGTCTTGTCTGTGTCGTTTTTTTCCCTTCATGGACCTTTCGTTTTTGGTGCTCATACCAGTTAAGGGATCAGTCAGTGGTATATTTGCCTCACCCTTCTTTGTTACAGGGGTAGATGGGAGGATGGCATGTTTATTGGAACATTACATTTAGAGCCACCTCCTCCAACAAAAGGAGACCAGGAATCAGTGGTCTAAGAAAAGTAAAGTGAAAAACGTCATGCTGATGTTGCACACATTTGCAGAGGAGATGATTTTCCTCCAAACATCCGAATGGTTGTACATGGACTCCAATCGGAATGGCTATTGTGGAAAAAAGGCCACTCTTAATCAGAATGAAATGCATTTCCAAACAGACCAATCTGAAATGTTTACATGACACGTTTTTGATCTTATCAGATGTTCAGTCCAATTATTTGTATCTATGTCAACGTAGCTAATGACACGAGTCCATCTCTCACATTAACCAAAAAACACTGATGATGCCAAGATGTCTGGAAAGCATTCCGATGACAGACCTTTTAGAGGCGTTAATGTCATATTACTTCAGGTGTAAAAATAACAGGAATTTGAAAACTCACTGTAAAACTGTAATCATGTCTGGGTAATGGTCTTGGGCTATTTGAGCTTTTTGTAGCTAATGGAAACATTGATTCTTCTCTCAAGCAATATGTCCTAGAAATAGAAAAAGGGGAAGGTTTGGTGTGGCCTAGTCAAAGTCTGAACTTAATTCAAACCCGGATGCGGTGGCCTAGCCTTAAGCAAACACTTGTTGACTGCTTCAACGGGTGATAATGCCAGTGATTAGGTTCAGGGCTGTCTTGTTTATTTATTTATTTTTTTAGGATGAGATTTGTTTGGACTTCATATTCCTTTTTTAAAGTGGGACAAAAACCAAACTGTAAGGACCTGTTAAGTTGGGGATAAAATCCTTTTTGAGGGCTTTATAAACATCTATAACATATTTCCTTCAATTCATCGATATAAACACATCTAGGAGCTCCTGCCCCAACAGGTTCAGTATGAAGTAATTCAATTACATCAGACAAAAGGCCAGCAGCAGCTTTGACGTCCGGAGGAAATGTGATGTCATGCAATAGACACACAGTCTTGCGGTCAGTCAAGCGTGATTTACATTCGTACAACTCCTGGCTGCTGGGCCGAGCGTCATCGCCATGGGTTACGGTGGCTGCTGGGAAGAAATGCTGCTCTGTTTTGTGGGTTTATCTGGCGGGTTTCCTCAGCACTGCCACACACAGACTGACAACAGGCACATGTTTATACATTACTACTGTCAAGAGAAACCAATCATTAACCGTTAACTATACTAAGATCTTTACAACCATAATATTGAGCTTTGTTTTCAATAAGAACAACATGGGAACTCTGAGAGTAAAAGTAAGATTGAGACAAGTCATTGCAGTGAAAGTACTGTTTACCTCTTTGGATTCCAGTGCAGTCCTCAGGCGTGGAAAAGCGTGCAATATGCTTGTTGTTTCCAGGTATAGTAAGGATGGGAAAACCCAGATTACAGGAAAAAACAATAATGAATGTTCTTGGAATTCATGTACTGTATCAAGGTGCTGTGATCAGTGTACTGCCAGTATGTAGTAATAGTCCATGATGTAGACTTTAAATAGGCCATTTCAGCTGGTTTTCTTTTCAGCCATTCTGTTCTACATTTGTTAATCTATTTGGGGTTTGTGGTCCAGTTTGAACCAAGCCTCAGCTAATGGACAGATGGACTGAGATTCGGCTTAGGAGAATATCGTGGTTCAATGAGTGAAAGGTGTCTACATCATTTTGCTGAGATATAGAAGCCCATATAATCATTCCTCCACTGCTGTGCTGAAAAGTTACTGCAAAGAGTTTTTTTTTTTCTGATCTGCCCTTTTTCATTTTCTCCAAGCATTGCTTTGTTTATTATTACCAAAATTTCTACTTTAGTCTTATTTGTCAAGAGGATCATGTGTTTCAGAAGTTCAGAAGATGGATTAGTAAAAAAGTTTGAAGAGCAGGTGTTCTCCTTTAATCCACGCAAACTGCCACCTGTGATCCAAGTTTTGTAGAGTCATAGAGGAAGCTCACAGGTTTATTAGCCATTTCTCCCAGCATCATGCTCTGACCATGGGACTAATCTACATAGAAGGCTACTCCTGAGAAGATTGACAGGTACCTGAGATATTTTTCCATTAGGTAATAACTTTTTTAGTTCTGTGAAACAATAAATTTTATGTAGCTTGGATATGAATAAACTAAACAAACAAGATTAGTTTGCAGCATAAGTTGCTTCTCTGAGGTCATTGCTGATATTTTCCATCTCTCCTGGTAAATAAAGTGTTAAATTAAATAAGTGTATGGATTTTGGTTTATTTTACTGGGAAATTCATGGAGAATTGGAACCAGTCTCAAACCTTTTTTATCTGGATCTTCCTGAGCTCTCTGTCAGAATTCCTGCTTTTACAGAGCTGCTCACACCTGTAACTGAATCCAGTAGGTTAGGTTATTTGCAGCTTTTTCCCTAGACTGTTTGGTCTGTATTTTATCATTTGATGCTGTAGGAACTGAAGCAAGAACAGCATCTTTTAATGTGTGCGATTCTCAGACATCACTAATTCATTTTTTTTTTATCATAATGGTGTTTGTGTAACATGACATATGTGGTCACAGCTTGAACAGATGTTTAAAAGCCTAAACCACATAATTTTCAACATTTATATGAAAACAGTGAAGTTGCATTTTCACCTCCAAGTGATTGGCTGCTTCAACAGCTTCAACCATGATTCTGGTGAAATGGCCAGCAGGGGGCAGTAACGGCTCTAGATTTGCTGGTTCTGTGATATGAGAGATTAAAGTTATTGTTGAACTTTGTTTCTTTGTTCAGGTGTTTTAGATGGAGAATGGAGGCGACTCCAGCTCCATCCTCTGCTTTCTCTGCGACACACATTAGAGCGAGGAGCACCCAAAGCCCCCCCTACCACCACCATGTTAAAGCCTGTGCATACACTGCTGACTTTGATCTGTCAGAGAGGCTTTATGGAGGCTTTCTGAGGAATTTATCCTATATGGTTTCACTTCAGGAGTTCTGCTTGTTTACAATACAGACAGCCAGGATCCGTTTTACATGCATGGGCAGAAACCCCACTATAGCCTATGTTCTTAGATGCTTTTTTTCGCTTTTAAAGTCCTGATAAGTTGCAATAACAATTTCATATCAATCTCCTTCCTGATTTACCTATTTATTTTAATGTTTAGATAATTAAAATGTCACACTGGGTTATATTGGTGTGTCGTAATACCTAATTTCCCAAAGGGGCGGAAAAACCCTTCCACCATTATTATTTTTTCTCTTCCAGCAAAGAAAACACCTCCTTTGTGTTTAACATGTTCTAAAAACCATGTCGAGTTGAAAAGCAAACCGTTGGATGTTAATGTCCCGTGCAGTTTTTGCAGTTTTACATCTGTCTGCCACCCCCCCAGATTTCATGGACAAGTAGCAGTGAATCGGTGAGGTCTGACCTGGCTTCCATTAGCACTCTATCCAACACCCAAAGGGTTCTAGAGAAGTGTTTGACCTCCTGATGAAGCACTTTGCTTTATCCTTCTGTGACATCTTTACAATTTACTTCTAAGCCTATTTTTCTGACATGTTTGACTGTTTTTGAAGATGGTTTACAGGTTTTTCTTTGTCTTTTCTTGAATATGAACTTTATTCGAAATTTGTTGCTAATGATTACTGTTTGCATTAAAGATGTTAAGGTATATTCAGACCAAACGTGGTGTCCCCTGCGAGCGAGGTGGATTTATATAGTATCCCTGTGCAGACGACAGGTTCAGATAAGTGGCCAGCGGTGAATTTCAAGCATTGAGAGCTGTCCCCGCTCTGCTTTCAGCTTATGCTACTCAGTAGAACTGAGTTGTTGTCAACCTGCAACATTGCATGGAGAGAGTCGGGCGGTGATTGCTGAAGTTGAAAATGTTGAAGTTTTTATGTGAAATCGCATTGCAGCAACCAATCAAGAAATGTTGTAGTCATGACGTTCGTTAAAAAAGGGCAGCTGAGGCGGAGCTTTTTTCAGTTAAAATGGAATACAGAGGAAAGAATGTTAACAAAGAATGAAATAATGAATGCCCTGGAGAGGTTTTAAGGTCATTTAAAAAAAAAAAGGCGTTTTAATTTAGCACTAGAAGGATTGTTCGTAGTGCTTTCTTAACTCCAGAGCTGCCTCTGCACGGCTTGAACCACAAGGTAGTACTAATAAATCCGACTGCCATCCAGATGCAGCTTTGGATGAACCAAAGTGATCTACTTTTTCAGCACTTTGGGGCTTTTCCAAAAATGTATGGACTCCCAAAGCCAATTTGAAAGTTGTGCATAGGAAACCATTTTGCAGCAGTTTGTAGTGTTACGTTTCATCTATGCAATAATTGTGAAGTGGTGACAGTGAGACCTTGACAGGTTATGCTATGGGGTTGCTAGGGGTAACGGCACAGAGGTTGATGGCGACTAATATTGTGAAACAATCATTCCACCCAGTAAATGTAAGGTAAACATGCCCACTGTTATATTCATGCCAACACAGGAATGACTTATTATTTGATGCATTTACTTTATATCAGGAAACAAGCACAGCACTAACGTCTGCTGGGATGGTGATGTCATCGGCCAAAATTAAAAAACTATTCCATCTTAAAAACTAAATCAGTTTTACCTGAACAAATCAATTAGCACAAAAATGTAGCTTAATGAGTGATAGTTGACCTCTGGGTGACCTAAAAAAAACATTAATATCTCTGCAATAAAAGTATCACACTTTATTTTCTCAAGTTAATTTATTTTCATTTTTACAAATGATAATTTTGAAGTCTGCAAACATGCAGTAAGGTAGCACTAACCACATTTAATCTATTTGCTGAGTTTTTTTTTTTTTTTTGCATGTCAGCCTCAGCTCAAGCTTCTCCTAAGAACTGGTCCGGGATGTGAACCCTGTGCACTAGTTAGCCAGAACATGACCATTGAAGAAGTCAGACACATTGACTGGCAGTCCTCTGGTTCAAAGCTGTTATGCAAAAATACCAACAATAAACACAAAAGTTTTTCTTTTTTTCATCCAATATAAAAAATTCTGCCATCGTCTTTGGGAAAAAAAGTTTTCTATGATTTGAGTTCTTTAAGGATTTTCTCTTCTCCCTTTCCCAGGTTTGATGATGCACTTTGTTAAAACATTGATTTAAGCTAAAACAACCTGATAAAATCTCTATATTTCCATCTAACAAAGCTAGAACTTGATTGAATGAAAGCAGCAGTAAGTGGAAAATGACCCAGAAATGTTGAGAAGTTTCCATGTTGTGATCTTTTGACACCAGCTTTCCACGGCGTTCACGTGCTTCCTTCTCTGCTCACTAACAATGCAGCTCAGGAAGTTTGTCAGGATAAGAGCCAGACTGTTGGGCTCTCTCTGGTCAGAACGTCCCAATGCTTCCAGGGTCTGTTAATCCTAGAAGAGATCTGCTTCTTTTGTAGCTGTGGGTCTGTGAAAGTGGAAGAACTGCTCCAGGTGTCTTCAAAGAAAACTCAGCGATGTCCCTCTGGCTGGTAAGTCTGTGTCAACCTCTTACTCTGATGCTGTGGGTGATCAGACCCTCCCCGGTTGGTTAAAACCAACAAAACAATATCAAAGGATGCTTTTGCCTATTTTGAACCATTAACCTGCAGCAGATCTGTAATATTTTCACCAATTTTCCTCACCTTCAAACCAGTTTAAAAGTGGGAAGAAGCTCTCAGACTTCCTATGAGGTCTGAGCCTTAAGATTTCATACCCTGGATGGATGTTTATGTATTTAAAAACGACTTCCTGTGTCAGATTGTCTGACAATGTGAGGGTTTGGGTTACAAAAAATTTCATTTTTACTCCACTGCAGTGAGATTTATCTGTCTTGCCGGTAAAAAGCAGTGGAAGCAGACTGGGGAAAAAAAAAACAGTTGTCATAAAGTTTAAGGTTCAGAGTATCACACAGAACCGTGAATATTGAGAACCGATTGCTACTTCATGTCTTTCTTTTCAATTATAAACATCTCACTGGGATCTCCATTGGATCACAGAAGACAATGTAATTTGGCATGAATGCAACAACTGTGGAAATGTTTCCATCTGCTGTCTGTAGATAGAGCTGCTGGCCTTTGTCTTTATTGAAAGGAAATAAAATGAGCTTTTCTCTGGCTGACTGTGGATTTCTGCCACTAGCCTACTTTAGTTTCTTTCTCAGAGGAGAGGGACTGATTGTGATTTCTATAGCTTATGTCGATTTTTTTCCTTCTTTATCCATTTCTATTTTGTCCTGGGATCAGTTTTGCCTAATATGGTCTGTATTTTTGAAATGGAGCAGCTATCCTAATGGTCCACAGCGAGGAGTTATCAGAAGCAATAGAAAACCACCTGCAGACAATTGTTCCTGTCAGACCTGCTACTGAAACCATGACTGGCCGCTTCCCCTCCTGCTCTCAGGGAACAATGACCCATAACTCTTTGACCTCTCGTCGAATTTCTTTAAATACACAAAACAAAACCTGATGTGACCCGACTGCAGCTGACCCATTGTTTGTCAGAGAGTCCTGTTTGGTTCTCTGCCATTTATTACTGCTGATCTTCTGCCATGAAAGAAGCTTTGACATCCCCTGATCTTTTCCTCAATCTTGTCTTTAAGCCACAAATTTTTCTTTTTATTTGGATTTTGTTTGGCTGCTCAGTGGCACGGTGGGTAGCACTGCTGCCTTGCAGCAAGAAGGTTCTGAGTTTGATTCCTGGCCTGGGGTCTTTCTGCATGGAGTTTGCATGTTCTCCCTGAGCATGCATAAGTTCTCTCTGGGTACTCCGGCTTCCTCCCACAGTCCAAAAACATGACTGTTAGGTTAATTGGTTTCTCTAAATTGTCCTTAGGTGTGAGTGTGTGAATGGTTGTTTGTCCTGTGTGTCTCTGTGTTGCCCTGCGATGGACTGGCGACCTGTTCAGGGTGGAACCCGCCTCTCGCCCATTGACTGCTGGAGATGGAGACCAGCACCCCTCCCAACCCCAATTGGGACAAGCGTGTCAGATAATGGATGGATTTTATTTGAACAGCGCCAACAAGGACTGTGTAATTTAAGTGGAGGGAAGTCAATGAATATGATAACATTTCTTAGAAACTGAAACCAAAAAAAGTGTGTCGCAGGCCTCTTAAATCAGATTCCCTCAAATATAATCTAGTGCACCTTTGTGTGATTTCATCAGACTTTATCTGTTCTGTTTAAACCATGAGAGGTGCTTTAGAAATTTGAAAACAAATGGCATCATGAAGACCAAACTTAAGGGACAAAGATGTGGAGAAGTTTAAAGCAGATATAGGTCCTAAAATAACGTCAAAAGCTTAAAGTATCTCTGAGTTCTGTTCACTCAAACATCTCAACATGTAGAAAATATCGACCAACTGTAGACCTGCCAAACATGGACGTCTATGGAAGTAAATCTGTGTCGCTGGGATTTGAAATAAAAATGGCACTGAAATTTAAATGTTGTATGTTTGTACTTACTGTTTCAGTGTTAAAATATATTCAGAACACATTTTAGACCTAAAAAGAAGTTAATTGTCATTATTTCTACACATTTGAAATTTCATCAACAGTGTTTATTACTCTCATTTTTCTGTAGTTGAGTTAGCATTAGCTTGCATGACCGGCTCCGTCATGCTGGTTTTCCTTCCATATGAACGCCACAGCGTCACGTCACGTGACTAAGAAAAGGTAACAGGATTGGCTGGGTGTTTGACGCCACAATCCATTGCTAATGTCTGTGACCTGAAGTAACCCTTCCCTTTTTACACTGGATTTAGACGCCAAATTTAAGACAGTGAAATAGAGCCAGTTGAATCTCAGGAGGCTGAAAATATTGAGTTTGAATTTTAAAAGGTTGAATTTTTTTATATGCAGATTTTTTTAACACTCAAAAATTAAACTGAAAAATAAGTATTGAAAATGTAATCACTTTGAAATAGTAATGTGAATTTTTAGCTTGAATAGAAAATAATAAATAAGAGAAAATTACAAATAAAATTTGAAATTTTGTCCACCTGAAAGGACAGGGCATTAATCAGAGAAGCACCATCAAGTTCATGGTAACTTAGGAGGTGCTGCAGAGATTCACAGCTCAGGTGGGACAATCTGTCCACAGGACAACTATTAGTCCTGTAATTCACAGATCTGACCTTTATTATTAAGGAGCCACAACATGAAAAGAATAACAGCAACAGGAGCTATGTCCATGGTTAAGGACAAATCCGGGACAAAATCAAGAAAAGAACAGAGTGGAGGTTCACCTTCCAGCAGGTCAACCATCCTAAACACAGAGATACAGAGAGCGGTTTGCATCAAAACAGAATCAAAGTCCATACATGAATCAAAATCATGGCAAGATTTAAAGCTTGATCTTCAAATTATTTCATTCCTATTTGTACTTCAGATGTTTTTGAAGAATGGAGAAAGAAATTTGGTCTTTAGACATTTAAAGCTGGTAGAGACGAACCCTTAAGGTCTGCATTCGGACCCCTGTACCAGAGGTGGTTCTGCACCCGCTCAGCTGGGTGGAGTATAGAGGAACACATTTTCAGATGTTTTTGACAAATATGTTTAGAGAATGAAAGGAAACCATGAGGAGTTTTTAATTATTTGGAAGCTTTCTAACCCTTTTATGTTTAACAGAGCTGTCCAAGAGAACCTGAAGCCTAAAGAGTAGAGAAGTTCTCTGTTCATCAGATGGTTCAGAACTTCATATTTATTCATTTCTATATAATACTCTATCCTAGAAAAGCTCCTCAGCATCCCTTTATATTTCTCTGCCCTCTTTTCTACATTAAAATGCAGAACCAGCCTTTTCCCATCACTTTAAGTGCCTCGTTTTATATGAGACGGCTCTGCCCGACCCAACCCTCCCCGCCCACTTCTGTCCTTCCCCTCTCCTAATCTTGTTCCTCTTCATCCTTTCAATGGAAGATCCAGCTGCATGAAGAGATGAAGACAGAGTTACAGGTTGTCGCTGGATTGAAAATGCTGGACTGAACAGAGTGACGTTGGGAAAATGTGCTTTTACTGGAAACGGATGGAGAGTCTTCATGGTTTTATTCTGTAAGACTGCTGGAGCATCTGTAGGTCTGGAGACGGGTGTTGGAGGAAGGGGCACGAGGGTGGGGGGGTATGAGAGGGAGATACAGTCACAGACGTCAAGGGGATTTTTAGGAGAGGATGGGGGGGACTTCACTGGTGCCTCGACACAATCTTCACTTGGGCTAAATTTTTCTTCTTCTGCATCTTTCCATTTTGGAAACTAAGGAGAAACAGGAATAAGGTACAGTTCTTGGCTTGGATGCATCACAAAACAATACAGTTTTATTAAAATAGAGATAATTTTGAAGGCTCGAAGGACCGCTGTGTAATGCTTTCTGAGTTATAGCTTTACCTTTCAGCTTTTGGTGTGTGTTCGGTTCTCTTGTGTTTTTATTTTTATCTGCTTTTATTCTGCTTTCAGTTTACTTCTCTTTATTTAACTTCTATTTTCTTGTTTAATTCATTTTTTGGATCGTATTTAGATCATTGTGCTATATAAATAAACTTTTATTGTCATCTCTATATTTTAAGATATCTATATGTCTGTTGGTTTAGATGTACAAAAATGTTTTATTAGATATAAAATTGACCACTAGGTGCAACAAAAAAAAGAAAAACTTGCAGTAAAGCAGTCAGTAGTCCTTCCAATAAAATATTATTGTCTTTATTTGAGCTTTTCTTTTCAAGGTCTTTAACATTCAGACTTAAACCAGACAATTCAACCTTCTGTAGAACGTCCTTCAGCTGCAGACGAATCTGTTTGACTTTCAGTCTCACATTGTTGAGGAGGATTTTTGGAACTGCTATCCCTTCCTTTCCTGGAGCTCCAGCCAAAGCATTTTACCTGGTTGGGGTTTGGACTTTGACTAGACCATTGAAGAACATATAGTTTTTTTTTCTTTTTTTGCTATTTTGTTGTTCTGGGTTTTTCTTCTTTTGATGACCCAGTTTGGATTGAGCTTCAGTTATTGGACCCACATCTGATTCTAGGGTATTTTTGTTCACAGAGGACATCACAGTCCATTCCGTCCCTGCAAACCGTCCAGGTCCTGTGGGTTAACCTCCCTCCCAGCACTATGCTTGGTGTATATGAGGTTTTAGCTTTAGGTTATTTTCCACCAAACATGGTTCTGTCCTTAATGGTCACTTCTTTGTTTTGATAATCTGTCCAGAGAATTTTTTCTTTCTAGTGCCGCGTTTCTTCGACAGTAGGCTGACCGGAAAGGGTTATGAGAGAGGGTGAAAGACATGCGGCAAAGGACCACATGTCAAATTCGGACCCGGGTCGCCTGCATCGGGGATTTAGGCCTCTGTACATGGGTCGTACGCTCTAACCACTGCGCCACCTGCAGGTCCAGCTTTTTTAAATTTTTATTTAGCTTTTAACCTGACACCTGTAGAATCTATGGTGGTTTTAGCCTTTTCTGAGCTTAATGCTCTGACCTTGGATTGGACCTGCTGAGACGCCAGCTCCTGGGAAGATTGGCAGCTTTCTCAGATGTTTTCCAGTCTTTCAACTGATGGACTTCCAATGGTTTGGAGATAACTTTATGACCTCCCAGATTAATATAAAGCACCGGGTGGTTATTAGGTCATTGTTGATGTCTTCCCACCAAAGCATTGTGTTAAAACACACCAGTAAACAGACACAACATAGATTTACTGGGAGGATCAGAGAATATTGACATCTTTTCTCAATCTTTTCTTTTTGGATCTAAGGGTTACGCTTCCATAACTCTGGATGGAGATTAAGGAGAACTGGCCTCTGATAATTTTTTTTTATCTTAAATTTTTAAAAGATGCCTCATTTTCTGATTTGAGGAGAAGTTGCTTCCTTTGTGTTGGGTGGAGTGTTTATGCTTTGTTATCAGGATATTAGGACAATGTGTCTCTGCGACAGCTGGGCTGTATATTGTGATGGTATTAATTATAAGGTTCCAATGCCCTTTGCAGCTTTCTTTCATTTCCTTATCCACAGTTTTCCATCACACATTTTGAGCTTTAGGATATAAACCGCCTAGGATATAAATCAGTGTTTTTTTTTTTGTTTTTTTATCAAGGGCCGAATTAGTATACATGGCACCCGTTATATCAATGCTATAAAATTATACAGATAACTACTTCTCTGTGATTTCTAGAGTTAATGTTAACATTCCTATCCCAACATATAGGACCCATCAATTTTTCCTCTTGTTCTATGCTGCTTCTGAAATACAAACCATCATAGAGCTGAGATTGACCTGAAACATGGGAAGTCATTTTTCACCTGTGCTTATTCTGAATATGAACTCCACTAAGACGCTGGTCTTTGTTCCAGGTCCAGGTGATGCCATGTTGTAATTTCTACGTGATGGAATCAGACTTACCTAAACGTATCTATACTTAAATCAGAAAAAAATTATACATTGAAGAATAATACATAGATTTATTAAATGGAGTGCAACGATTCAAGCTTTGAATTATTTTAAATTGTGCTTTAGAAAAGTACTAAACTGTGAAAAAGATAAATGTTAGGAACTCTTGGTGTTACAGCCTAAACAGCTAGGAGGTTAAATTTAAGAAAATCAAATGTGTTAGAAAACACGAGTCACCAGCACCAGTGAGAAGCACAGCCTTATGAGAATTATCAACAAAAATCTATTAAGTGTTTAGGGAAGGGCGTAGGTTTGATTTCAACTTTGGTAGGGACACTATTCTTCAGTTTCATTGGTCCTTTGCAAAAATATGCATGCTCTTTTTTAAGCTTAATGTGAGCTTCAGGGCTTATTTTGTTTAAAGAGAACAGCAGCATTTCTTGCTACATTAATACAAATCTTATAAGCAATGACGTCCAGTTTGAATTCCCAGTTAGTGATGATGCCACACCATCTGCTGCTGTAGATCTGCTAGGTCCACAGTTAACGCAGGCTTCTACCAGGAAAGTTTTTGGAGGTAATCAGTAGATCCAGGTGTGTTGGTGGAGATGCTTCCAAAACTTGAAAGATGGTGGGTCTTGAAGACCAACGTTCAGTAGAATATATCTAAGCAGAATCTCCAACAGTACTTCCAACCAAGCATGCTTTGTATGAAAATGAACAGTTTTTTAGAAGCCTGACATTCATTCATCCCTGCTGGGGTCCTGATGGGTGATGGTGCCTATCTCCAGCTGTCTATGGGCAAGAGGCGGGGTTCATCCTGGACAGGTCGCCAGTGTATAGCAGGGCAACACAGAGACAAACAGGGCAAACAACCATTCACACTAACACCTAAGGAGAATTTAGAGAAGCCAGTTAACATAGCAGTTATGTTTTTGTACATGACTGCCGGAGTACCCAGAGAGAACCTACGCATGCTAAGGGAGAAAATGCAAACTCCATTCATAAAGTCCCAAGGCTGGCAATTGAACCCGGAACCTTCTTGCTGCAAGGCAACAGTGCTACCCACTGCCTCACTGAGCTGCCCTTAGAAGCCTGACATTTCAGGTTAAAATATCTGTTGTTTTTTTTCCCCCTTTCTTTTTATATTCTTTTCAAATAAATTTTTCTTTCATTATCTGGGAACAAAAATGATAAAAAATGTAAGTAATAAAGACTTCACTCTGTGTAATGAATATATGAAGAGCTTCACTTTCTGAAATTTGTGACAAAAATAGTGGACCATTTCATTTAATTAGATTTTTGAGGTATACCATAAGGAAAATCTAATATTGCAAAATAAACCAAAAACCTCAGTGTACAGAAGAAGAATAAACCTGACTGGTGTGAAACTCTTCCCTTGATGCAGTCCAGCAGTGCAGCTGTAGGAGGCAGCGTTGTGTTCTGCTGGTAGGCGGCTGATCATGGTCCCTCTGAGCTGAAGAAAAGAGGAAAAGTGTGCATGCACATGTGAGCATTGTGCATGGAGGGCGCGGGGTCTGCATTGTTTTCAACAGATGGGAGTCACTGAGCTGGGAAAGGGTGTGTGCTTTGGAGCGGGGAGCTGACGGCTCACGTTTGTTCTTCTTTTTTGTGTCAACAAACCCCAAGCAGTTCTTCAGGACGTCAGCCAACATGTGGGACACACCCCTCTTCTGTTCTCACACTCTCTCCCTTTCTGTCTGCTTATCTACTACCTATATATCTGAACTTTTTCCTTAAACACTGACCTGTGTCATTTTATTCATTTTCTCTCCTGTTTTTGCTCCTAAGTGTGATAAACCTCTTATCTGTGTTAACATTGCTCTCTTTGATGCCTTCCGTCTGTTTGCTTATAGTAACTTGCTTCAAGGACTCTGTTCTGGCTCTTGTTCAGCGGTCTAATTGCTGAAGTCTTTTTGAGGTAGACAGAGATGGTCAAGGTTAAAGACCTAGAGACGCAATGCTCTGAGGGATTTGTGTAGCCTTGGGAATACGCCCTCTCTTCCTTTAGTAGATCATAACCTCACTGTTTCCAGACTGACTGTCGTTCATCTCGGCAGAGACTGGACTGTAGACTGCAGCTTGGATTGTAAACAGTCTCACAGGTTGTTTGTGAGAGCCTCTACATAAATCTTCTCAGCAGATAAAACGTGAAGTCCTTTAAACTTCCTGCTCGACGTCTTTCTTCACAATCCTTTCAAGGCTTTAGCTATCCCAGCTGCTTGTGCACCTTTTTTTTGGCTTATTTGCTGTTCTGAGTGAATTGTTCTTTTGGGAAATGGCTCGCGTCAGTTTAGATCGTCCAGTTAAGGGTTATTCTGTTGCAAACTTAGTTAACCCCCTTTTGTTTTTTAGCCCTAAAAGCCATAATCTAACATAGATTTGGGCCATTTGTACTGATTCTGTTCCAACACATCTTTATGCAGTAATACTTCCCATTGTCATGCTGTTTGCCTGTTTTGTAGCTCACTACAGATGAAATCCTGGAGCCGAAGGCTTCACTCTATAATCATCTTTTCTATATCATACTGTACATGCAGCTATACATTTGATTTGATTCAACTTTATATTGCATATTTTTAGGATCCACCATGATGTTCTTTCTCTGCAAAAAGGGCACTATTGAGGTCTGCTTAGATGCACACTAAGCCAAAGTGTGAATCAAGGGTAAAAAGGAGGCGGGTGCACTTGAACTCATTAATAAAGGCAAACGATTCTGTGAAAAATCAAGTATTGGGATGCAGCCTTAAAAGTGGCTTAATGGCAGCTACCGCACCACAGTGGGTGTCCATCTACAAAATCTCAGCTAGTTTCATTTACTTGACCAACCCTCCCTATGGATTGGTGGCATGAAGCAGCTTCTTTTGCTGCAGCCACAGATATTTGGCCTCATCCTACTACTCAATTCAATATATACCAATTTACAACACGTCACCTCAAGGCACCTTACAGAGGCAATTCCGCCCGAGTCAAATTGATTTAAACTTTTCTATCTAAGGAAAACCAGTTGATTGCATCCACTCATTGACTCGAAGGCAATCCCTCACACCAAGCATGCTTGTAGCGACATAGGGGAGGAAAACTCCCTTTTAACAGGAAAAAATCTTCAGCAGAACCAGGCTCAGTGAGAGCAGCCATCTGCTGAGGCCGAGTGGGGTTCATGGAGAAAGAAGGAGTACAGTGGAGTAATTAACTTGTCACATCGGCTCAAAAGTCAAAACATTGTGCCGAAAGGAGGAAAAGGTGCATGGGGTATATACAGTATATACTGTGCATCCACATGGGTATATATATATATATATATATATATATATATATATATATATATATATATATATATATATATATATATATATAAAACAGCTGAAGTCTCTTATTTAACTGGAAGTTTATTGCACAGGGTATTAAATAGCTATTTATATAAATAGGTATTTAAATGTAGTTATTGCACAGGGTATTAAACATAAATAGGTTATTGCACAGGGTATTAAACATAAATAGGTTATTGCACAGGGTATTAGATATAAATAGGTTATTGCACAGGGTATCAAATAGCTATTTATATAAATAGGTATTTATATGTAGTTATTACACAGGGTATTAAATAGCTATATAAATAGGTAATTATATGTAGTTATTGCACAGGGTGTTAAATATAAATAGGTAATTGCACAGGGTATTAACTACTAATTGCACATTAGATATTGCACAAGTTATTGCACTTATAGTGCTGCTTAAGATTCATTCAAATTTAATTTGGTGCAATTTAAATGTACTGAGATAAATGCATGTTTCTGATAAGTTTCCCTTTCAAAAATATTTTGAAACTGTGACCCTAAAGCTGAAACACATCACAATGATTTCTGACTTAAATATATTTCAATAATAAAAATGAATCCTCTCTGGAACACATTATGATGATGATGATTTCCACTTTGAACAACTAAAAACTACGCAGAATATTGGACGGATTGATTGTTGTTGCATTTCCTGTTGTCTGGGGGAAATGTGTGCATATTAATCTTGGGGGTAAACTGAGGTTGAGTTTATGAAATATTCAAATGGTCTCAGAGGGGAGGTGGATGGGGGTCCTGGATGCTGCAGGGGATGAACAGAGAGGAGGTGGGATCTGGCAATGAATGAAATTAAAAGTGGTGAGACTTGGAGGGGTAAAGAGGGAGGGAGACACAGGATCGGAGAAAGAGAGGAGGTGCAAGAGAAATGGATAATAAGTGGACTACCCCCTCCCCCCTGCTCCCGTGGAGAGGTAGGGGCAGCCTGAACCCCCCAGATAGAATAGAAAAAGCTTTGTGAAACTTTCCCCCGACAGAGGGAAGGAGAGGCTCAGAGGAGAGGCAGTCAGGATATAATTTGGAGGAACTCTGACTGAACAGACCAAAGCGAAGCGTGGAGGACTGTTTGCGTCCTGAAGGGTCATGTCATTCCCGTGTTTGGCAGCTTTTCTCCTGCTCGGATTAGTCCTGAGGAAGCTTTAGCAGCCGCAGCATCACTCCGGTCCGTCACCATGCCGTCCGTATCCCTCAGCCTGCCGACGGCTCTGGCAGGACCGGCTCGGACCTGGGTCTGTCTGTCCTGCATGTTCTGGGTGAGACCTGAAAACTTTAAAATCGATATGCATGCGAGAGCAGCACTTTCTGTCTGACCTGAGCGTCTCTGCTAAGTTTGTCTGATACGGTGGAATGAGAAGTATGCAGGGATGTGTGCTGGCTGACAGTTTTCCACTGGTCGTTTGGGAAAGCCTGATCAAATGGAGGAGGTCAGGAAATGCAATGGGTGGTCTGTGTTGTCGGGGGTTGGGTGGAGGGTTAGGACCCTGAGCTGTGGGGGGCCTTGGCATAGTGACACATTTAAATAAGCTGCTGGAAGTTCCAGAAGATCCAACCTTCATGTAATGGGTAGAAAGTTTGTAAAAAAAAGAACAGGACATGAAAGCTTTTGGGTTGAACGCATTTCCAAATAAACATCACTGACCATGTGTATATGTGGTTTGATGTTTATGACTTTATCTTGGAAATCAAGAGAACATGATGTCATCATTTTTACTTTGTGTATCTGCCTGGAAACTCTTTAAAATCCCTCTTGACAATGTAAGAAAAGTATTTCAAACTTTTAAAGAAATTGTTGAGCGTATTTAACGCTGAATAATTATTTGGAACCTGGTTAAAAAAATGACAAAAGCGAGAAAAATATATGAAACTGTGAAATGTTTAGATTTGCTGAAGCTTGTAAATTACTTTTTGAAACCAACCGCATACAGTAAATGAGGGATGTCTTGATGCCCATTTTTGATTCCCGATACGATACAGATATCGCAGCTTTGAGAACCTAACCCGATCAATATTAACACAGCTTTTATTACTTATTTAGTATGTATTATCTTAGAAAATGCTTGATCAAGTGACAGAAACTTTGAACTGATGCAGAGTTTCTGTATCACCATTTCATTTTGTTTTTTTGAGATTTTAGATACTGATATAATCCGATATTAGTTTTTTGGCTAACATCGGACAGATATCTGATTTTAATGTTGGATCGGGACACCCTTAAAAAAACATCTCAGTGGTGCTTATCTTAGGGGGGGCTGATCCTTTACAGACATTTGTAATTCCCAGTATTCCTGAATGCAGCAGTTTGGAACATTTGGTTGAGGGACCTAAGCTGTCAGTCATCTTTCCAAATCCTGTCTTCTAAGCCCCACCCACAGGCCAGAGGAGAGGGTAATAGTTTATAACAAAAGGAATATAACTGGGAAAAGAAATGTCACACTGAAAACTTGTTTAAAAAAATATATATTTTGAGTTTCAGATCTTTTTATGCTGTTTCAATTTATATTTTTTAGTTTTGGAACAAACTTCATGGTCCCAACTTGGCTCCTTACCCTACACCCTTCATACGTCCCCAGCCACTCGGCTCTTGGTTGGAACTCCAGACTATTTTTGCTTCCTGCTGCATAATTTAATCTGCCCTTGGTTCCTGCTCATGGTCGGGGGCGGTTTGTGTATGCCCTTGTGTCCTGGGAGCTCTGATCCGCTCTGTGATGATCTGTGTTACCATGTTTGGACTGGGTCCTATTATTCTGTCCATAAACATTAAGTTTGTGCTGATATGAAGCCACATACGTGTTGCATGCTAATCCCCACTTTCAGAGCTGAACAGAAAATGAAAGAGGAAGGATCTGAAAGGACCATTCAGATCCATTCTTCCTCATTGGGCTGCGCTCCTCCGGGACACGACTACGCACCACAGGCGCTCGGCGTGGAGACTGGATAATCTTACTGAGCTCTTCATCAGTTAATTACCATTCTTCCTTTTGAGGAATGGTAGGCGAGGTGAAGGAGGGGGTTCAGTCGTAAAAGAAGCTCAAAGCCCCCCGGCTAAGCCGTGGGTCACTGATTGACTGGATCAGAGCGCTGTGTGACAAAGCGGGCTCACTTAAAGGGGCGAGGTTCAATCTGAGCCTGCGTGTTAATGGCCAGATCTTTGTTTGGTGCTAAAATCTCTTTAATTTGGAGACACCTTCCGTCCTTCTTTCCTTCCTCCTCTTTAGGGTTTAGATAAAAAGAACAGAGCAAACTAAGTGCTTTTACAACAGCCTTGAGACACCTCAACATTTTAAATGACACTTTTCTGTAACTATGGGATAATTTTTATATCTTATACATTTTGCCCAAATAGCTATTTAATCGCCTCAGATTCATGTCTGTTAGGGTCCCAGGTATGAATGGAGATGGAGAGCAGGTTTGTTAGTCAGTTTAGAGGTGATGATCTGTGTAGTTATACATCTCTCTTAAAGCTGTACCTTGGCATGAAACAACATCAGAGCTCTGAATGCATATCCATACTGACCCGATACACGCTTCTGGTTAGGAGGTTAAGGTTTTGCGTTATAATTTTCTCCAAACAGTTAAAGGACATCAACTCATATTTGGGTTTATTTTAACTGCAACATTTTGTAAATTGCTTTAAATCAAGGTTAAATCATAGTTTTGAATCCTTATTGACACTATGGACATTATATTAAATTACATTTAGCTTGCACTTCCAAAAGACCTCCCAAAACTCGGACAATTAAACACTTAAAGTGGACAAACAAGCCTTCTCTGTCTCCTCAGTGAATCTGAATCGGCGTGAGAACCTGGTGCACATGATGGCTCCTTGAGAGAAAAAGTGACCAATGGAGTTTTTTTCAGGCTGATTCTGATACGGCAGATCAGTCCATCAGTGCTTTCGTATTTTTTCTGGGCCAATTTTTCTTTTTTTCCCCTCCTTTTACATGATTAAAAATGACAATAACAAACTAAATACCAGCAAAAAAGAAAAAAAAAAAACTCCTAAACATTTAAAGGTATAGTGGAGGATGTTCTTTTTCTGGGTGGATCATCAAAAATAAGTAGTCCTCCTAATTGTCAATCATTCTAATTAAATGTTTACATAAGACCGTCCTACATGCTCGTCCCAATTTTTACTTACCTGTGGTGAGGCTGACGTAGTTGAAAGTAAGCCTGTATGAGCAATGCGAACAACAACTTTTAAACAGCGTGCACAAGGAGAAATGGGCTCTTGCACGCTCTCACACACGTTTAATAAGTGCTCCCTATAGGGAGCGGGTACAGGGTTGTGCATGTGCATTTTGTTTTAAAGTGGAGAGGGCAGGTCTTTTCAAAAATTTGCAAAAAATCCTTCACTATAACTTTAGCAAATAAAACTACTTTTATTTAGTTTTCAAATGGAGAGTGAGGCAATGCATGCCCTTCATGTGACCTCAAGGCATGGCAAAGAAAAATGTCGTCTGGCGGATGCTTTGGTCTACCTGTAGATAAATGATACTCTCTCTCTCTCTTTCCTCTCTTCTTTTGTTTTTTAATATAAAAAATAAAAGACTGAGGTTTGGGGACAGTGTTTAATACTCAGAAATTGTATTAAAAGTGCTTGGCCCCCTTTCCAACTTAGCAGCTGAAAAAGTGAACACAGCTGCACGTCTTTATAAAGAGGCATTATAATGGAAAGATGGAGGTAATATTAGCATGGAAGGCAAGTTCCACATCCAGGAAAAGAACCACGCTAAAGAACCAGACAGGATCCACTCCTTAACCCTGAGC
The DNA here is from genome assembly GCF_016077235.1 of Cyprinodon tularosa. Lineage (NCBI taxonomy): Eukaryota > Metazoa > Chordata > Actinopteri > Cyprinodontiformes > Cyprinodontidae > Cyprinodon > Cyprinodon tularosa. The sequence continues at coordinate 542,768 of NW_024039168.1, read as the reverse complement.
TTTAGAAGAAAGGATAGTTCTGGATAATAGGAGATTCATCCTTTAGCAGAGAGAAAATCCCGGGGAAATGGCAGAAACCTCTTGAAGGATTCAGGAAATTAAAACTGAAGCAGCTTTAGGTGAAGAGTTGGCGCAAAATAAACAGGCAGCGTAAAGAGAGGCCTTGATGGAGAGCTTCCTCCCCACAAAACACGGTGAATAATTAATGAATGCCAAAAAGGGGTTTACAGATATTTATCAGGTTTCTCAGAGACGACCTGAAAATAAATCAAAGCCACTTTTTGCTCGGAGGGAGTTTTTAAAGGTCGCGCTGATGCTGTTGACATTCAGGAGGTTATTGTTTCACCTGATCGTCAGATTTGTGCCAAAAGACTAAATAAGGTGTTGATTTCACAAACTGCTGTCGGTAATCAAATAATGGTTTAAAACTCGAGTTCTTGAGTGGATCCAAACCATGAGTTTAGAAACTGTTGGTTCATCTAATAGAAATCATTTTTAAGGTGAAATCCTCCAGATTAATTTGGATTTGCAAACTTGACAGATGCATAAAGCAACATTTGCTGCAGTCCTGATCTGGGCTCTCACCGTCGCCCATCCTTCTCAGGACTGTTCCTTCCCACCGTCTCCTCATGTTGCTTCTTTCCCACACTCTGTAATCTCCTTTAAAACCTTGGTTCCCCTCTCTAGAGTTACTTTGATCCCCCCCCCCCTCACTGAGCCGACCTCCTGTTTTAAGATGAGAGCTCCACATGCAGAACCCATTAGAAATCACATAGTCTTAACATCAGGGTTTATTCTGACCCATTGTTTCACAGCAATCATAGGTTTCGGTGATGCGGTCTCTTTCTAAATGCTCATTCATTTATGGTGAGCTGGGTTATTACGGGGATTTTTCATCCCTGCGTGGCTGATGGCATGTGTTATCTTGCTGGTGTGTTTTGAAATGTGTAAAGAAACAGAATAAGGGGAGGCTAACATTTGCTCCTTTGATTTATGCAACTTGTTGAGCTTTGTCTCCTACTCCCACCCACTACTTTCACTCCTGAGCAGACCCCCAGCTTTGTCCACGCTCCACTAGGCACATTTGCCTCAACCCTCCCACAGCCTGAAGGTTTGTAGATCGGATTTAGACTGTGTACGTTCCACCTTAATCTGTCACAAAACATGAATCTTGGTCCATTTGGTTTTTTTAATATAGAAGGTGACATTTTCTTGATCTCCCTTCTTAAGTCGGGTGATTGAATCTAAGGCTCCGACAGATATAAGCACACTGTGTAATTTTCACCAGTTTGACTATAATTACTAATGTGGGGTTAGAGTTTTAATTGTAGGCTTTGTTGTGTAAGAAGACCCTTTGGTGCCTAATGGCCCCTATTCCCACAACTCCACATCATTGTCTTATTGTCCTCCAAAAAGCAGAACCTGTACTTGACCCTTTGACCTTCTGCAAGGTCCATTGAGATCCGCCTCTCTTTATTTCCTGTCGTTAACACATCCGATTTACCCTAAACCCCCCCTCATAGGAATGGATCTGGAAGAGAGGATGAATCTTATCAAAAGTAAAGCTTTCACTAGAGACGCAAGTTATTGATTAACAGAATAATCTAAAGTTGACAGATCTTATCGTTATGCTAACGATTAATTGATATAACATAAATTTTCCTAAAAAGTTTTCTTTTTCAACCAGAGAATCCATTAAATTTAGGTGTCTATCTGTCGCTAAAGTTCAACCACTTTGGATAGAAAGCATCTGCAGGTTTTTAAAGATTTGACCAGGACTTTGACTAGGCCAATCTGTTTCAATCTAAACCATTCCATTGTAGCTGTGGCCTAATGTTTAGGGTCATAGTCCTGAAAGAAGGTGAAACTCAACCCAAGTCATCTCAACATTTTCCTGCTTAAAGAAAATTGTCCCCAAAGCAATATGCTGCCACTGTGTTTTATCATAGGGACATTGTATTAAGGGCATTTTAATTTTAATATTAATTAAAAAAGTAAGTTAACCATCATCTGATCAGGTCACATGTTTGCTGCGTCTCCTATTTGGATATCCACTGACATTTTTTCAACAATATTTTCAGATCCTTCTGCTTGTACTAGAAAATAAACCCTTTCTGAGTGAATTTGATGAGGAAAGGATGACCCATATGTGTGTCCCCATATTGACAGTTTCATTTAAATGGATGAAAATTGTTAAGTACAAAGGGAGTAAAATGTTTTACTACTGGAGTATTTGTATGATTGGGTTTACTGGCTGCTTCGGAGATGTTTTCATCTGGTAATAATTAAGGTTTGACAACCAGCAGGAAACTCATGGTGTGGTCTGAAACTCCTCGACCTTGGAGCCCAGACATGAAACAAAATGCAATAAAATACTTCACTGATGCTTTTTAAACTGCACAGTGATCTAGGAGTATAATGGCTTTTCATGATCGGTCTGTATAATGGAAAAGCGACATAATTATATTTCATTGTGTTGCATTTGATAATGGTTTTATACACTCATGATTTGTGTGACTGGTAGTTTGGCCTGATCTGCCTTCTGATCAGTTGGACGACTACTTAAAGTACTAAAAGTTGGATCCACAAATAAAAATGAAGCATTAAGATCAGACCCTCTCTTTGCACTGGAATAAACCTTTAAAAATGAAAAGTAAGGAATATATTCAGGGTGTCGATTACAAATAAACTATACATTGGTCAGAACCAAATTTTCTAATATCAGCAGTACATTCTTGACTATTACTTCCCGTTTAAATAGAGTAAACTTTATTATGATGATTTGATTACACAGATATAAATTTATTGCCTCCACACTTTTCTCACCTTGGGCTGTTGGCCTGTGTGGAGAGAAACTCATTAAACTGGAGCTATTATATATTTGCTTGTTAATAATTTTCAAGTGTGTCACAGATTCTAACTGTATTTTTTGTTCACTAGAACCTTAGACATCTATAAGCTACTTATAAGGTTGCAGACTTCACTGGAGTAAATTCCTGGATTATTCTCTAAAATCTTCATTTCTATAATGGGGGAGAAAACACCTAATACTCCATTCATTGTCAGGATTGTCTGACAAACCACAACTTCGAAATACACAGTATCCACCTGTATAGAAACACAGTAAAAGTTGCCTAAATGGATACAAATAAACTGCTGTATACCATCCTTGTGGCTACAGTCTTTGCCAATAAAAGCCAACTAATGGACTGATTGAGTTTTGCTGAGATCAATTGGGATGCACCAAACACATAACCTCTTATCTCTTCTGTATTGTGTGTTTGCTATTATTACTTGGATACATCAATATCCCCAGGAAAATAGAGGGCACTAAGGTAATAGTAATAGCACTAAGGAAATCATGGCCTTAAAAACCTAAGAAAACTGTTTTTTTTTCTGCTAATAATTTGCTTTTTGGAATCTGAAAGATTGTAGAAATGATTAGGAAAATATATCCTTCCAGTATTTTTCTAGCCTTAATAAATATATGATGGGTTTAAAATGCCGTCAATGATCTTCCAAGGCACAAACACATGGGACTGTCTCCAGGGCAAATTCTGTCTAATGTGATTCTATGCTGTTACTTATAATAGATTTTTTTTTGTTTGTTTTTTCAAGATTTCTGTATACACTTCTGTTGTCGAGTAAACTTGGATTAGTTATTCTAATGATAATTTCTGTAAAATTAATTTTAGGTAGTTGGTTAGTATTACAGTTTGAAAATGATTTAACTTTAGCACCATATTAATTTACTTTTCTTTTTTATAATTAGGAGTTTTATCCAGAGAAGGCAGTGCAAGCACAACAACTGAAGAGCATAAACAGCTTAATGTAGCTGTACTTTGAACTTTATAACTATACAAGGAAGACTTTTTATCTTTGCTTAATGCAGAAGGAAACTACAACCTCTCTTCCAACAGCTGTTAGCGTCCTAGTGGCTAATGCTACGTAAGTAAACAATCATGCAGGAGCCTTCAGAATGACCTGCTTTGTCTTTTTAACTTGTTAGCAGCCTGTCAGCTTTATGGGACTGCCACTGTCTGCTTACACTCTATACTTCCTGAATTTTAATCATCTATTTTTTTCTGTTTCTAAACCAAGGATGTTGCTATAGCTAATTATTGGTGAATTTTTTTTTTTTAACATACATGTTAGTCTCACAAATAACTCCCTCCTTTAAGCTTAATGGTCTGGCTGTCGACTGTTGAAGCCAATGCTCATAGCTGCAGTAAATTCCCTTAGTCATGAGTTTCTCCTTCCTTTAAATCTAAGGTTCCCATTTTTTGTTTGTTCTTTGAGGAAAAGAGTTTCTTACAGAGATTTTTTCTTGAGAAGAATTATTTTATCCTCCACAGAGCTCACCTGTTTCCTGCATAGATGTCTTTAGTAGCAAAGGAGTTCCTGGTGACCTTTTTGCTGTTGCAGATTTTCCCCTGTACCTCCACTCTGCATAGTCCTGTCCAATTCTTTTCTTTTATTTTTTTTTATAATAGATATTGATACCGGGGCTGCTCAGTGGGACAGTGGGAAACACTGTTGCCATGCAGCAAGAAGGTTCCGGGTTCAATTCCCTGCCCGGGGTCTTTCTGTATGGAGTTTACATGTTCTCTCTGTGCATGCATGGCTTCTCTCCGGGTACTCCGGCTTCCTGCCACAGTCCAAAAACATGACTGTCAGGTTAATTGGCTTCTCTAAGTTCTCCTTAGTTGTGAGTGTGTGTGTCAATGGTTGTCTGTCCTGTTTGTCTCTGTGTTGTCCTGCAATGAACTGGCAACCTGTCCAGGGTGTACCCCGCCTCTCGCCCATAAACAGCTGGAGATAGGTACCAGCACCCCTCGCGACCCTGCCTAGGATAAGCGTACCGGAAAATGGATGGATAATGCAGCTTCCTCTTTTAGCTGGCATTACTATTTTGGAGCCTTGAAAATGTTTTAAAACGACATAATGCTTTGGAGACCATTAGAAAGTTGTACTTTAATTAGCTGCATTCACACCCTAAAGATTTAAAATTGAGATAGGAATAATATTATTTGGTTATTTATGGGCTTAAATGAAAAACATATTTTCTCACCATTAAAATGTGTTTTTGTTGTTCTGCATTAGACACTCTGACGAAGTATCAGAGGTATTGGTCTAATTTAATATTCTCCTGACAGAGTTTTATAACCACAATGATAAGAAGCCAAAACACATTGTGTGGTTCTGAAACAAGCTTTAGGCTTTAACATCCTAACATTTGATATTGAAAACTTACCTTTTATGGATGAAACCTCATGGATGCAGCAGAGCTGTTGTAAGCCTGAAAAAAGCCTCACATCTGCTTGTAGAGTCCGATTTTTCTTTCCTGCCAAAGAAGAATTTATCTGCCAAGTTAAACTTTAAAATCTACTAAGACAAAAATAGAGATGGAGCATGTGTTGTGTTTTGCAAAGATAAAGACTAATAGGTGCCCCAAAGCTCACTTTGTCTGCTGTACAACCTGGATTGTTTGAGGAAGCAGAGTGTTTCTTGGCCCGATTGGTCTGATCTGTCAGCAGACGGCCCTCCATCGATAAAGGCTAGATTGGCATGGTAACCTTTAACACGGGATGTGATTTAAGACCCCCTGCAGTCACATTTATTTAGCTGTGAACCCAGAGAGTCCAGAGAGTTGAGCTGATGGCTTCATGCTGTGCTGCTGTGTGAAAGAGAGAGGATTTGATAATTATTTAAATTTTTGTCCTGAACTGAAAGTTCTGGTTTCAGCTGTGCTGTTGGGCTGCCTTTAACAACACGATGAGAGGAACAGTCTCGTTTCCTTTGGCTCTACAACTTTAAATACCACAGATTAAACCCTTTTCATCCTTTCAAATCAACATTTTTGGCACAAGTGCCCTATTTATTTGGAGCTTGTGCTCATTTATGTTCTGCAGGCACCATTTATTTTCTTTGGGTGCTTAATACAATACTTGGAAAACTGTCTAGAGCTTTGTTTTCTTTAAACAGAAATCTTATCTTCAACGATCTGGTAGATTTTCTCTGAAAACAAATCAAACCGAAGTTTAATATCCTGCTTTATATGAAATTTGTTGTAAGACGTTCAAACGCATAGCTGAATCCAGGCCAGGAGTTAATCGTGTCACCTTGTTACAAATGGGTTCTAGACAGAAATCAAAAAGGCCAAATTTGGTTTGAGTAAAGAGTTACACATTTCTCATAAGCATGGAGCCTTCTGCTGCAGTGGCAGATCCAGTAAAACTTCATCACATCATAAAATTTAAGAGACTAGATGCTGGGTATATCATAGAAATGAAAACGACTGGATTGGAATGCTGAATCAACATCATCCATCCGATACTAGGGGTGGGTATTAACAAAGAAGTCATGATTCGATTCGAATCACGATTCACACGCCACGATGCGATTCTATCACGATGCATCACGATACTTGAAATATTGGGATGCATCGCGATGCATTGCGATATTTTCACTGAACACTGTAAGAAAAAGATACGGCCATTACCAGTGGCTGACTGGCTGTGTATGATCTGGATAGTGTCTTCAATTGATACATACCTGAAAGCAACTGAATTCATACATAGCTGTATTTATTGAAATGACTTTTGGAGGTGTTGCCATGGAAACAAATACTGGACACAAATATTACTATTACTGGTGTGGACACACTGACAAAAAGATGTTAGGATTCATAAAACTTAAAATAACAAAATAAGGATAATCAGTGCCGTTTACATGGCCTCAGTGGTCCTTTAAACCAATGAAATGAAAACATGGAAATGTATGACATTTCCCCTTTTCCAAATTACGTGCTTCATATCAATTTCGTTTTTTCCTTCTTTGTTTTTAAAGCCAAAATGCAACCAAGCATCTGACTTGAAATGTGATGGAGCTGGGGGGCAAATTTTCTCAGGTACCTCCACGTTTTGTTCACGAATGACTCGTCTCAATATCCCGCGGCCGCACATGCTTGTGACACAAAGCAGCGGGCGTCAACACATCCGCAGCGACATCTGCTGGACTGGAAGTTGTATTCTACTTGATTTGGCTGATGTCCGCCAACCATTAATGTATTTTATTTGTTCATTTTTTAATTAAGAATCGATTCTTGCCATCAAGAAAAATGGCATCAGCGCAACACTATCCGATACCCAATCCAAGTATTGGATTGGTGCATCTCTAATTCTGGGATGGTTAAATATTATAAAATCCAAGGTGAGATCAAATCAAATAGTTGTTTTTTGATGACGTGGATTCACTTTTGCTGCGATTTGATTAACTTGGGCAGAACTAAATTTTTTTGTAATGTAAATATTTAAAACACACTGTTTTAGACATAAAATTATACGTTTGGGTTGTATTTGGCTACAAATTGATTGAGCTGGTCTGTTATAGTTGTAATGGCTTTAAGAAATCAGCTCTAATAGCTCACCTCGTCTGGGTTCAAATTTTATGGCAATTGGAAAAACCTAAATTATCGTTTTAGAAATTGGACTGAATCTCAAAGGAACACTGTACCAAGATGGGTTGATCTGTCCTTAATTAAAAGAGAAATAACGGTTTAACTTTTCACAGCGAGGACTGGTTGGTTATTATTTAAAAATGGCAAAAATAACTAAATAAATAATCATATTGTTCGGCCAAATCCTAGAACTTGCCATAGAAACCAAATGCTTCGGCCTAGACCCCATAATCTGTGATGTCACACCGGGACATTGCTGTCATCTACCAGAAGCGAGCATTCGCCTCTGATAGACAAGATTGTGTTTTGGTTCTTAGGGATGAATTTCTGCTGTTGTCTGTGATGACATGGATATGCATTGCATTGCTCTCAAAAGGATAGTGGGGTATTTGAGTGGCCTAAAACGTCATTTTCCTCCTCTGACGAGGTGTCAGGCTCAAAATAGGGGCATCAGCTGCAGTGCCTGTTGATCAACTGGATTCTGTTCGTCATCCGTTCAAATACGTTCACTTGACAAAGGTTCATTAGTATTTTTGTCGCTTATTGCTATCCGTTTCAGTGTGTTTTTCTGCGATGTTGGCTTGGCAATGTCTCGAAGTGACAGTACACTTCCTGGTTTGGTATGGGCAAAAAACAGAACCCACAAAAGAGCCTTTTTCTTTTTAAAAATGCTTTATATTTAATCATTTGTATTTGAGTATCTTAAGACTCTAGTATTGACAGTAATTAACCACAGGAGATCACTGTATTAAACGTTTCACCCCATCTTTAAAGTTTTATGTAGCCGTTTGTGTAACTCTAATGTTTGAAACGTAATGCAGGTTTTCCTGTTCATCCTGAAAATCACAGATTTTTATATCAGGTCATCTCTAGTTAACCCTTTAATGGCAGGGGATAGAAGAATAGAATAGAATAGAATAGATTAGAAAATAATAGAATAGGAAATTCCTTCATTGTCCCAGAATAGACATGGAAGTTGGCTATACTTCAATCTTAACTGATATTTTAATGACTTTATTCAGTTTAAATGGGTTAAGTTTTACTTAAAGAAAATTTTTTATTTTTTTGCCCTTAACATAAAAACGATCTTAATTGAATGAAAGTTGTTCAGAGCTCACAAAATAAGGTTACAACTTGTGATTTTGACTATCTAAACATTAGCTCTGCTGTCATCACTGTTCAGTGCTCAGAAACATGAATGAGGCCCTAATCCTGGGAACTTTGACTAAACGATGGCTGTGTTTTCACCTCGAGCTGATGGTCTGAGGAAGAAGGGATTTTCTCTAGTCTTTATTTCTGGATGACTGAGTAATTTCCTCCTGGGATCCACCTCCACTGAGATGAAATGCAGCGGGGGGAAGGAGAGAAAGAATGGGGTGGGGGGGCTTGAATGCCTGGGGTGTCCCCCACTCTCCGACCCCAGAAATGAAAAGCAGGTGACTTTTCACTGCGGGAAAATCGGGTTAGTAACTGGAGAGGTTCAGAAAAGGGAGGAAGGAAAGGGCTGAAAGAAGAAGCAGCTCTCAGAGGCCTTGTGTTCAGCTCCATTGTGCCAAAGCCTTCTTAGAATAACCAGGTTCACAGGGACTTCATTCTTGTCTCAATAAATGTTTTGAACCAGAACCCTTCAGTGAAAAGTTGGTTAATTGGGGCTCGTTTTGTTGCCAACCTGAAAGGGTTCACTGCAAAAGATGTTTTATTTCACTGGAATTTAACAATTAAGCAGTTTTAGATCAATTATTATGTGGATGTTGTATTGCCTTCCATGCATCTTTTCAGTCTCATCATCTCTGCTGTCCTTTCTCCTTCCTTTCCTTTTTTTTTTATAAAGGTACCAAATGCAAAGTTTGCAAACTTTTGGTTTGTTGCCTTTTTTTAAAATTATTTTTTAGTCTCATGTGGTCAGAGCACTGCTATGTCGGTAGTTGTAATGAAAAACGGAGAAAGCTGGATTAAAGGCAAAGGTGTTTTTTCGGATATACAGTCCATACTGTACAAAAGGAGCAGACTGGTTTAGACTATTTACAGATTTACTCCTTCTGTAAATCTGTCAGATGGTGGGGCAGGAGCAGGGGGGTCAACGTAAAACAGGGGAGTTTGTCTTGATTTTGATTGTTGTTGCAGATTTTACTTCCTTGGAAGCTGAAATTCATCTATTTAGACTTGGTCAATCGTTCTTCTGTTTTTCTCAGTTTTTTTTTTTTTATGAGAACCTTTGTATTTTTTTTTATTTTTTTTTTTCAGTAATGTCCATTGTAGTATGTAGACAGGGGTTGTTCAACTCTATCTCCAACTCACCTAAATTGGGTTTCTGCAGTCCTTGAAATGCATAGATTTCACTTGGTTCCTGTGTTTTGAATGATGTCGCTGGACAACACTGACTTATAAAGAAATTTTTAAAGTATTATTTTGTTTGGCCATTTCATGCTCTTAACTAATGATAAATAGGACACAAGCCAGTGTTCTGTCAACCAGTAATACATGACTTGACAAAGAAATACAAATAATTCAACAAGGAGCAGAAAACTTGGTTCAAATTTTCAAGGTTTCAACCAGCCTTTAAAAAGATGAAATGGTTAATGGCCTGTACTTGTATAGCACTTTTCCAAGTCAGGAGACTTGACCAAAGCACCTTACACTACATTCAGTCATTCCACCATGCAGGCAAACACAGATGGTCGCAAACTACATTGTAGCCACAGCTGCCCTGGGGCTCACTGACAGAATCCAGGCTGCCATACACTGGGGCCAACGGACCCTCTGACCACCATCAGTAGACAATGCAGGTGAAGTGTCTTGCCCAAGGAGACGACGGCATTGAAAGCCGGAGCCAGGGCTTTAACCATCAAAACTTCAATTTCAGGGCAAGCTCCTTGATCTGACGCCACTGTCGCCCCTAGAAGTGATTGAAATAACTAGACAAGAAGTGAATAAAGATAATTTCCAGACTTCATCCATAACGGAGCATTATACAGCTGCTATAGACTAACTATCTGAAGGATGTCCATCAGTAACCTAAGGCAAAACCAGAGATGCACCAAAGTTTCAGCTTTTCGCTCGGAGAGCTACACCTCCTAATCAAATAACACAATTTAAAAATCCCTCTTAGTAAATGTTTACCACCAGGTCAATCCAAGTGATGAGAAATCCTGCTCAACAAATTTCTCATTTATACCCATGTGTATAAATATTGCTTATGAGTTTATCTCTTGGTTTTCTGAGAAATGTTGGAGGTAAGCGTCAAAAATCTTCAAATCATTTATACTAATTTATAAATTATCATCTAATTTAATTCTGCAGGTTGTAATTCTTGTTTAGGTCCATAGAAACATAAAGAATCAATAGACTTTGATTCACGTTAGTAGACATAATTCTCTGCAGCATTTAAACAATCACATTTCCATATAAAGACATTAAATGGGCTTAAATCTATTAATGTCAAATTGGATATGTAGGGGGGGCAATCTGATTCTTGTTCAGAAGGAAATGCACCGATCTTAGAACTCTAATTAATTTAGATTCAGATAATGGATATAAAAATGCTGGATGGAGACCTTCACTACGTCCTGTTGGCTAAAATATCCAAAAACTTTCACAGATGGAGAAATGCAGCCTCTACTTCACTCTCCTCATTCATATTTCCATCCATGCACATGGTGTCCCATATGAGGGATGGCTGCATGTTAACTGATTAACCCAGATGACTGGAAGGGTCTCGTTGGGTCTTCTGGCTCCACTGCTAAGAACAATAGCGTCTGATTGGTGGGGGGCAATTATGGGGCACTGCCTTCTCTTTGAGGCTCCAGATGCTTTTTTTTTTTTTTTTCTGATTTCATTCAGGCTGCAGGAAACCAAGCAGCAGGCGGGACCGGCTCCTTCTGCTGGTTTGATGTTATGATGTTAATGGCTGTCTCCAACACTCAGGTCAAAAGGTTTCCCAGAACCATCATTCCACCTAGAAACAGCGTTATTGGATCGGTAAAATCAGAACCAGAATGTGTAACTTTAATAAGGATTGTGTCAGGATTGTGGCATGACTGTACACACCTGACAGTAATATTCAAATGCCCATTTACACTACCCTTTTGAAAGCTTCCCGAGAGCGGTCACAGCACAGTAACTGGGATAATTATTGAGTGTAAATGGCAAACTGGACCGGACCATGCCAGACACAACTGAACCGCGCTAAACTAGTACTAGTTCATCAGTAGGGCTCGGTGCGATTCAATTCTGGCTCGGTTCTCGGATAGTAAAGGGTGCAGGAGCAGACCGCATCATTTCCTATATACAGTCAGCTTCCAGTAGTTGGCAGTAATGCACATCAGTAAGTTGCTCACCAACCGACATAAAACAGATGAAGAATAACAGCAACAATCAAAAGACTTTTATTTTATAAAATGGATTTAAAAGAGCGTGGTGCAACCTGGGATAATGCACAAAAAAAAATTTCCTAAAAATTTCCAAAGAAATTATTCCCTCCTTTAATCCTAGAGAGCAGATTATTAATCGGATAGCAAAAACATTGAATTATTGTTAAATAATTGACAGATTAATCGTTTAGCAAAATAATCATTAGTTGCAGCTCTAGTGGAGTCTAACTAGTTTGATTAGTTGGTTGCAATTTCTTAAGAAAATGTAATAAAAGGCTAAATATGTACTTCCAGGAGTATTTTCCATTCTATTGTACTTGAACACAGCTTTTAATTACTCTAAAAACCTAGAATTACTTTATTGAATGAAACTGCATCAGAAATATTTATAGTTTTAACTTTAAAATTTATTTCAATTAATTTTGTTTATAAAGTAACAGTTCTCAGCAAGTCATCTTAAGGTGTTTTATGAATCAGTTCAGTTAAATCATACAGTCAGATTCCAATTTACCAAAAATTATCAAATAATGCCGTCAAATTCAGTTTATGTTTCTTTGTAAATTTTCTTTTAACACTGATAACATCAAGTCACATTTAGCGACTGGACAGTTGTTGCATTTTGGTGTAAACTCATACCATGGTTACATGTGTTGACAGTGGGCATCAGTTTGTGTTGTTGTTGACTCTGCAGCAATCCCCCTTTCTTAACACGAATGCAGTGACAGTGGAGATGAAAAACCTCCACAAAAGACTTCTTCATTTACACTGACAGTAGAGTACTAATTATGTTAAAAACTGGAGGTTTGGTTTTCAAAGATATTTGAATTTGAGCAGTTTAGATATTGGCTTATTTGCATTATTATTATTTTTTTTTGCACAAATTTGCAAAAAAATTGCAGAAATCCTACTATTTTTTCCCCATCCATCCATTTTCTGTCATGGTTATCCCAAGCTGGGTCGCGGGTGCCTATCTCCAGCTGTCTACGGGCGGGAGGTGGGGCCCACCCTGGACAGGTCGCTAGTCCATTGCAGGGCAACACAGAGACAAACAGGACAAACAACCATTCACACACACACCTAAGAACAATTTAAAGAAACCAATTAACCTAACAGTTATGTTTTTAGACTGTGGGAGGAAGCCGCAGTACCCAGAGAAAACATGCAAACTCCATGTAGAAAGAGCTGGGCCAGGAATCGAACCCAGATCTTCTTCCTGCAAGGTGGCAGTGCTAGTAGTCCTTTGCCAAATAATGTTTTATTTTTACTTGAGTAAAAATACTAGGAAGTAATCATATTTATACCATCAACTTTTTCAAGCCCTGCATTCATGTAGTTTGTTAATGACAGATTACATTCAAACCAAAATTTGTAATTTAAATTTCTCCACAGGACTATCTAGAACTTTCCTATTTTTTTTTCTTAGAAAGAAATGGGCATGTACGGTCTTCTTTATTTCATGTTTTACAAAAGAACCATATTTCTCAATATCTACTTTGAAAAAATAAACAAGGATGAAGTTATATTGTTTTAAAGATTGCTTGGCAGAAGGTTAGTAAACCAATCATCATGTTGTGTTTTGGCAGCTATTTGTAATCTTTCCCCTTTTAGAAACAAAGATTAAAATTCAGATTTCCTGCAGCTTATCAAAGTTAAATGATAAGCAAGGACCGCTAGAAAATGTTATCAGTGTTATTTCTCTGTGTGAATGATGTAATTAAATGGAGCGTTTGTTCACTTCGCCAAACATGGTTTCCTTTCTAAATGAGGTAATGCATGAGGTGCTGGAGGTGAGTGTTGGCGTAATCAGAGGTGAGATCGGTGCACGTGTGGACGGATCTCTGCATGAGTCACACAGTCGGAGGGCGGGAGGAAAAAAAAACAACCTTCTGGTGACGTTCTTATGCAAGAATGTCTGGAAGAGTTTATCTCCGTGTGCTAACATTACCTAAAGTGGGCTGGTGCTGATCTATGTGGACAGGTTCATGTTCAAACAGAACATCCATTAAAAGACTCTACTTTTCTAATGGTCTCATTAACATTCTGATTTTCACTTGTGTTTATGCAATTTAGTTGTGATTCGCATCCAGAGATCCTGAGACTGAAGGAGAAATATTACTCCTTATCACATTGTAGCAGTTCATTAATGAATAGCTTTCCTATTAGTGTGACCTGCTTTTATCGCTAAATAAAATCAGTCTGGTGTGGTTCTGATTTTTTACCATTAACTGCCTCAATAACCTCCACTCAGTCAAGGTTAAAATGGTATTCCTTCTCTCAATTCAGGTTTCATGTATCTGGAAGTTTTTACCATGGAGCGAAACTGTAGCGCTGTGTGTATATCTAACCCATGATCCAATAATCCAACAGCTTTTATAACCACCTCTGAAAAGCAAATATCCATGTTTTCTGCATTTTTTTGTGGCGATACTTTCTCCAAACCATTTTTTAATGTTGCTTCACTTTTTATAGGTTTCTGCAGAGCTCTCCTAACCTTTTAGTAAATGTTGGATCTTTTTTAATCTTCTTCAGTCATGCAGTTATAGATCTGCTGCTGTTATTGGGTTCAATTTTTTTGTCGATGAGATATTTTGGATCAAGGACTTCTGAATAACTCTAGAATACTTAAGGATATAGAGGAGATCATGGTCCACTCTGTGACTGAAAAACATCAAAACAAACCTAAATCATTACCCCTCCAACACTGTGCTTGACATTTGGTATGAGGTGTTTTTGCAGATCTGATGTGTTTTTCTCTAGGTTCTGTTTAGGTCAGGGGTGGGCAATTCCCGTTCCTGGGGGCCAGTTTCCTGTAACTTTTAGATCCCTCTTTGGTCCAACACACCTGAATGAAATGGCTGAGTTACCTCCTCAGTATGCAGTCAGTTCCTTCAGTCATCTCAATCATCTAATTACCTGATTCAGGTGTGTTGAACCAAAGGCACATCTAAAAGTTGCAGGATACCGGCCCTCAGGAACTGGAATTGCCCACCCCTGGTTTAGGTCATACATCTCTGCTTTGGTCTGGTTTTTCCAGAGGACATTGTCCCACAAGCGGCTATGCTGCCATCTTGTTTTCCCCTTCCAAACAGTCAAACTGGTTCAGTGATTTTCCAACTGACCGGTAATGAGCATTTATCCTCTATGTGCTAACAGAGGCTTGTAGAATCTGAGATGGAGCTTTTGAGATTTTAGTTTTCTTCACTCCTGGGGAGATTAGCAGCTGTCTGAGATGCTTTCCTCTTGGATATAATCTTCTTTCTGTAGAGTGATGGTTTGGAAACAACCCTGCCTTGATCAATGGGCAGTAACAGTTCACTCCAATGGTGCAGTCACACAGAATGAGATTCCGGCGACTTTGTCACCACAGTCTGGTACCGTGCTCCCTTGACACAAGAAATCGGCATGCATTACTCTTAACAATTCACAACATCATCAAATCGCAAAAGCTTCTATCTTCTGCTTGCCAGTTTCAACATGGTGGACCGGGGTTTTATACAGTGAGTTGCTGTGAAGATAATAGCAAGAGCAAGCCATGCAGTTAGGATAGACCAGGGCCAGTATTGCATAGGGATGGGAATCGAAAACCGGTTCCTGTTAAGAACCGGTTCCGTATTTTTCGATTCCATGGCATCGTTTGGCAGCTCGCTGAACGATTCTTTTTTCGATTCCCGCAGCAACAGAGCCTAGCGCGCCGGCTCTGGGGAGCACGACTTACGTCACGTTTTTTACGTACGTTACGCAACTTACGCAACTTACGCAAGTTACGCAAGTTGGAAGAACTATTCGAGGAGGAAGACAACGAGCTGCGGTCACTTTGTGAATCAAAGCCCCGTCTTTCCTTAGCCCAGAGGGTAGATCAGGAAATCCAGCTCTGTAAAAGCTTGCCCTCCATCCCCTGCAGGGATAGCGCCACACTGTGGTGGTGGAACAAGCAAGATACGCTGCCCTTGCTATCTGGACTGGCTGAAAACTACCTCTGTGTGCAGGCTTCCTCCACCCCATCTGAGAGGGTGTTCTCCACGGCTGGAGACACCATAAGCCCTGAAAGATCCCATATCCTTCCAGAAAAAGCAGATATGCTCATCTTTCTGCAAAAGAACTGTTAATTTTCCCTACTACTGTTTTATAATTAGTACTTTTTGTTATTTAAAATAGGTTATAATCCCATCATTTGTTATTAGACATTGTTTGTTATTAAGTTTGTTCTTGTATTCATTTTTCATTTAAACACAGATGTTACTCCAGTTTCACATTTCCTGTGGACATCTTGATCTTGTTGATTTTGTAAGATTGTGCAATAGTTAAGTAAACAAAGTTGATTCTGATAATCAAACTGTTTGTTCTCCTTTTTCCCCCAAATTGGAATCGAAAAAAAGAATCGATAAAGAATCGAATCGTTTCATAGAATCGAAAAGGGAATCGGAATCGTGAAAATCTTTTCAATTCCCAACCCTAGTATTGCAGCTACAAAAGGACAAGTAATAAATAAATAAACTTTCTTTTTGAGGGTTAGATTAAATGAGCTTTTAAAGCCCACCCACAAGCCTCTTAAGAATATTTCTTACTGTATCCAATGTCAATGTCATTTTTTCTGTATTTGATTTAGATTATAAAAACATTATCCTCCACTGCAGTCTTTCGCCCTATGTCATATGCTGTGTCCAAATATCTATCCTAACCCCTTTATAGAGCACTGTATAGCCTGATCCAGTCCTGGCTAGTTGTGGTCAAACAAATTGACAAAATTTTCCTGCGGTGATCCAGGTGCACCTATTGCAGGTGTTGCGTCTCTGTAAAAAGCCATAATCATGCCTGTTGCATAGCTGCATGTGCCTTCACATGGGGATAAGTAAGAAGGCCAATAACTCTGGTGGCTGAAGCAACATTTTGTGTGAAAGCATCATAAGGAGCTAGAGTGGCCTAGGAGGTAGGAGTTTGTCCCGTAGCCCCACTCCGTCTGTCTCTGTTGTTGTTATATTGCGAGTCACCTGACCTGCCTTGCTTGCTGTTGGAGTTCAGAGGACCTGGTGGTGCTGAATGCATGCCAGCTATGCCTACCATGTGGCTTACCACCGTCAGAGTGGGAATGTGTTTATGAGTAGTTGAATGACTACATGTAGTGGAAGGTGCTTTGGTGTCCTTGGACTTGATAAAGACCTATACAAATGTTCCGTAAAAGTAAAAAAAATAATAATAATTGTTGGTGTACAAATGTTGGTGATTTAATGTTGGTGTTGGTGATTTAAGGTCATTGCTGGTTTCTTTCTTTTGGTGTTTAATGATGCCTACATGCTCCAGAGAACCAAACGGCTTAAACTTTTGCTTCTGTAAAAATACAAGCACATTGAATCTTGGGAAAATGGTAAAAAATCGTACTGATCAGAACCACTGTTTTATGATAAAAAATCTGGTTCTTTCAAAGATAGTTTTTAATGGCATTTTCCATAAAGGTCTTGTGTTAAATACCTAGAAAAGGTTTAGTTTAAACATTAAGTAAGCATCCCTTATTAGAGGCAGAGATAAAATAGGCAAAGTTTATCAATTTCCTAAAGCCATAAAAATGTATTTTCTAAGTTAAAGATAAGTCTTTCCTGCAAGAATAAATCATAAATGGAGCTCCTTTAAACAGTGGGAATAGTTTATAAGTAGGGTGGGAGTGATTGCTGGGCAGAAGGACATGCATGAGTGTGTGTATGTGTGCAGTTGTGTCAGTTATGTGTCCTCATCTACACATTTTATTACACAAAACTGCCTGTTTTGCTCATGTGTGCTAATGAGTGTCAGGCAGGAGATTATGTGTTCGTCTCTAAGGGAACGGGAGTCTGTTCCCAGGAGCTACAGGGCCCAGGCTGAGGGGGGTATGTGCACACCCTGACCCCAGCTCTCGGGGTCCTCTCTGCCTGTCTGAAACCATTTCCTCCCTTTGTGGCATTGCTTGGTCCCAGAGTGTGACATAAATGTGAGGGACAGAGGTTATATGGAAGTTCTACAAAGTGCTGAAATAGATAATAATCGGTATGGCTGCTATTAAAACTGCAGCTCCAAACTCCTCATAGCTGTCCTCCTCACCCATGTCTCACCAATCAACAGCTAAAGCCTCCCCCTCCACCTCTCAATAATAAACAAGTGCTGAGAGCGACTGGTGCATTGCTAATGATCGGAAACAATTAAGCCTCCACAAAAGGAAGCGTCCCACTATACCACTCTGTGTTGACTTAGTATTTGGAGGTTAAATGGCTGAAGCAGAGATTGCTGTTGTGTGCAGGAGAGCTAAAAGAGGCTGTTTGGCAACCTCTTTCTTTTGTTTGGCATTTTAGAAGTGCTCCTTTAGTGATACTGGGAGAGCTGATGGATGTGAGAATTTTTTAAAAACCTGATAAACCTTGGACCTGAGGTCTTGCCACATGTCAGTCGTGTCAAATGTTTAATTTTCAATGAACTACACCGCAAGTATCTGGTCTCGTTTTTAACACAGAACCAAGCAACCCTTATTAAAGATGTGCTACACAGATCCTTCAGAACTTTTATAATAATCCACAGAAGAGGATCCCTAATCCATTCCTGTTTCATTGTACTTCTTCACCAGGATTGCTGAAATTAAAGAAATGGATGGCTGCAGTCCTGATTACTATAGACTTGAATCATGTCTAAGCAACAACAGCAGTGATGTCAGGCTTGACTTGAACTCAAGCTTCTGGACTCGAGCTTGTAGAAAATCTGCATCTCATGGATTAGTTGAGAAAATAAACTGGTTTGTTGAGGTTTAAGGAAATTACGGCTTTTCCTCTCTGAGTCACTGTAATGTAATAAATAGCTGGTTGTCATGTTAACAGTATATTTGTGATGTTTCTTGGCAATGAAAGAGGTTAGCATCAAATTCAAGGTCTGTTTCTGGAGGAGTGGTCACGTTGTAGTTGGAGAAGAGCACTTCTGTCCTAAGAAGGCCTTGGGCTCTCTGGTTTCAATACCAGACACTGCCACTCTGGGTCCTTAGCCAAGACCCTAGGCCCCAAGATGCTCTTACGCTGCCCACTAATCCCTTAGGATGAACTAATTGTAAAGAACATCAGAATGTACAGATTTGTAATGATAACTAAAGATGATTGTACCATGGTATGAGTGAATATTCTGATTGGCTTCAAAGTGTCCAGTAAAACAATGTTGTAGGACACCTATTGGAAAGTTCCAGTCGTTTGCCTGATTGTTCGTAATTATTGAGCTCACCTCCTTTGAAAATATACTTTGTATCACTTAATGTCAAGTGATACAAAGTATATTTCAAATTATCACATGTAATGCAGAATTGCACTGCTTTAGGAGGCTGCAGATTTGATGTTTAAGAAAATTTTCAATCCTCCATTATACTTATCTTTTTGCAAGTGTCTTTTCATTGGTTAAATTTTTTATGATGCTTAATCATACCAATCATAGTAAATTTTTCTGCTCATTAAATAGAAGCTAAAATAGTACATTATCAACGTCTGCAATTATCTGCTAAATTGAAATGGATGCATCAAGGAAGTACAGCTGGAGCCCTGCATCATCCTCACAAGGAATCCGGAAAGTCAAGCCATCTGTTCCATCAATCATTATTTGCAATGTGAGATCTTTAGGAAACAAGCTTAAAGATCTCAAAGCCCAGGCAAGGACCCAACCAGAATGATGTGTTTTACTGAAGCCTGGCAGCAGGATCATGTTTCCTCCAATTACCCTTTGCCAGGCTTTCTGTCTCTACAAGCTGAGTTAAAGAAGGCTGGGAAACTAAAGATATTGTCAAACTCAAGGCGGACAGATTTCTACCTTTTTAAAAAACAGAATTGGGGTGAACGGCATCTAAGGCAGGAACCTCTGAAGGTGGAGATGGCAGGTTAGTGACTACGCCTTTCTGTCAGTGGATGATAACGAACATGTGAGTCACTAACCTGGTCTTAAAGTTCAGTCTAAATTCAGAGGCAGAGGATGGTTCCAGCAGGCTGGCTGCCAACTCAACGAGGCAGTCGCCGCATGGAGTCCCAGGTGCTGATGTATTAGTGGTTGGAGGAGAGGCAGGAGATTAGCACCGAGCAGATGGATGTAGGCAGGATCTCCATAGAGCAAAGCCAAAGCTGATACCGGTGACGTGGTCGGTTGACAGAGCCGGGAAGTCAGACATCCAATGAGGTGCCAAAGAACAATCAAGGACAAAGTTGGGTCATAGTTCCAGGAACAGTACACAGTGGGGCTCACAGGCTGGATCAGGGCAGGCAAATGCAGTGGTCAGGAAACGGTTCCGGTTGGAACACAAACAGGCAGAGATCCGGCAGGAGTCAGAAGACAGGTCAGGCAAACAGAACAGATGGGAACAGGCAAGCTCAGAAGTCGAGAGGCAGAACAGGTCAGGATCAGGTAGTCGGAACACAGGTAGCTATAATAAGTCTCACCAACAGCTTGAAATAATCTGGAACTGATGACTGGTCTGAAGGCTGGTTAAATAGAGACTAATCCAGTTGGATCAGATGAGCTGGCTATGAGAACTGGGCAGAGCTAAGCAGATGTGTGATATGAGTAATTAGACCACTTTATTTTCATTTTAATCTTTTTACAAATTAAAGTAAACCGTCTGAGGATAAAAAGTTTCAAAATTCGAAATCATAACTTTAAACTTATTTCCTGCATACACTCCCATTGACTTCCATTCATTTTCTACAGCCTAACTGTTACAATTATGCTAAGCCTTACCGTTACTGGTACATACCTCACCTAAATCACACCTTATTCCTAATCCTGAGCCAACAAAGGGAGAACAACTAAAAAGTGCTCCCTTCAATGGTATTGTGCACCAAAAATGTCCTTCCGTTGGAGCAAGTACAAGCACACACCATACTGCAGATGTGTTTGATCCCCTACTGCACCCATTGATATAATTGAATTCAGCTGTTCCAGGCACTTCAACAAGTACATTTACCCTTGGATCACTATTGTCTGACTTCACATGTTTGCAGGAAGAAGGGTCAGAATTCCCACTAACATACTTTATATAAATTATTTCCAAAACCATTAAATGTTATTAATGAGGAAGGCAAGTGTCCCTAAAACTTAAGCAATTTTGTAGTTTCCCTCCTATTTTTTCCCAGGTCTTTTAAAACAGGATTGTTGTACTTTTGTTTGTCAAACATAGCATTTTCATGCACACTGAGCACACTGAGCATTATGCAAAGATTGACCAATTGATTTTTACCAAGCACTGAACAGAGTATGAAACAAAACAGCCAAAATCAAAAGAATAAACTTCCCAACAGTTTATCAGGAAGTTTCGAAATATTCAGAGAGTGTGTGACTGCTTGGAAGAGAAATATAAACAGTGAAAACAGAAAACATTGACTAGTACCTTTTGATTTACTGAAATGGGAATAATTCAAGCATAAACAAAACAAGTGGGGTTCAAATGAAGTTCCCAGTACCCCGCCTTCCTTTCCCAGTGGCCCAGAGACTGGTTAAGTCTGAGAATTTGCATGGGCAGCGGCTGGGAGAGTTGGAGAAGACCCATGATTGGTCAAGAAGGCGGCTGAATAGACTCTGAAAGCTGAGACTCTCTGCTTGTTTTGACGAATTGCCTGAAAGTTTCTCTGTGAAGGAAATCTTGACTGGAATTAAAAGGTGTGCATTTCTAAAAAGCTCTACAGCTCTCTAAGCTGCAACAAACAACACTTTAAATGTGAGGTCGTATCTAGTGAAACCTAAAGTCATCAACCGTTATGAAGGATGATGCCTGTCAGTTAGAATATAATGGGATTAAGCATTTTAAACTATCATCAGGGTGTCCCAGGGCAATTAAATGATTCCTCAATGTCTTATTTAAAAAATAGGCTGAAGATCCTGGATGCAGTAGCATTAAGACTTAGACTTCGACAAACTTTATTGTCATTTTGTATATACGGAGTTTATACTAAACGAAATTTTGATACATACAGCTTTTCGACACTGAATGAGCAACATGGCAGTAAAAATGAACATTTCCATTTAGAAAGTGCAGCAGTGATCAAAATATAAACACTGTAGGAGAGACACGATGCAGAAGGCATTGATGTGGAAGGTTCAGAGCACTGCAGAAATAAATAAATGGATATGGTGCGAAATGCAGTAGAAACACTGAGTTGAGTTCTATTTTGAAGATGTAGTGCAAGTATGATATCATCAGTGTGATGCAGAGTCTTGATTTGTGACTTGGTTAGAGTTTTCAACAGTTCATCAGTCTGGTGGTGGTGGGCAAAAAGCTGTTGCAGGACCTGCTGTTCCTGCATGGAATGCTGCGTAGTCTCTTCCCAGAGGGCAGCAGGGAGAACAGTCCATGGTGGCAGTGTGAGGGGTCGATGATGATGTTACGGGCTCGGGACACGCAGCGCTGGGATGAAATGTTTCTTATGGAGCCCAGATGTTCTTCTCTGCAGATCTCACTTCTCTCCTCACCTTCTTCAAGAGATGCAGAAATGGCAAAAGTACTCACTTTCCGTACTTGAGTAAAAGTACAGATACTTGTGTTAAAAAATACTCTGGTAAAAGTGGAAGTACTGGTTAAACTTCTTTACTCAAGTAAAAGTAACAAAGTACAGGCTTGTAAATTTACTTAAAATATAAAGGTAAAAGTAGAAACCACTTTTTTCATGCCGTTGCCTACATTTTAAATGGATGTCTGCCAATAGGACTAGATCTCCGTTGTGTTCATTTTCAATCATCTCGTCGTCCATGCTACCAAGCTAACGCCACCGCCACCAAGCTGCAACGATTTGCCGCGAATGAATACCGCCGAATCTGTCGATTCATCTTTTAGCGGTGCGTCAAATGCAACGTAGATTCCCATCCAATTAGATTGAATTTGGTATTGATGACGTGAAAAATAATAACGGTAACTCCATTGAAATGATTCAAAACTAAAGTAACGAGCCAATTTTTTGAAATGTAAGGAGTAGAAAGTACAGATATTTGTGTAAAAATGTAAGGAGTAGAAGTAAAAAGTCGCCATAAAAATCAGTAGTAAAGTAAAGTAAAAATATCAGAAAAATCTACTTGAGTACAGTAACGAAGTATTTGTACTTTGTTACTTCCCATCTCTGAAGAGATGCTGCGGGAATTGCAAGTATGTTGAAGGGAGTGAATGCTCACTGGTACTAGACAGAGCATTATTGTAGGTTAGCATGATTTAAATAACATTACATTTAAGTAAATAAAACACAATTATTAACTCATTAATCTGATTTGATCTAAAACACCCGGTTGTATAATTTAGAGGATTTCTTTTTAGGGTGGTTGTTGTGCTGGAGTTTCGGTCCTCCACCTCATTCGCTAGTCTACTGCAGCCTCTGATATGCTTTCTATCAGATCGGACCTGAATTTGCCTCCATCCCTCTCCAATCAACACTAAACTGCTTCCCTGTCTCCACTAAAGAGCCGGATTTATACTGAGATTAAATGGCACGCAGCTGCAGTACGAGTTTTATGTGCTAAACTAACAAAGTAAACATATTCAGCTATGTTGTTGTTCTGTAAAAGTGGAGAAACTTGAGGGCTATTATTACAGTGCAGTGTTTGTGTTACTCGGTGTATTTCATTCTAACTCTAAAACATTCTGAAGTCTCCATGGATAAAAATGTAAATGGAGCCTAAAGAATTTGACTGATGAAAACTATACCCCCCGTGATGCAGTTAATTTATCAGGAATGTGTTTCAAGCATGTATCTTTCATAAAGCCAGAACATTGAATCCTCTATAAGAGCATTCCTGTACAGTATATTGCAAAAACTTCCTAGAAATGGCCTAGGAAGCGTGCCAACTATTCAAACCATAAAGACAAGAGTCTGATGTTATCTAAACAAGATACTTCCCAAAGACGCCATCACTAATCCAAAACGTCCACAAGATCTTTTTATTATTTTGTTCAGGCCCTGATTGGTCAGAAATGTTTTAAGAATCAGGATTAAACGGGTTTAATGAAAAGTTTTATGGCTTCATCTTTTAAACAGTTCAAAGTGTTTGTGGATCATGAGAATATTATTATTCCATTGATTTAAAATTTTGACTCAATATATTCAAATATCCCCCTTATCGCCTTTTTCCACTCTGCTAAAACCCAAATCCTGATTACTGCCCCTGCAGATGCCAGTCGGAGCTTTTGGGTAACACTCAGGCTGTAGGGTCTTGCAGGGACCTCCATCCTTCTCCTGCCAACATGGCGCATCCTGCACAGCCACGCTCATTATTTCAGTCTAAACAGATTAAACTAATCCCGTTATGTCGTAGTAAGGCGTAGCTGGGAGATGGAGAGAAGGGTTGGCTGTTCTGCTGTTGCCATGTGGCCCTGTATAAAACAAATGGCGAACTGTCACATGGATGTGAATAAACAGCACCAGGAAAGTGATGCAGGAGCTGGTACTTGATGAATATTTAAAAATAATCCTCCTTCGTGTCTCGGGCTGAGAATCCTGCTGCTAAAGTAGTAAAGGAGCAAAACTTTAATGACCCAAACTGTTTATTTCCAAATACCAGCAGATCTGATGACTTTCTATCTCATCTGTGGTGCAGAAATTAAATTAAGAGGAAGAAATTCCAAAAATGTCACAAAAAGACTTTTCTCTTGGAAAACTGTCTGCTTAATGTTATTTGCCAACCGGCAATCAATATTATTCCTGCTGTGACGTTCAAAACTAATCAGTTTTAGACTAAAAATTAATTTACTTGTTTATCTAGGGATTAAACATTTTTATCTTTGATGGTTTCTTTTCATTTCTTTGTATTCTTTATTTTTTCTGACCAAATACAATAATCAATTTCTTTTTCCTTCCTGAAGTTTAATAATAAAAGAGGATGGATGATGTACAATACTTTTAAAAAACAGCTTTTATTTCAATAATCTTCTCTCAGAGTTGAGCTTCATTTCAAAGATAATAAAATTCAATCTGTCAAACATTAGATAGGAGTTCACACCCAATAACAAAAAGTGATAAACTAATGTCCCTCTGAGCTATGGAACCTTAAAAGGTGATTTAGAAGAAAAAGAAAAAAATCGAGATTTTTCCAAAAATGAAACCAAAAAAATAGATTTATCAATAAAATTGATAAACGGACATCCCTAAATTTATCTTAATTGTAAGCTTTTTGATTTAACACATTGGATAGGAAAAATACGGCAAACTGGCTGATCTTCTTTGCCAAGCTAAAGTCATTATTCCTCCATGGAGCCCCTCCAAATGCCAACCATATTGTTCGTTCTTTAGGGCTCTGCAGCGATGTAACCATGCATGGGTTATGTAGCTTTAAGTGGCAACAGAAAGGCCTCGCTAACCAAAACCTGCCTTATTATATATTTTTTTAAATCATTCTCTGCAGAAATGTTAGTTTTATTCCACAGTTTTTGTCAGTAATTTGCTTTAATCAAACCTCATCTGCAAAGAGGGGGATCTGTCACACTGAATGATTAGAAGACCACAGCTGTGATGAAGGGACACCATTTGCCTGTTTTGACATTTCCCTAATTTAGAGGTGGATTAATTAGTTTTACTCCCAGTGTTCTCAGCTTGAACAGATCTGTTCCTCTGAGGGGCAGCCTTCAGGTTGCATTTTTAAAACATGGTTTAAACAAAGCAAACTCAGAGAACCAGAAGAGAATCTTAGTCAGAAGATGTAGGAAATGGTACCGGGTCTTTCTCGTTGTCTTCTTCTACTCTCCCCTTAGAGCAGTGACACATGGGATGATGCATCTTTCTAATCGTGCCTTCCTCCTTGATTACATTAAAGTTTCTCCTCCTTTTGTTTCTCCTCCTGTCTGCAGCCAGAGGAGTTGGAGGCGCTCCATTCTCACACGTTCCGGGTGAAGACGTTCAAGAAGACCAAGCACTGCAGCGTCTGTAAACAGAACATCGTGGAGGACGGACTTGTCTGCAGAGGCAAGTTAAATCTGTGACCAAGGAGTGTTTTTTTTCTTAACCCTAATGGTAAAAACTCCCACATTCTCAGACTGTGGTGCAGAACCAGCTTAGTTATGGTACTAGAGTGAAGAAACGGAGCATGTCCAGTGGTAAACAGCAGAGTTTGAGGTGAGCAGACTGACCTTCGCGCTGCTTGTTCAGATGACACAGCTGCAGAGGGGTCTCAGGGAAATGGCGTCCTGCTCAGAGCAGACGGCAGTTTAACAAAGACAGCTGGGACAGTGAAGGAGATGTCTGTCCCAGCATCCCTCAGAGGTCGTCCCAGGCCGGGTGGGGGTCGGCTGACAGGTCCGTCAGCAGACAGCAGAGGGCAGGAGAAGCTTGAGGGAGGCTGTAGGTCAACAGCTTTTCATTTCCTTAATGGAGTGAAATAAAGAGGCTTTGTTGTCGAACTGCATGTAGTTCACGGTGAAAGTGTTCTTCCAGCACTTTCTTCTCTTCCAGTTCTAAAAATTTCCAGAACTTTTCATGGGAGTTCTGCTATTTTCACTCATATTTGTTTACGCTCTGGCCTATTTTTAAAGCTCATTTTGGCCTTCAACATCTGTGGCTGCCATTTTGGCTTCCATCACTTGATTTAAAAAAAAGTTTCTTTAAAGATCCAGTTCTAAGATGCTTATACCTACTGGGGTTGCAAGGGATGCAGGTGCCTATCTCCATTTGTCTACATGCGAGAGGCGGGGTCCACCCTGGACCGGTCGCCAGTCTATCACAGGGCAACACAGAGACAAACAGGACAGACTATTCACACTCACGCCTAAGGAGAATTTAGAGAGGCCAATGGACCTAACAGTCAAGTTTTTGGACTGTGGGAGGAAGCCGGAGTACCCGGAGAGAACCCATGCATGCACAGGGAGAACATGCAAACTCCATGCAGAAAGACCCCGGGCCTGGAATTGAAACTGGAACCTTCTTGCTGCAAGGCAGCAGTGCTACCCTCTGCGTCACTGTGGAGCGCAGTAAAATAGTCATATTCTGAATTTCGTTTACCGTAGATTTAAAGCAAAAAAGCTAGTTTACTTGTTAACTTGTTTGATTAACTTGAAGATGATTGGCTCATTTTTTTTTAATTAGTTGACTATTCAAAAATCAGTTTCCCCCCAGATTGATCAATTTTTATTTTTTTTCAAATAAAGCTTTAGTTTTTACTTTAATAGTTAAACCAGAAAGCTGTTTTGTTTATGTTGTTTCAGTTAAGTTTTTATTATAACAACTGAAAGAGAAGGACCACTTCTGTCCTGGGCTGCGCTCTGGAGTCTGTGGAGGAAGTGGCTGTGAGGAGGGTGCTCTCCAAGCTTACATCCATCATGGACAACATCATTTTTTAAATATGCTGTCTTTAAATGGTATCATTAATTACATTAAATATAAATTTGCTCCACCAACAATATTCCCGAAGCTCAGCTGACTGAAAATCCAGCCTGCAGGATATGGGCTGCTGAAGAATGATGCATCTCTCAGATCTCAGCTGGATTTTCTTTTATTTTTTTATCTGTTTCTTAAAAACAGCAAAATAAAAAACTAAATCACTTCCAGAGATTCCAGAAGGTCCAACTTCATGAGCTGGTCAAGGTTTGAAACCTTCAACCATCTGCTGAAGGTTTCCTGTTTTTCAAATTAGAAACACTTTGACTTTCTGTTGCATAAAGCCTCCTGCAGCCATTTCTGCCCTGCTGTGTCCTCCACATAGACCGACACCAAACTGGAGAACCTGTGACTGTCTATGCACATGATGTTGTTGTGGAAATGCCTGTTTTTCACACAGATACTGCAGCATGAAGCTAAAGCTTACGGAAATGACTGGATGTGTGCTTTGGCACCCGGGTTCAGTTGTGTTTTTGGAGTGGCAGTGGTGGGGGGGCAGCTCTCGTTTCAAAGCGGATGCAGGGTCGGCCTGGGTACGAAGCCCAAAAAACCCCAGAGGGTTTTTTTCTCCATAGATGGACTCATTTTTTAACACAAAAGCTTTCATAGTAAAAACTACAGTAACTGTAATATGGTCTGTTTTTTTATTATTATACGTAAATCAAGCTTTTTTAACAGAACCATGTTGAGGTTCTAGAGTCGGTCTAGAAGTGTAGCATTCATTTACTGAACATAGAAAAGCTTCTAAAACCCCTCTAATGCTGCTCAGAACCAGAATAAACCCAATAAAGGAACCTCTCCAGCCGTGTGTTTTCTGACCACAATAAGCGACGGTCCATTTCACGGTAAGGGACGGTCATCCTGTTCTAAAAATAAACCTGACTGTTTCTGCCAACTCGTCTGGACTAAACGCTCCCTACCCAGACACGGTCGCTGTAGTGTTCCCATAAAGTGCTACAGGAGGCCATCGTCTGTACGAAGTGATTTATGGGGGAAGTAAAGCAGCACGACGAGCGTGCACTGAGCTTTACGCTGATTTAATTTACTCCGTTAATATTCCCCCTGCTGGATCTGGGTTTGTCCATTAGTCTGGGTAAATCCACTGCCTGTGAGTGTGGAGGGGACATATTTATGAGGACACAAACCAAAGAACTGTGCGGGGCTCTCTGCAGAGGCAGCCGGCAGACACTTTCTTTTAGTTTGCTCTGATTCTTGTTTGCTGGCAAAAAACCGCTGCAGATCTGTGGCTGCTGTTACCTTACCAGGTACAGTAAATGGAAAGGTTTTCAGCTGCTGCCTGAAGAGATGCTGAGTCACTGGTTGCTATGGTGATTTGCAAACAGCAAGGAGGTAGAGATGGATACTGTTATTTTAAGGTAAATTAGTCTAACTGATCCCCGCTTTTGTGCTGTTAATATTTGGGGCTGATTCTCTGAGCAGATAGTGCTTCTATTCTTCCTCCATTTACATGATAAAAATTACACAAAGATAGCAAATAGGTCTCAATTTAATCCCCCCCCCCCCCCCCCCCCAAAAAAAAAAAAAAATGAAATGAAACATTGATAATTATTAGCAAAAGCATTAGAGTGGCACTGCATGCACTCCACATTATATCAAGGCATGGCTGCTGAATGCACTCATGAATCAGCCAATTCATGCACCTATTGGCAGATACCGATAAAGGAAAAAAAAAAAGAAAAGCTAATATTAGCCAAAAATATCATCTGATTTCTTTATCGGTCTATCTACAATGGCAATAACTGGTGCAATTGAATATTTGCAAATACCCAGTATTGCAAATTAATACCCAGTGCAATAGCTAAATACTCATATATATAATGTAAATTCCCTCTCAAAATAACTCTGTATAATAATCCTGCTTAAAAAAAAAGAAAGACTTCAGCATATATATATATATATATATATGCTCTTGTCCATCTATGTCTTGTTCCAGTAGCCAATTTGTGTCATCAAGTTGCCCTGGTTCCCTAGCAACTGACGCGGATCTTGTTAACCCGTTGTATTTGCTGTTTCACTCATGCCTGAGGTAGGCCAGTAAGCACTAAGGACCTTGCCTAAGGGTCCACCTGGATGTCCATGCCGGGATTCGGACTCACGATCACCTGTACCGTAGTCGTCGGTGTTACCTACTGAGCTATCCAGTTGCTCTGGAGGTTCTACTTAGAAACTGGGAGAGTGGCTACAGCAGATTCCAGGTAAAACATCAGAGGTTTCTGTCCAGAAGAGCGCAGTCCTAGGAACAGCTAAGATACTGCGCAGAACCCTCAAACTCCCAGGCCTCTGGTAGAGGACCCGAGCTTGAGGATGACACATACCACCCCACGAGGTGTGAGAAAACAGTTTTATATATATAATTTCAAACTCATGTCTTGAGGATTATGGAACAAATATGAATAACAGAGGAAGATAACCTGAAAAATTAATAGCTGCTCCCTCACTGGTAGCTGCATATCTGTGGTAATAAGTCTTTTATTATGGAGGATAGTTGAGCCACTCTGCTCTGAAGGATTGGTTCAATTAATGAACAATGGTGGGTTTCCCAGCATCAACGACCTGTTTAAAATATTTTAAACAGATCTCAGTCTAAACTTTGACTAGGCCAGTCCAAAGCCTGTTTTGTGTGCTTTTCTTTTATTTTAATTTAATTTCAGACTTGCTGTAGTCCTTTTAATCTTTTTCTGCTTCTTGATCCAAATAGGACGGAGTCTTAAGTGTGACTGTAGAACAATCAACTTCAGGATTGTCAGAGTACATGGCGTCATCGGTTATGGCAGATTAGCCAGCAGCAAACTATCCCCAGATCATCACATTACCCCCACCATGCTTTACTGAAGGAACTGCGTTCTATTTATGAAACTGTTTGTTTTGCTCTTGATGTAACAGGACTCACTTCTTTGTTAAAGG
This sequence comes from Cyprinodon tularosa, assembly GCF_016077235.1. Classification (NCBI taxonomy): domain Eukaryota; kingdom Metazoa; phylum Chordata; class Actinopteri; order Cyprinodontiformes; family Cyprinodontidae; genus Cyprinodon; species Cyprinodon tularosa. Next base: position 512,691 of record NW_024039168.1, on the reverse strand, counting down.
TCCACATTTGTCTTGTTGGTCAACAGAATGTTTCCCCAAATAAGATAAATAGGATGTTTTTAGGCATATATGAGACTATGAGAAGAGAATGAGTCTGTTTTGCATGGTGTTTTGGGTCAGCAGTGTTATTTAGGCCATGACTCTCCTCATACTGTTGAATCGTGACCTTCTATGACTGAGGCAGTGAGGCCTGCAGAGCTGTACATGTTCCTCTGGGTTCTCATGATGTGTGACTTCCTAGATGAGGCGCTAATGTTCTTTTGGAGGAATTTGGGTCAGCTGGCCTTTCCTGGAAAGATTCTTCACTGCTTCAGACGTGGAAACGGCATTGATTTTTTTCTGAGGCCTGTTGGATCAGACCACACTGAGTCTGAAGATCAGGAAAAGCCAACAGCAGCAGCAGGTCAGGAGATGTTCTGCAGTAATTCAGACCTGTCTAAACTGATGGATGACCTCATATTTAATCTGTTAACGCTAACATTTTATTTCAGATTCTTCAGCCTACTTCATGTTGTCATGGTGGTTCTATATCTTGAATCTGCTGTTCAGGGAACAACCAGGCCTGGGTGAGATCGGTTGTTTCAAACTAAAAATGGTTTAATCCCAGTGGATTTATGCTTTAACTAGAGGAGATAAATTATTTCCAGCTTTTAATTTGGAAAAATTTTCCCCCTTTTAATTGAAAAAGAAAATCTTTTTTATCCTCACCTCCTATTATTATTTGCTCTAATTTGAAAAAAGAACACATAATGAAAACAAAACAAAAACAAACATGAAGTTGCATGAGCAAAGTGCAGAAAAAGGTTCTTCTTGGTAAATCCCTCAACGTTCTGGAGGAGAGGAGAGAAGTTCTTCTCTTCATGCTCAGCTCTGCAGAGACCCTGATTTCTGCCTGCATTGTTGACCTTTGATGAAAATGTTACAGGATTGTTCAGAGGCTGCAGTTTTCCATCGCTCCCCTGCTGTGATCCGACCCGGACTTTGTGACGTTGATCCCGCTCCAGCTGCTTCCTGCCTTTCTTCCCACATCAGCAGAAATAAAATGGTGCTGACGTCCACGTCTGACTGTCAGCCAGGTGCTGAAGGAGCTGAAGGTTTCCGCCGAATGTTTGAATCTTCCCACTTCTGATCACCAACAGCCTGCAGTCACGTGGTTCTGGATAACAGGAGAACTTTCTCCTTCCTTCCCTCCGTGTCTTCGGCTGTTGCCAGGAGACCCAGTGTTGGGAGGTTTAACAAAAGCATGTTGACGCAGGTTCGGACCACGTTTTTCCACTTTAAATAAATGTAGTGGAGTATTTCAGGAGAACGAGCCCCAAGGCAGGAACTAACTTTTATGTTCCGCCTTTGTGGCGCCGGACAATCGAGCGTGAACGGATCTGTTGTTCTTTGATAAAGGTTAAAGAAAAGGTCAGAAACTGCTGCATATGTTCTGATGCTCCTTAAAATCATGAAGTTTCCTGTTCAAAACTGAGTCTACTCCTGAATAAATGTCTCATCTGGAGAAGTCTGCAAAGACTCAGAGATGATGTCCTCTGAGGTCGTCCATCTGCAAAGCTTCAGAATGACAGGTTATCATGCAGCTGGTATCCAGCAGAACCCAGTGAGGCTGGAAACATTCTGACACGAGTCCGGAGTGATTTTAAAATTAACCTAGAAAATTAGCAGCACTCAGGAGGAGATGAGCAGAGATCATTAGAGAGCTTCTGCTGATCAGGATCTGGCTCCTGATATATGATTAGACTGGGATCATATACTGGTGACTGTCTGGCTTCATGATGCAGGCAAAGGAGGGACTGGGCCACCTGCTGGATGGTTTGAAGTACTACAGCATCTGATCAGCTTAAATACATTTAGTTTACAAAAAAGACTCTCAGAGGGTAAAAAACTACTGCAGAACACCTCCTGACCTGCTGCTGCTGTTGGGTTTTCTGTGTCTTCAGAAAATCATAGCTGGTTCTGAGTGCTACAGGTTGCCATACATGGGGAGGACTGGGATGAGTGTGGGGTTTGCATCATGTAAGGAAATCTGTGTGGATGCACCAACATGTTCTGCAAACCCTGATGCCTGCAGCGTCTGTCGGGACAACGCTTCCTGCCTCAGAAATACTTCAAGAACAGTTTGAGGTTCACAAAAACAATTGAAGGTGCTGCACTGAAGCCCTTTAAAATCTACTAACTTTATTTTTGCTCTGTCTGGTTGAAAAGCTCAGGATGTCCGATGCATCTGTAACTGAACCCTCCTTAAAATATTTTGGTTTATTTATTGGGAATTTCTAAATAATTTTCCATGTATTTTGCTGGAGTTTTGGTCCAGATCTCCAGCTTTGGTCTTCAGTTACATCAGATTTGTTTGAACTTCAGGACAAAAACCCTGCAGGTTGTTTTTTCAGCCTCGGCCTGCTGTACCCGCTTCCTGCATGTTTCACATGTTTCTGTTCAGCACACCTGATTAAACTGATGGTTGACTTCCGGGCTGCTACAGAACGCGATGACAAGCCTCTGTATCAGAGCGGGAACGGTGAAACATGCAGAGCACAACACGCCCGGGACCGATTCTCACATCCAAGACAAAATTTCCTGAATGTTACTCCGGTTATGAAAGAAATTCTGCAATATTAATAGAAAAAAACTTTCTAAACCTGCTGTGAAAATCATCAGAAAAGACTTAATACACCTCCTATCTGCCTTTTAATATCATGTTTTGCATCGGCTCATTTATAAAAACAGAGGAATGTTCGGAACGTGTGCAACAGATCTAAATGTTTTTCCTCTCCACTGTCGCTACAAGCATGCTTAGTGTGAGGGATTGCATTTGGGTCAATGAGTCAATGCAATCAACTGGTTTTCCTTAGATGGAAAACATTGACTCAATTTGACTGTTTGATCTGGTTGAACTGTAAAGTGCTTTGAGATGACATGTGTTAATTGGCTCTATAGAAATAAACTGAATTGAATATGTAAATATCTGGGATCTGAAGCTGCTACAGTAGAAAACTTTTCTTGTGGTCTATTGTTAAAAAGAGGTGTTTCCAAATTTCTCCAGACTCAACGGGAACTAAAAAAGAAAAAGAAAAAAGCTTTAGTTTTTAGAAGAATAACGGAGTTGATGATAAGAAGCAAAAGAAGTATTTTGTGGTATTTCCGCCTTGTTGGGAAAATCTGAATCATGAAGGACAAATTATTCTAAAAGCTTCTGTTTATTTATCCAGCCATGAATCATCCCTTAAAACCTGGAGCTTCACCTTTCAGTTCAGCTCCTTTATTTATGCCGGGCAACAGCAAAACCTGCAGAATAAAACCCACCTCTAGGCATTCATGTGATGTTTTTAACCTTCATCCAGTTGGTTCAGAGGACGAGATGAAGATTTAAACAGTTAGCCCACCTGCTCTGAGGAGCATGTTTCATTCTAAACATAAAAAAAATCCTCATTGTTGTTTTCTTCCCTGAAGCCATTAGATTTCCTGCTCAAATACCAGTTTTTTCCATCCTTCTGACAGCCAGCATGTAATTTTTATTTATTCACTTTTGAAACATTTGATTTCATCACTGTTGCTATAAATCCTTTGGTTTTTAAGTCATGAGATCGACTCTAAAAGGTCACAGGTCTGAGGAAAAAGGATAACTCAGTGTGGCCACCAGGTGGCAGCAGAGACATAGGTTTGGATGATCTGCTTCATGTTCCTGTTGCTGTTTTTCCCTCTAAGTTTCCCACAACCTTCCTCCTGAACTCATGCAGGTTGTTTAATCAGTGTGTCAGATTTGTTGTATTAAAACATGAGGGGCGTGTGTGTGTGTTTGTGTGTGTGTGAGCAGCTGTTTAAACAAACCCAGCAGCCGCAGTGACACACATGCAAACCAGACAGAAACAGTAAGCAAACAGGAGTTGTCTGTTTTGTCAGGAAGATGCAAACACATGACAAATCCTCGCGGTGATTCCATGAGAATCCTCTCTTGTCCTGGAGGGATCTTGCACGTTGGGAAAGCTGCAGCCGCTGGATGAAGGTTGGGCGTTTCCTGCTGAAATCCAACCCAGGCCAGGATTAGAGCCACCTGGGGAGGGGGGCAGAACGCGTGGGCTGGGAGATGACAGCCCTTGTATGAGTCAGACGACAGATCGGAATGACTGAATGGCGATAATTATGGACATTAATACCAATGTTCTCAGAAACTGAAGCCGGTGCAGCAGAAGGTTTGGTGTCGGACAAAGTGAAGAAACTCATAAAAGGAGGGAAATTCTCTGAGGCTCAGGTTGGAAATGGTGAAACAGACCACATATCTCAGCTGTTTATCGTCTGTTTGCTTCACGTCTCACATGGACTTAAACTATTCTGTCTGGACTTGTGCGATGTCTGCTGTTCTGTTCACAGTTTTATCCAGTTAATATTTTAATCGTTCATCATAAAACAGTACAACAACAGCCAGAGACGGAGAGCAGCAGCCAGAGGTTGATCACGGAATAAAAAGGTGTGTCGTCACACAACAGCAAGATGTAAAGACATCAGGCAGGCCCTTGGAGTAGCAGCAGCTGCTGCTTCTCTGTCCAGAAAGGTTATCAGGTCCTTTTCAGAAGGCCATCGGTCTGTAAAGGGAAAGATTATTAAAACATGTCTGACCAAGAGAGAATGTCTCAGCAAATTCAGGCCAAAGTTCAGAGAATAACGCTCAGAGAAATGACCAAAACAAGAAGTTCTGCAATCAAATGTGAGTCCTTCTGTTTGACTCTAGGGCAGGGGTAACCAATTAAAAATCAGCTGGGTCTGAATAAAGAAAATCAACAACCAGTAAAGGTCAGAAGACATTTTTAATTATAATCTATTATTTTAAACTGCATATAACACTGAAATAAAATAAGGTGTTTATGCATCTGTGTTATACATTGATTTATTATACATTGCTGCCTCTTGGCCAGGACTCCCTTGAAAATGAGGTTTTTAATCTCAATGGGATTTTTTTTTTCCTGGTTAAATAAAAAATTAAATTAAATAACATTTTTAAATAAAAAAATATATATATATTTAAAAACACAACATTTTTCCATACATAGACAATTTCCTGATTCACTTTTTGTCAAAAACACCTGAACTGACCTTTTTTTTTCTTTCTTCTTTTTTCTGGCTTAATCTTCACAGTGGGCTTTATGCTGCCCTGCAAGGCTTTAAACCTGGGTTTGAATGGACACTAAGCCATTCTCAAGCACAAATCAAGGTGCTCATTTTGAGCCTGGATCCATATTTATTTTTGATTCTGTTCATGGTGGAGAATCCTGCTTCACAGCAGCAGATTGAGCCAAACATCCTCTAAATGTGCAAGGTCATCTTTGAGCACCATTTCACTTTTCTGTCACCAGTTCACCGCAGTTCTTCCAGGAGTCCAAACTTTCTCTGCTCTCTTTTTCTCATCGTCTTCTCCTTCTTTCCCATCGCCCGCCTCGCCACAGGTTTGCCTGCTGTGTCTAAAAGTGGCAGCAGCAGCAACCCAGACTGACAGCAGCTCATTGGATAATTTGCATCACTGTAGCCTCTCTGGAGGACTTTACCGTATTAACCGGAGAAGTGGCGCAAGTGACATTTAGACACTGTTGTCCAACAACATGCAGTAATTTATAAATATTTTAAACTAGTTTGGATCCAGATTAGCCAGCAGGTGAGTCCGGATCTGGACCCTGGTCCACTAATCCGTGACCTTTGCTCTAGAGGCTTGATCCAAACAGATTCATTAGCAGAACAAAACTGGTGGCCTACAAGAGAAGGATCACAGCATGGCGGTGGCCTAGTCAAAGTCTGGTTGAGTTGCTGTGGTCAGAAGGAAGAGGAGAGAAACTTCCGCAAACTCATTTGAACCAAAGTTAGATAGGTTGATCAAAAATTGATTGACAGTGATTAAAAAGAGGTGGAAGAAGAAAAAAATGGCTTTTTTCAGACTATTTAACCTTCATTTGTAATCATAAAGTTAAAAGTTTTTGTAGTTTTTCTTGACATAAAAAGCTCCTGACTCAAAGGATGACAAGTGTTTTTGAATCTGAACAGGTAGCCTACAAAACCAACATTACAGTACATTGGATTTGGTACCGCTCTTTCTGCTTGGAAAAGAGTTTAACAGAAATCTGCTCGTTTCCATGTACTTCCATCAAACAGCAGCGGTTGGCCCTGATAGGCGGCTGCTGATGTGGTGTTTACACTCCGTGTGCTCACGTGTCGTACCCTGTGTGTAGAAGGAAAAGGAAACAGAGGAAACTGGACTGGGGAAAGTGGGAGGGGAGGAAGAGGAAGCTGTGGAGCCCCGCCCTCTGATTGTGTTCTGTGGTCCAGCCCAGCCCGGTGGGACAAAATGCTCCTTCTAGGAGAACAGGGGAAGGAAGCTCACCTCAAACCCTCTATAAGACCAGATGTGAGATACAAACATGCCCCTCGTCATCTTCAGCCCAACTCCAAGCTTTCTAAAACACTCTCCCCTCCACAGATGTCTTTCCTCCAACATCATCTGTCCTGATGTTCTCCTCATCCTTATTTCACGTTCTCCCCGCCCTCTGTTTGTTCTCCAAAGCCCTGACTTCCTAAGAAGGTAACGTCCAATGCCAGCTCAGAGTGCTGCTCCTTTCTCACCCAATATGGAAGTCCTGGCTTTTCCTCCCATGTGGCCCTGGAGTGATGTTTACCAGGGCCTCCTGCGCGCAGGGAGCGGCTCGGTCGGACTTCTGGAGCTTATCATGCAGATGGACAAGCAGGCTTGTGTTTCACACACAGAGAGCGTTCCAGTGTGACTTATTTCACAGCGAGCGTGTCAGACGGACTGTAAACAGCCGTCAGACGCGGCTCACATGTCTACTGTACAGATGGAAAACAAAGCCTGCTGAAGGAAAACAGTTGGAGGGAAAGGGAAAGTACGACTGATAGAAGAAATAACAGAAAGTGAACGAAGCATTTGTTGGATCCATGTCTTTATCTGAGACTTACTGCATGGTTCTGGAGGGGATCAAGGTCCAGAAGTCCTCATGAAAGCCCGTAGTTCTGGTATTAGTTTGTAAATCCCAAAGTTAATATATGATGGAGATCTTTATAAGAATTGTTATTTTCTGCTAACCTAAGTCCCTTGGAAAAGAAATGCTGTCCTGTCTTATAAATGCCCTTAATCTACATTCATCTCCGTAGAGAACATATATTTTTTTACCTTTTAAAGTCCAGTTTTTGCGATTTTAATTAATTTAGTGAGTTTTTTCAATTTAATTAATCTAGGGGTCTATTAATCAGAGTCTGGGGACTTAAAAGATTAAACTGAATCAAATTATTTTTCACTTTTTTGGTTCAAAGTCATTAAAAATTCAAAATAGTTTACCTTCTACAATGTGTGAATCATACTTTTGCAGAAAAAAACAGCTTGTCATTGGAAAAAAAAAACACAAAACAATGAAGGAAGAATAAAAGCAAAAATAATCTAGTGGTTGTGCTTTAAAATGGGTTTTTAATAGGATTTATTGCAGAAATATTAACGTTTGCTTTAAAGAAGGAGAACTAACCATTTAAAAGAGAAAATTTAAATTATAAGCAATATGCATCAAAAAATTTAAATAAAGACCAAATATTCAGAGACCCCAAAGGGGTTAAAGGTTATTATGTAGAGGAGAGAGTAATTTGTAGAATTTGGTGAAAAACATGAAGGAAGCTAGAGGAGAAAAGAGGAGTTTTGAAAAAGGAGGAAACAAAATGATCTTTGTAGGAAATTAAGACAAAGGAGAAAGAAAAAAACCCAGAGGGTTGGACTACCTGATGAAAATCTTCATATTTGGACATATTCTCCTTTTCCCAGTTCATTAGAATAAACAAAATTCAATCAGTTATGTAACTTAATGAGTCAGAAAACTTCCACTGTGGAAAGGGAGACATTTCTGCATTAAAAAGTTGCTCTGCCGGGACGGGCATCACTTCTATAAGAGGATTGTTTTAAATGATGGTAAAACGTTGACACTAATAACCAGTTAGGCTCCATGTGCTCAGAATAACATCAGACATGATATTCCTGGGTTCCTGAAACCTTTACAGTAAAACCTGTCTTATTACTCCGGTCTTCACGGAGCTGATGAAGCTGGGAACCGGCTCACACTGCAGGTCTTGGTGCCGTTTCACGGTGCCACCCACATTCAGAGGCCTCTAATTACCAAGCAGTAAAAGTCCAACGTTAACCCCACATACAAGCATCATTCTACGTGTTCGGAAATAGAACCCAAACGGGCTGTGATGTAATTACACATCGGGAAGAGAAGCTTCCCACTGTCTCCACTTCCTGCTCGTTTACACTGTTTATTTCTGAAATGTAGGTTAAATCCGGTTTGCATTGGATATTGAAGTATTCGCACCGCTTTAACTTTTCACAAACTGTATTTTATTTAGAGGAAACTTCAGGACTGCATTATGATTCTAGACGGCGTCATAAAGGAAGGAACACAGCGGACAGGTTGGGGAGAAAGTGCTGGAACGATTTAAATCAGGATTTAAATATCTTTCAAAGCTCTGTTTAATCTATGACCTGCTCATTAGGGGAGGCTGCACCGACTGCAGACCTGAAAAGACATCGACGTCCCCCCCAAACCAAAAGGAGAACTTAAATCAGATCAGCAGCCAAAAGGTCAAAGGAGCTGTGGAGACTAACAGCTGATAGATGTGACATCCACAAACAGGGGCCTTCCTGTTTCCTATAAGTCATGTAGGAGGCTCTGCAGTCAAACATGGTGGTGGCAGCATCATCCTGTGGGAATACCTTTTGTTCATCAGGAACAGGAGAGCTGGTTGGAGTTTTTGGGAGGACGGATGAAGCTAAATCCAGACGATCCCGTTAGAACGAGAAAAGCTGTTAGAAGCTGCAGGGGACCTTTAACTGGGCTGCAGGTTCACATTTAATGTGGATTACAGAATATCCACATTAAATATTTAAAGATAGGAGATGCATTAGCCAAAAGCAGATACGTGTTAGAATGGTCTAGTTAAAGTCCAGACAGAAATCAAAAATATGCTGAGATGTTATCTGAATATAAATCCAAGCTGCACTTCATTTCTTTCTTCTTTTTTATTTTATTTCTAAGAAACTTTTAATAACTATGAATTCAGTTTTTTCTCTTTACTAATGGAGAACTTTTTTCCTCCCTCACATAAGTTCATTAAAAAAAAACCTCAGAGGTTTGTGATTTTAATGCAACAGTAAGAGACCAGGTTAATGCTTTTTGTCCTGAAAATCTAGTGTCAATATTTCTTATATTTATTTATTTCCTTATCAAAAAATAGTTTAGCTTTAAATAAGTTAGCTTTTTTCCAGCAGAACTATCTCAGTAATGTCCCTGCATCCCTTTCCTAACATTTAATCACTTACAGATTACATGCATAATATTTATCTGCTACTTAAAGATATTGTAGCTGGACTGCAGAATGTGTCTCTGCTCAGGAAGAATAACACATTACAGTACATAAGGTGTAGAACCTTCCAGGAAAAGCATACAGCGATCCCGTTAATCCGGAAAGCCGACACCTCGGCCTGCTGGGTCGTGTTTTCGGTTCTCAGTCCTTCCAGAGGATCTGACCCTTATGAGCTTCTGGTCCAGGTTTGCTCCTTTGTTGACCCGCAGTGAGAAACTGCTGTAAAATAATACCAAATTCATTTAAAAACAATGTAATTTATCTTGATTTTTTCACTTAATTTTTTCTCTTTAATTCAGGCTGTGATACTTAAAATGATCCCATCCTGGAAAAGCAGGATTTTCCAGTAGAGAGCCAGGAATCTTATGAGCACTGATGTTTTCATTCCTGTTTTCTTTCCATTTAAATTCACAGCTCCAGGCGTGTGGTGCTGAAACCAGCCTAAAGGTGCAAAAGTTCAGCATCGGGGCTCTTTCAGTAAAAAGCTTCTTCGTTTGTTTGTTAAACCTAATCCATGATCCAGTGTGGTTCCGGTTTCTCCTTTCGAGCAGGGAGTTCGTGATGTGGGGCAGTTCCAGCTGACTGTGACCACAGAGCAAACACAGTTGGCCGGTTTGGAGCCTTTTCTTGCCACCTAACGGCTCCTCGGTGACTCATTCTGCACAACGTGGGGGAGATGTTTCCTGAACTGTGGAGTTAATTCTGCTTTCTCTCTTTCTGTTTTCTCCAGTGTGCCGAGTTGCGTGCCACAAGAAATGTGAAGCAAAGGTAAGAGATCAGAACAATCTTCAGCAGTTCACACCATTTCTGCATTTCTTTAAAAGCACATTTTATGTTTGTTTGGGTATTTTATGTCAGAGCTGCTGTTGAAGCTGGGGTCAGCTTCCTTTTAGGGAATGTAAATGCAGACATGGAGGGGGGGGAGTTTATGTTTCTGGGGAGAAATGAAAATGTTAGGAATGTCTAAACAAGTGCTCAATGTACCAGAATATGTTTACATTGGATGAGCTTCTGCATCTTGGAGATCATCCCAAGTCTAAAAATAAAGACCTTTGGATGAAGCTGAAAAAGTGTCCTGTTAAAAAGCAGGAACGGGGGCAGGTTGTGGGAGAGACGTGGGGAATGCTGTTCATATTCACCAAGCTGATTGCTTGGTGAATATGAACATATAGTTTCCATCTTGGCTTTAAAGCTGGGCTCTCACCCAAAGGCGTCTCTCATACACACCTCGGCACACACCCTTCATCTGGTATCCATCAGTTAAATAGCTTCTTGTTGCCAGCTTTGCCCACTTTCTGTTTTACTCGCAGGAAATGCCAGAGGTGCAGAGTAGATGGGCTTGACTGCTCTATGACTGGGGCGGGGGGGTTACTTGACTGATCTGTAATATCTGTTCACCAAATTTCTGTCGCAAAGAGACATTTCTCTCATTTCTACAATATCAGGCATCAGGACATGACCATGAGTTGATCTTTTATATCAGTTTCTACGATCATTTAGATGTTTTCCGAAAACACAAACCAAATCCAAAATGTCAGTATTTATTAAAGCCAGACAAAGCCAGTGTGTGGAAGTGTAGAAGTCTTTGCGAAAGAAGGAATTCAGCAGGAAGCATCCATGTGATCACTAATTTCTTTTTTCCATTTTTCTCAGGAGTGTATGGGTCAGGGATGGGGAAGTCATCTCCAAGTCATGTATTTGTTTTGCCCAGCCACTGAGCCAGGAGAATCCATTCTGCACAGGTTAAACCAGACTGGACTCACATGGTTCAGTGACTTGGAAGGTCAAATACATGTTGACTCCAGATCCCTAATCTCTGGTACAAATTTGATTGAATTTAACTCAAGCGTGGAACTAAATGAGCAGTTACCTTAGAGAGGCAGCCTTTGCCGCTCAGCAATATGGAACCTAAACATGTGTTATAAGGTCTTTAAAAACCTTGAGTCCATCAGACACAAGGTTAGAAAGAGGGATCTACCAAATAGCAACTTTTCATGAGTGGACGTCTTATCAGATTAAGACCTGGAGCTTCATTTCCAACTCTAGAGTCAGGTTGAAGTTATTTGGAGATGGGGGGGATACCCTTGAAGAGGTCTCCACTCTGCCACAGGACAACAACATATGACAAATGATCGTGCACACACCAGGCAAATAATATTCGACCTAAGAAATGCCTTTTGGACTCTGGGGAAAGCTGAACTATACAAAAAGAAGGCCTACGTTCACAGTGAGAGCATGCAAGATGCCTGCAGGAAAAACTTAGCCTCGTGAGACCATCCTGATCTCGCGAGCTTTCAAGGTTTCACTCGCAGATCAGTCTGGAGACTCTCCGTTAAAGAAAATTTGGAGCCGTTCACCAAACGAACGTCCAATCAGCGTTGGCTTTGAGGCGGGTTGAGGTGTGACGCAACGAGAAATGCGACAGTTCAGTCTAAAGAACATGGCGGCTTCAGCCGATGAAACTAGCGTTAGCGTGGCTATCGAGCAACTTGTATCGGAATTATGCAGTATTTCTTCACTGAAAGAAGAGCAAAACACTGCTCTGGAGGCTTTTGTCAGAGGAAAAGATGTTTTTGCTTTTCTCCCAACTGGTTTCGGCAAGAGTAGCCTGGCTTGTGGTTGTGTTTTCGTCGTCGCTCTGTTAGTACGTCACATGCTTCGTTGATCTGATTGGTTTATTTGGCCCGTCTATCACCAACATAGGCCAATCAGCTAACCAGTATTTTCGCCCCTTCCCAAAATTACTTCAACGGAAGGTTTCCAGATGGATATGTGGAGCAAATCCATCTGGCGGAGTCAGGTTAGGAAAAACCCAGGCTGGGATTTAAACCAGGAACACCTTGCTGCAAGTAAACTGTGCTACCAACTGCACTACTGCCCAGCTAGGCTTTTCAATTATAGCCTCACAATGTTAGAAACTATCTGAACAAAAGGTTAAAAAGCAAAAAGACATTGCACAGTTGGTTTTATTCACAACCAACCAGTATTTCACAAACCAAAAATGTACCAAATATGGTCCGGATTGGATGGTATTTTGGGTTTAAATTAAGCTGTTAATTTACCCAAACCTTACTGCAGCTGTTGAGCCCAAGAGACGTAGAGGGACTCCATTAAATCACTGGTCCTGACTTCGGTCCAGGCGCTCAGATTTTAATGCAGCTGAGATTGAGATCAAAGTGTGATGAATGGTGGAGCCCAGCACACACTTGCTGATAACGTTCAAGTTTCAGGAAGTCAGAGATCAAATTCGTGGGAGGAGCTGATGCCGATGTCCAGAATACACAAATCAGTGACTTTCCATCTCCAAAACCCACAGCAACAATTCCTTTTCTAAACATTTCAGCTGATATTTGTCATAGCTTTGGCAGGAAGTAATTTGCTACCAAGCATGAGATGAAAAACAAGGGAGTGACTGTGACAGGGTCAGGCGTGATGGCTATCGTCTCTTGGTCCAGACTGCAGTCAGGAGGGTTTAAAAAAAGAACAAAAAAACAAAACCAAAATAAAACAAAAGCATTTTAAATATAATCCAAAGCTGGGACACGTCTCTATAAATCATCTTCCTGATGGTGATACTTGCCTTAAATTTAACTTGTGAACTCCAAGCAAATGGCCAATCCAAGCCGTGTTTGTTCACAGCTGGATGTAAAAAATCTGTTAAACCTTGTTTGTAAAAATTCTCATCAGGGTGATGACAGAAATGAGCCAAAAACAGAAGCGGAGGGAACTGGGGCGTTTTTATCGGATGACAGGATGCAGGAAGTAAAACCTTGCAGGAATGTCTTTAATATCGTTATTTTTCACTAAATGATTTGGGTTTTTCCATCATCCTTCTTGTTTTCAAATAGATAAACCTTTTTTTCTTGAAGCAAATGATCATTGGTGCAGTTCCTTTTTAAACAACTTTACTATTAGAAATAAGGAAAGAAAGAAAACATTTTTTTTTATTCCCTGCAGTAAATGTGCTTCTGACTAATACAGTAAAACAGAAGATTATTAGTCTGGGCTGCCAGACTGACTTGCATTATATCAATGGCCTAACAGTCGGTAAAGAAGCGATGATGCCTGATTTAAGGCGGGACTGGGGCAGGACTAACAGCCTGCTAAAACAGGCTGGACCCAATCAGATAACCACAGATGTGTTCCAAAAACTTTTTTTTCTACCAGCTCTTACAGAGGCCCGTTGTTAAAATTTTAAAGATCCATTCAGCTGATTTAGGACTAAATAAAGGGCATCATTAAAACATAGCTCCTTTGCAGCCTCAGTTTCAAAAGTATGGTATGGAGAAATAACATTTGAAACCAGTCTTACTGACATTTTTTTCTAGAATGGAACTCAGTTCAGTTCAGTTCAGTTCAGTTTATTTATATAGCGCCAAATTCACAACACATGTCATCTCAAGGCACTTTACAGTTCAACCAGATCATACAGTCAAATTGATACAAAGTTTTCTATCTAAGGAAAACCAGTTGATTGCATTGACTCATTGACTCAAATACAATCCCCCACACTAAGCATGCTTGTAGCGACAGTGGAGAGGAAAAACTCCCTTTTAACAGGAAGAAACCTCCAGCAGAACCAGGCTCAGTGTGAGCGGCCATCTGCTGAGGCCGACTGGGGTTCAAGGAGACAGAAACAGAGATACAAAAAGCAGCTGTAAAAGGCGGCCCCGTCCAGGAAACACACAGCCAGGCAGACGAGCTCCAAGGCAGCTCCCATGCCAGAGGACGAAGAGAGCACATCCACTCAGTCACGGCCAGAGAAACAGGACCACACTGGAAAACAGGCCGATCTCCAACATCTATAAACAAGGGTGTTGATGGAAGCAGCACAGCTGATGTTTCTTTCCAGGATGACGTCACAGCCAAACAGGAACAGACGAGGCAAAGCTACTCTGAGGAAAAGCAGAGAGAGCAGAAGGTTAGAGATTGAACTAACAGATTCTGCAGAATAGGAGAACAGAGAGAGAATGAAGCAGAATGATGAAATGGGGGTCCCTATGTCCTCCAAAAGTCTAAGCCTATAGCAGCATAACTATAGAGATAGCTCAGGATAACCTGAGCCACCCTAACTACAGGTGCTGGTCATAAAATTAGAATATCATGAAAAAGTAGATTGATTTCAGTAATTCCATTTAAAAAGTGAAACTTGTATATTATATTCATACATTACATACAAACTCATATATTTCAGATGTTTATTTTGTTTAATTTTGATGATTACAAATGACAACAAATGAAAATCTCAAATTCATCATATCAGAAAATTAGAATATTGTGAAAAGGTTCAAAATTGATGGCCCCTGGTGCCACACTCTAATCAGCTAATTAACTCAAACCACCTGCAAAAGCCTTTAAATGGTCTTTCAGTCTAGTTCTATAGGCTACACAATCATGGGGAAGACTGCTGACTTGACAGTTGTCCAAAAGACGACCATCGACACCTTGCACAAGGAGGGCAAGACACAAAAGGTCATCGCTAAAGAGGCTGGCTGTTCACAGAGCTCAGTGTCCAAGCACATTAATAGAGAGGCGAAGGGAAGGAAAAGATGTGGTCGAAAAAAGTGTGCAAGCAAGAGAGATAACCGCACCCTGGAGAGGATTGTGAAACAAAACCCATTCAAAAATGTGGGGGAGATTCACAAAGAGTGGACTGCAGCTGGAGTGAGTGCTTCAAGAACCACCACACACAGACGTATGAAAGACATGGGTTTCTGCTGTCGCATTCCTTGTGTCAAGCCACTCTTGAACCACAGACAGCGTCAGAAGCGTCTAAACAGAAACAGGACTGGACTGCTGGTGAGTGGTCCAAAGTCATGTTCTCTGATGAAAGTAAATTTTGCATTTCCTTTGGAAATCAAGGTCCCAGAGTCTGGAGGAAAAGAAGAGAGGCACTTCATCCACGTTGCTTGAAGTCCAGTGTAAGTTTCCACAGTCAGTGATGGTTTGGGGTGCCATGTCATCTGCTGGTGTTGGTCCATTGTGTTTTCTGAGGTCCAGGGTCAACGCAGCCACATACCAGGAAGTTTTAGAGCACTTCATGCTTCCTGCAGCTGACCAACTTTTTGGAGATGCAGATTTCATTTTCCAACAGGACTTGGCACCTGCACACAGTGCCAAAGCTACCAGTACCTGGTTGAAGGACCATGGTATCCCTGTTCTTAATTGGCCAGCAAACTCTCCTGACCTTAACCCCATAGAAAATCTATGGGGTATTGTGAAGAAGAAGATGCAATACACCAGACCCAACAATTCAGAAGAGCTAAAAGCCACTATTAGAGCAACCTGGGCTATCATAACACCTGAGCAGTGCCACAGACTGATCGACTCCATGCCACGCCGCATTGCTGCAGTAATACAGGCCAAAGGAGGCCCAACTAAATACTGAGTGCTGTACATGCTCATACTTTTCATGTTCATACTTTTCAGTTGGCCAACATTTCTATAAATCCTTTGTTTTTATTGGTCTTCAGTAATATTCTAATTTTCTGATATGATGAATTTGAGATTTTCATTTGTTGTCATTTGTAATCATCAAAATTAAACAAAATAAACATCTGAAATATATGAGTTTGTATGTAATGTCTGAATATAATATACAAGTTTCACTTTTTAAATGGAATTACTGAAATCAATCTACTTTTTCATGATATTCTAATTTTATGACCAGCACCTGTATAAGCTTTATCAAAAAGGAAAGTTTTAAGCCTAGCCTTAAAAGTAGACAGGGTGTCTGCCTCACGGACTAAAACTGGTAGTTGGTTCCACAGGAGAGGAGCCTGATAACTAAAAGATCTGCCTCCCATTCTACTTTTAGAAATTCTAGGAACCACTAGTAAACCTGCAGATTGAGAGCGAAGTGCTCTGTTAGGAACATAAGGAGCAATCAGATCTCTGATATAAGATGGTGCTTGGCCATTTAAGGCTTTATATGTGAGAAGGAGGATTTTAAATTCTATTCTTGATTTAACAGGAAGCCAATGAAGAGAAGCCAGGATAGGCGAGAGATGATCTCTCTTTTTAATTTTCATCAGAACCCTGGCTGCAGCATTTTGGATCAGCTGAAGGCTTTTAACTACAGTTTGTGGACTTCCTGATAGTAAAGAATTACAATAGTCCAGCCTTGAAGTAACAAATGCATGGACTAGTTTCTCAGCATCACCCCTGGACAGGATATTTCTAATTTTTGCAATGTTCCTCAGATGAAAGAAGGAAATTCTAGAAACCTCTTTGATATGGGATTTAAATGACAGGTCCTGATCAAAAATAACACCAAGATTTTTTACTTTATTATCTGAAATCAGTTTAATCCCATCCAAATGAAGTGACTGGCTAATCAGTTTCTTTTTCAGAGACTCTGGTCCAAAGACTATAACTTCTGTTTTATCTGCATTCAGAAGCAGAAAGTTAAGAGTCATCCAGGTTTTTATGTCTTCAAGACATGCCTGTAATCTATGTAATGGGTTAGCTTCATCTGGATTTATAGACAGATATAGCTGGGTATCATCAGCATAACAGTGGAAATTAATCCCATGCTGTCTAATAATTCTACCAATTGGGAGCATGTATAAAGTAAAGAGAATTGGTCCTAGCACTGATCCCTGTGGTACTCCACAGGTAACCTTTGAGCGTGTTGAAGATCTATCATTAACATGAACAAACTGAATTCGATCAGATAGATAAGATTTAAACCAGTCTAGTGCTGTTCCTTTAATTCCAACAAAATATTCAAGTCTTTCTAAAAGAATATTATGGTCAACTGTATCAAATGCAGCACTAAGATCCAACAGGACGAGCACAGATACAAGTCCATTATCTGAGGCCATGAGAATATCATTAGTGACTTTCACCAGAGCTGTTTCAGTGCTATGATGAGCTCTAAAGCCAGACTGAAACTCTTCAAAAAGTTCATTATGGTGTAAGTGATCGCAAACTTGTTTGGCAACTACTTTCTCAAGAATTTTGGATAAGAAAGGAAGATTGGATATAGGTCTATAATTGACCAAGTCATCTGGGTCAAGAGACGGTTTCTTAAGCAGAGGTTTAATTACAGCAACCTTAAAAGCTTTAGGTACATATCCCTGTAACAGAGATAGATTAATCACATCTAAAATGGAGGAGGAGATCAAAGGGAATACCTCCTTAAATAACCTGGTTGGAACTGGATCCAACATACAAGTTGAAGGCTTAGATGAAGACAATAATTTTGCTAATTCAGAGAGTTCAACTGGATCAAAGCAGTCTAAACCCGGTTCAGATTCCATGACTACCTCAGGTACAATCGGGGATAGAGGAGTGCTTATGATCTTATTTTTAATAAGATCAATCTTATTTATAAAGAATCCCATAAAATCATTGCTGCTAAGAGCAGGTGGAATGGACGGTTCAACAGAGCTATGGCTCTGGGTGAGTTTGGCAACTGTATTAAAAAGAAATCTAGGATTATTCTTATTCTCCTCTATTAATGAGGAGAAGTATGCTGCTCTTGCTTTACAAAGGGTCCTCTTATACAGCAGTAAACCATTTTTCCAGACTAGGAAGGACTCTCGCAGGCCTGTGGAGCGATATTTTCTCTCCAGTTTCCTAGCATTTTGCTTCAAAGTACGCAGCTCTGCATTAAACCAAGGAGCAAGCTTTCTATTTTTAACGGTTTTCATTTTCAAAGGAGCTGCGTTGTCTAAGGCAATACGCAGAGAACTAGCAACCCCATCAACAAAATCATCAACCTGTGAAGGGGAATAAGCTAAGCTTTTGCACTCTGCAGCACTGCTCAGTGACACAGAGGAGAGAGAAAGTGAAGCAGATTCTTTAAAATTTTTAACTGCACTATCTGATAAAGATCTACTAAAATTGAACCTTCTTTTGGGGGAGGAGAACTCTGTTAAAGTAATCCTGAAGGTTATTAGAAAGTGGTCAGAGAGGACAGGGTTGTGAGGAAATACTGTTATTTCTTCACATTCTATGCCGTATGTCAGCACAAGATCCAAAGTATGAAGATGAGAATGCGTGGGACTATTCACATTTTGAACAAAGCCAACAGTGTCTAAGATAGCATTAAAGGCTTTAAAGGCCTCAGGTAGAGGGTTGTATCAAAGCGAGCTGTTCAGCTTAATGTGTGAACCAGAACATGACCCTAATGCTCCATAAACCAGTGTGATGGAGAAACAGACTATAAGTTAATGATGAGTGTGGAAGAGCTTGTTGGTGGAAAAGCAGAAAGCTGAATGATGATGAAGGTCTGGTTTTCTAAGAGTAAGGACTCACGTAATTTTGTTGATTGTGTCACAGTAGGTCAGAGCTGAAGGACTCATCTTCTCTACAAAAGCATCTGTGTCTTGAACCAGAGATTACTCCAGCCAGATACTTTATATTTTGAGGATTGTACATATTTAATAAGCAGAGACCTTAAATATCTACGTAGCAGATCTTTAAGGCTAGGTTCTTAGTTTTCCAGTCAGAAATGATTGGATCTTACTGGTCATAAGAAGATGGTGACATCTAAGGAACAGATCTGCAAAAAAAAAAAAAAAAATCTTAATAAGTAATTTTTTCTTAAAATAAGTGCATTTTGTCTTGAATTGAGACATTTTGCCAATGGAATAAGACAATTTACATTTAAAATAAGAAAAATATTTGCAGTCTCTTATTTCAAGAGCATATTTTCTAATGATCTTACTTTAAGAGTAAACATATTAATTCCATTGGCAGATCATCTTATTTATCGACTGAAATTAAGGGTAAATACACTTAATTTAAGAAACTTTTACTTATTTCTAGATCGTTTTTGCAGTGTACAGAGGGGAAGCCTCATTAAAGAGTAGATTATGATGAGAGGAGAGAAGAGCCAGCTGGGTATAACATGTCGTCATCAGCATCCAGATGGATATAAGAACTATCAGCAGCTTATGCTACATAATTATCATATAGGGAGAAAGGGTTTGGGTCAAAAAAGGAGCTTTGAGGCGCACTTTTAGAGATGCTTCTGATGTTTCTGACCTGTTATATTCAGTTTTCAGCTGCTGGTTACTAAGATCACACGCAAACTGCCCACCTAGAACTCAATGAAGTCCAATGGCATTGGTTATAATATGACTCCTGTGACCTCTCTTATTTCTGGTTTAAAAACATATTTTAACAAATTCATTGCAGAATAATCACCATTATCATAATAGTTGCACCCAAATGAGCTCTAATTCACTCAGACTCCTCTGGACTCTACAAGGTGATAATCAACACCTCTGTTTATCCATAACAAAATAGTATTTTGCTTACATTATGAAATCCTATTATTAATTTTTTCAATTTAATGACTGGAAATGTAAGTTTTAACATCCAAGAAAAGAAAAGACAAAAAAATTAAATGTTTAACAGGTTGATTTTGTGTGAAAAGAAGGAAGCTGTCATGGTCTACTCTTAAGATGGAAAAAATGTCCAAAAAAAGCAAAGTTCAAGGACTTGTCTACTTGCTTCCTGATGTTTTTCAGTCCTTGATTCAAGATAATCAAGCACTTGTTTTCACATCTCCTGCACTTCAGATTCTCCAAATGAATGCTTGGACAAAGCAGAGGAGATAACATATTTTTCTTTGCTCTGGCCGCTCCTCAGATCTTTCTTTGTTATTTCAGATTTGTTGTGTCTGACCTCATCTTCAACGAGTTCAGGGTTCTGCTGAATGCCTTCTGCTCCCTGAGAAATAGTTTCCCTTTCATTCCCCTTTGTTTGCCAGAGAAAAAAATCATATTTCTATTTGATTTGTAATTACAAAAAAAAAAAAACTCTAGCAATCTATTGTCCTTTATACTCAACAGGTGTGAGACTTGCTACTGGAACCTTTAGAGACCGATTTTCTGTTAATACTGTAGTAAATTATTAAATTGACTGAGGTGTCACTGCCTTATCCTACAGAAAGGTTTTATGGGTATTCCATTATGTAAAGATCAGTAGCAAATATTTCAAAGGTATTGACTGTATTGTTGAACTTAGCTTTCAGAAAAATGAATTATTTCAAGGCTAGATACCAAGTCTGATACCAGTCTTTGTTCTACCTGAGGTGCTCTAGGTGGATGGGTCTGATTAAACACCAGGTTTTAATGTTTTAAAACATTTTTTACATACTTGAACAGCCTTCTGAAGATAAAAATTCCCTTGTACAGCCAAGAATACAACACACTGCCTTTGTTGTGTTATTTATTACGTTCAAGCACCTGCAGGCACACATGTGAAGGGGATTTTTTTGGGAAGATGTCATAAGATAACTATTTGTTAGTTCATCTGAAATCAGATCAGTTTCCATCTCTTCCCAAAACGTGGCTAATTAATAGGTTAACAATGGTGCACCACATGAGATGTATAAAATATTTGGTAATACTAACAGATATTTAATTTTGGACCGTGCTGTGCCAAAAATACAAACAATTTTTGTTACTGAATCTAATGGGTACTGAAAAATAGCGTGTTGCTATGATGAATATTATATTATGTATATTAAATGTATAGTGGAGGATTTTCACAATTTTTTTAAAAGACCAGCCCTCTCTGCTTTAAAAAATAATGCAGATAACAACCCTGTAGCCTTTACTGAGATGAAACGCCTATTAAACACATAGGATAGCATGGAAGAGCCCTTTTCTCCTCGTGCATGCTGTTTGCGTCACTCATACAAGCTCAGCTTCCTAAAGAAGATCTGCAATATTTCCACTATGTAAAACTCACCACCCGTAAGTGAAAATGGGGACGAGCATGTAGGACGGCCTTATGTAAACGTATAACCAGAATAATTGACAATTAGTAGGACCACTTATGTTGATGATCCACCCGGAAAAAGAACATCCTCCACTAGGGATGCACGATATAATCGGCCCCCTATCGGTATCGGCCTTAAAACTGAATATCGGACATCGGCCACCCTACCTATATTTAACCCGATATTTGATCAGCTTCTATGTTTCTAAAGTCTAAAAAAAAATAAAAAAATACTACTTCTTCTTCCTCAAAAACTTCTTTTTTACAGACTTAATAACTTCTAATGACGAGGGAAAAAATATTGATACATTAAAATATCCCAACATCTTCCTATGCTGATATATTGCCATTTAAAAACACCATATCAATCTCTTTTACTAATGAAATATTGCTATATGTCATCCTTATGCTACGAAATCCCCCGAAAATTCACAAAATTTTGCCATATTTTTATATGTTGATATATTGACACGGTATCGATCTATTTTACTAACAAAATCTCACAAGAATTTGCAAAATATCACGAGAGTTTGTAACAGAACGATGAAATTTCACGAGATTTTGAAAGTAAAATAGATTGATACCGCGTTTTTAAAAATCAATTTGATATCAGCATATGAAAATATATTTGAGTATATTATTTTTCAAAGTGTCAGAAATAGATAACAAAACAGCTATTTTCAATGACTACTTATTTTTGTCCAGCTTTAACATCGGTATCGATATCGGTTATCGGCTACATGAGTTTTAAGATATCGGCATATCGGATATCGGCCAAAATCCCAATATCGTGCATCCCTATCCTCCACGATACCTTTAAGTCTCTGGTTCTTGGTCCTTAATAGTACAATTAGAGACTTAAACATTCTGATACAGAATTTTAAAACAGCTTGGCGTGTTAGACTCTCATTTTAAGCTTTATGTTGTTTCCTTTTACATGTAATAGTTTATATAAGATTTTGTTTTAAAGCAGGTTCGGTAGGGTGGCTGTCAACTGTAAAGCTAGAAGACTAATCTTTAGGTTTGCAAACTAACTCTGCAGAACAAACCTTGCTACCCTGGAAACAAAACAGATACCGGGGGGGAGTGGCGACCTAGTCAGGGCATTGCACTGGGAATCCATAGGGTCTGAGTTCAAGTCCCACTCCCACAGACTGCCACTCTGGGTCCTTCAGCAAAGACCCTTCCAGACTGCTCCCCGGGGGCCGCACAATGGTAGCCTAGTGCTCCCCAAGTGGATTGGTTAAATGTAGAGAGTTAATTTCGTTGCTGACAATGAAATGACAATAAAAGATGAAAAAAAACCAACAGCAAAACAAACAACAACAATTTCTTCCCCAGAAAGGTTTGTCAACAGACATCTTGTTTCATCATATCTAAATCTGCTCCTGTAAAACCCGAAGGAGATTCTCATAAGACGTCTTATAATGATGATATTGTCTTCAGTTTGGGTTAGCTGCTCGAAAAAAAAAAATATACAGCTTCAAATGATCCGTTGTCCCTTTTTGTTAACTCCAAAGAAGAAGAGACTTCAGCATATTTCCAGTTTTTTGGTTTCCAGAGACCAAACTGTGCATCTAATTTAACACCATGAAACCAGATTATGCTGCAGGAATTTGCATGTTTAGGCCTGCGCCTTACACATGCAAATACTTTTTTTTTTTTTCGAGCATCAGAAACCAAGACTGTATCTGCCGAAAATCCATCATGACTTAGTTTGGGAATGACTGAAAAAAACAACAAATGAACAAAAAAAAAAAAAGATTAGTGTTTTCTAGAAATAAAGTGCCACCTCAATGTTGTTTTTATAGATAACTGAAAATTCAAACCAATAAAAAAAGCATAAAATCTGTGTTTTTATCACATTATTAGTTTTTAATCACATTTTTTTCCTACTGTACAGTATCCTTGCGTGTCGCAGTAAGTTGCACTGCTTTGGGGGATAAAAACATACCTATGTAAAGGAAAACTACAGACCAGATGTGTCAAAGTGGTATCAGCAGGACACACATGAAGATGGGGACATGTTGGAGCAAAATAGAACCTACAGGGTCTGTTTATAATGAGTGTAGACCACAGTAGCTGCCAGAAAGCAGCCCTGAGTCTGATTAAACACAGGCACAGCCAGCAGCTCTCTGGCTAATTGAATTAGCAGTCACTAGACAGAACACATGCTCAGAACCTTCCTCTCCGGAAGACAACAACCGTTTTTTTTAAAACATAACCAAAGTGCTTAAGCACAGGAGTAATTTCGGACCCTCAACTAGACGTAAGAAGGAAACTGCGACGTCCTGATTGTCGGGTTTTAAATCTAATATCTGGAAGGATGCGCTAATTACATCTTGCTGTTCTATTGATTTTTCTTTCAGCTCATTGGTTGACAGCACAGCACATCTGAAACATCCCACCTGCCGAGACTTGCTGAAAAATGTCACACAAGTAAATTTATTACATTTAAACCAATTAGTTTAACTTTCGGTCTGCTAAATAAGCCGTTTCAGCTCAGGTATGATAATAACAGGACTGTTAGCTGCAAAGATACGTAGCAAAAACAACCATCTGTCATCTGTTTTCAGCTGCAGCAGCAAATGGCTTTCACAGTGAGCGGTGGCTCATGGCCATGTGTTTAGTAAGAGTACAGTAGTGAAATGTGCTTAGATACAGCAGAGAAAACAAACAGGAACGCCCAGCTCTCGACATGATGGAGTAATCAGGAGTTTAAGGAAAGAATGTCAACAATGGGTCGAGTGTACGAAGGAGACAGTGATGGAGGAGCCAGGATTTGAAAAGCCACTCCTATAAGCCGCCAGCGATATCAATTCATTCTGCTTTAATGTTTACAGAAATGCAATTTTTCAATCAAACTTCCTTGCTTTTGCAAAAAAGCTCTGATAGGTTCAGTTTGTTGGATGTCAAAGACTCTGGGGGCCGCTGCCAGATTCCCAACCAGAACCCTCTGACATGTTCATTTATTTCATGGAGCAGGATTTTCCGCTGCTTTTTTTCGTTCAATCGGCGCTAAAGCTGCCAGAGTCCTGATCCTACACTAATAAAAGCGCTCCATGGCCAGCGTGGGTGTTACTGTAGAGCTGCACTGATCGCTTTGGGAAAGAAATTTCCTTAGCCCTGCTGTCGTCTGGGAAAGCCTGAGTCAGACCCATGAAACCGGACCTCATCCACACTTTTATCCATCCTCTTCACTCTCATCGTCTCTGTTTTTGGACTTTCTAAGGTGCCTGTTTTTGGAGACATGTAGTGCTATTTTTGAGCAGAAATTATATACTATAGGTTAAAATGCTAAATATGGAGCTAACATTATGTTTTGAGGAAAAAAAGGAAAACGGTCTACAGCCCAAAGCTTTAAGCCAGACAGAAAATATCCTGCTTCAGTGTTTTTTTCAGATGTTTCTATGCTGGGTTAAAGTTACTACTCTTCCAATGCATTTATTTATGAATATCTAAAATGTATCTAGGAGATCATAGAGTTCACATCTGGGGAAATTTCTATTTGGGAGCCAAGAATGTCACCTTTTTGACTGACAACAATGCTTTGCAACACTTGAAACTCAAAGAAACATCCCCATCCCGTAATGATTGATAGGCGATGATCCGCTGATGAATTCGATGTCTCAGAATTATTTTATTCATGGATCCAATGGACCAAACTGGCTTTCAGTGGTCAGTCACCTGTTTCTCCATTTGTCAAATTTTCTTTTAGGCAAACTGTAGCTTCTCCTTGGTTTCCCTTTGACATCTTCTAATCACTTACAGGAACAGCAGGTAACTCTGCTCGCTCTGCATCTGATTTTTAGCTGATTGGTTTTTGACATTTTTGGATCTTCTTCAATTACATTTCTTTTCTGATTTTCTACTTCTGGTTTCCATTTAAAGCATCTGAGACCATTTGAGCTCTGCAGCCTCATTTTCTGGATGTAATCATATGGTTTCCCCTCTTCAATCAATTTCATTGTCAAAGTTCTCTGTTC
Source organism: Cyprinodon tularosa (assembly GCF_016077235.1). NCBI lineage: Eukaryota > Metazoa > Chordata > Actinopteri > Cyprinodontiformes > Cyprinodontidae > Cyprinodon > Cyprinodon tularosa. The sequence goes on along the minus strand of NW_024039168.1, from coordinate 487,558 downwards.
CTCTGTAACTTGTCTCAAGCAACCAATGTTGCTTAAACGTTCAGAGTAAAAATGCATCATAATCTTGTTGTTCTATATCTTTTGCTTTCAACCTGAAATATTTGCTTCCTGTTGGGCCTCATTGAATCATATACTCACTACTTTTATTTTAAATATTGGGGTGAAATGTTTAATTGAAGCTGCTCTCCTGTAATTGATTACTGTCAATACTAGTATTGAGATATTCATGTAGTAATGATTAAAAATAAAGCAGTTTTTTGTATCAAAGCAGGAAGTATTATGTCACCCCCGGAAGATTGTGTGGCCAACATGGCGGATATAAAAACGGAAGCGGTTAAAATACTTAAGAATAACTAAGAATCTTTATCAAGTGAGCGATCACAAAAATAATCCTGTTGACGAATAGGTCCTGCCCCTTATGTTGGCCCCTGATGATTTTTTCTCTTTAGATCAATGCATTGCTGCACTAGCCTCGTGAGACCATCCTGATCTTGCGAGCTTTCAAGGTTTCACTCGCAGATCAGTCTGGAGACTCTCCGTTAAAGAAAATTTGGAGCCGTTCACCAAATGAACATCCAATCAGCGTTGGCTTTGAGGCGGGTAGAGGTGTGACGCAACGAGAAGCGCGACAGTTCAGTCTAAAGAACATGGCGGCTTCAGCCGATGAAACTAGCGTTAGCATGGCTATCAAGCAAGTTTTATCGGAATTACAGAGTATTTCTTCACTGAAAGAAGAGCAAAACACTGCTCTGGAGGCTTTTCTCAGAGGAAAAGATGTTTTTGCTCTTCTCCCGACTAGTTTCGGCAAGAGTAGCCTGGCTTGTGGTTGTGTTTTCGTCGTCGCTCTGTTAGTACGTCATATGCTTCGTTGATCTGATTGGTTTATTTGGCCCGTCTATCACCAACACAGGCTAATCAGCTAACCAGTATTTTCGCCCCTTCCCAAAATTACTTTAACAGAAGGTTTCCAGATGGATATGTGGAGCAAATCCATCTGACGGAGTCAGGTTATTGCTGCACATCTGCATAGAAAGAATTGTCGATCAAAACATGAACATAATCCTTTTAGCCCCTGTTAGACGAGAACTAATCATGCAAGATGTCACCGGTTTCATGGCTGAAGCCGAAGCATTCTGTTGCTATGGCATTTGCTTTAGCTTTAACTGAAAACATTTTTGCCGTTTTGCCGTTCTTTAATAATAACCTCTCAGTCCTTGCTGTGAAAAATGACGGCTCAGTTCCTCTTTACTAACTTTTTATGGCATCTTCAAGCAAAAAGTTTTTCGATTGATTGAAAACTGTTGGATCTGTTGATCTTCTGTTAAACCTAATAGTTAATCATTTTTAATTTAGAACATAGCTTTTGCTACAAAAGGTGGCTGATCAGAATAACGATGGCAGACTGTTGCCCCTAGTGTTTGTGAAGAGAAACTACAGTTTCTGATCTGTCAAAGTGAGGAACTTTTGATCAATATGGGCAATTTGATAAGAAAAAAAAAATTAGCAAGAGTTGATAAAATAATAGCTTTTTCTGATTATAGTGATTGCAAGCATACGTGTACAACAAACAGGAAATAGACCAGACCAAGCCAACCATATTAGCTGCAGATATGCCACGGAGAACTTTCCCATGCTTTATAGTTCCTCAGATGTTGGGAAGAAGCTGCCCGTCTGCAGAAAGAAGGCCTTTAGGAATCAGGGAATTCCCACCGTTTAGCCCCACAGTGAAGGTATCTGTCGGTGGTAAACAAGCGTGCTGTTTTGTTCCCATAAACCACACGTCGCCTCCCTTGCTGCCCACCTTCCTTCCTGGCCCTTGTCATTAATAGAGAATTAAATGGCGCTCATAGTCCCAACATCTGGGAACAAGTCTCCAGTTAAAGGTGCTGCCTTCCATGTAATTACCCCCTGGTAGCATCAAAGCTGATGACCATGCTCTGCATGTTGAGGTATAATTTTTTACGTGTGGCAAATTTGTAGCCAGCATTCCTCTGTGTCCTTTGTCTGCTACTGGATAATAGATGTAAAGGCTTTAAAAGGAACATCTGAATTCCAAATGCTTGGTTTGATCACTTTTTTAATTTGATGATGTTTATTTTGCATGGCATGACAGTATGCACATATTTTTCAATAAGGCAGGTGTTCTGGTTTCCAGTGTTTTGCTTTCACTGGTTTATTTGAGTCGTGCAGCTTGTTTTCAGATGCAGCGACTCGAAACGGGAATCTGGATGATGGAGGCGGCTGGTTTGTAATCAGCATGTTTTCAATCGGTGGGTTAAAGTGAAACCATTTCTGATTGCTGTAATTACTCCTCCTCTTTATACTCCTCATTTAGCTGGCTTTTAACCAATAAATCTCCAGTGTTGGTGGTAGGAGAGAATTCCCACTTCAAAGCAAAACTCTGGCTAATTTTATGTGTTATTTTCTGTCATACTAATTTTGAGGATATTTTGCTATTTTATTGTCTTTGATTACACCAAGCGATTTCTTTTACTGTCCTACTTACCTTTCTTAATGTGTGGCTGACGAAATGTTTTAGTGGAGATCTGGTATAAATATATTCCTCAGAAAACCGTTATATAGAAGAAGAATATTGATATAAGTGAGAGACTATGTTCGTTTTTTACTTCCAGCTGCAAAGTGAGTTTTGTGTTTAAGGTGATCATATTTTTTTGTATTTCCGCTTCTTTCTGTATCTCTGCTTCTGCCTCCTATTGAAAGATCTTGACTTAACGGTCATTGTATTATAGTGTAGTTACTGTCTTGTCATTGTCTTGTTTGGACCGATCTTCTGCAGAAGTTTTGGTCTAAACAGAGCAATGAGGAAGAGGCGTTAATAACGCAGTCAATACCTACAAGGTGCCAGAAAAGCTTTTGATCATCACCCTTCCACCACCGTGCTTGATAGTTGGGATAAAGTGATGCTGTGTGAAGTTTTCTCCAAACATGGAGCTGTGTATTGTTAAACATAATCTGTCTGGAGGATATGGTAAAAAACAAAGATGTTCCAGCCTGATTTTCTTAAAGTGGAAACCAGCTGATGAACGTTCTCCTTGGTTCCTCCCAATCAGCCATCCTGGTTCAGTCTGTTCCTGTTAACCTGCTGAGGCCTGACCTAAAAGGTTTTGAGTTTGGGGATATTTCACATCTAATGTGACGTTGAGCAGACTGGCAGCTGCCCTCTATGTTTTTGACTTGGAAATAATGGTCCGCTCTATAGACTGATGGACCTCAGATGGTTTGGATGTTGCCTTAAAACCATTTTTTCGATGGATGGCTGCTTATTTAAGGTCATTGCTGATATTGTTCCATCTTGGCTTTATATTAAAACATACCTGCATCCTCCAGAGCCAGAGCCAGATGAAACCCCAAAGGATGAACAGTTAATCATTAAATCTGATCAGTAGGACCTGGATCCTTCTTTCTTTCTTGAACCTTGTGGAAGCTGCAGTTTTTATGCACAACCTTTCAGATTTTCTGTGTTGGTAGTCCACCTTTAGCATCATTTTTTGATGAATATATTAATAGATTTATTCAGTGTCCTTTTAAGCTGATAAACATTGATGGCTTGTGTCCGATAACTCAGTTCCCCTCGCAGCCCTCAAACCTGACTCCATGTTTTAGTCAATAGCCTCTTTCATGGGAGTTTCTCTCTTGTGGCAGCTGTGCAGAAAGTGAGAGTAATGGTCTTTATGTTGCGGGGGGGGGGCCTCATATTAAATCTGTAACTTGAGAAGCTGATAACAAGCAGAGAACGAGGAATGAGCTTATGAGGACGGAGGGTGTCAGACTCAGAAAAGGCTTTAGTTTCTCTGCTTCTTGTCTCATTATGTGGGAAACTGAGTATTTTTGTTTTTCCTAATTCGTTTCTCCGTTTGGGAGGAGGGTGAAAACGGCTCGAACAAGAGGGAGGAGAAAGCCCTGGCAGCGAAGGAGAAGGGGAGCAGCCAGACTTTGCCTGCTTATTCAGCTTTGAGTGCTGCACTGCGCCGCCTCCACTTGTGGGATGTTCTCATTCTCCTTTGGCTGCACTTCTCCTCCACTCGCACATTAGGACTCCTGAGGAATTTTTATGCTCATTTTCTTGGAGGAGGGCTAAGAGAGGGAGAGACTCTTCAGCCCTGATAGCTTAACACACACTTTTCCTCTCTTAACCTCCCACATACATACAGTGGTACGCTGCTCTGGCTCTGCGCTGCACCAAGGTAACTGAGTGGATCTAGCTTTAACCATCTGGTCGGAGCTCACAGGAAACCGTCTCAGAGGAGGTGGTGGGGAGGGAGGGAGGCGAAAGACGATGCAACACTAAAACACAGAACGGCAAAGAGTGAGAGTGATCCACAGACAGGCAGCGATCCGGACAGGATGGCCACAGCAGTGTTCCAGGTGAGCAGAGTGGAGGGGATGCTGTCCCTGTGTGAGGATGGAGCCAAGATGAAGTTATATCTGTTTGTTTCAAAGGTGCATGTTTCACGCATGCATTGAGGGTGAATTGCTGATACAAAGTTCATGCAAGGGGCTGGTTGGGATGTGTGAGTGTGCAGTTAGGAGTTGCACACTGTATTAATGTAATCTTTGTCTTTATGTAACGTAAAGCTCTGCTTGTTTCTCTCCGTGTGTGGTCTTCTTGGCTTCCCATGTGGTCGGTGGCTCGCAGTCACAAATGGAAGAACTTTCTATTTGTTTTTAAATCTCTCATTGTTTGATGAGAATCCCCCCCGAAGCCTTTTTGTTAGAAAGCAGTCGGCCATTCATTAAAGCGTACGTGTCTCTAAGAGATTTCAGCCTGGGTGAGCCTGCAGCCGTGAACTTGCCCGCAGCGTTTCACAACGGGAGCCTGCAGGAATTTGTTGCACATAAAAAAAAAAAGGCCCCAGGTGTGAGAAAACCTGGGAATGCTTTGGGAAGTCTCTGCTATGACAGGGAACCACAGTTGCCTCCTTTTTATCCTTATTGAGGGGTAAAGAAGGATGCTTTGCATTAATTCTGCTGATGCAATTTTTTTATTTCTATGTTTTGCGTTCCTGCAGTATGAAGACAAAACAGGCACATATTATGGAAATTTTGTGTTACACAACCTATACTGGAAAAAAATAAATAACTGGCTCATGGTAAGACTCCTAAAACATGATCAGTGTTTGAATCATTTCCATCAGTGTTTGAATCATTTCCATTTATAAAATAATTCACATTGTCTTTATTCAAAATAATTAACAAATATAAAAAGTATGAGTTTATATCAAGTTATATACTGAATGGAAAAAACAGCTTTTAGTGCATAAATAAACTACGTTGAAGCAATACAAATGGTATCTAGATAGATATTACTGTCCAATATCATTTTTATGTTATATTTAGTTACAAATATTTGCTCAAAATAAATGTTGAATAGATATTTTTTGCCCTTTTAAAACCGAAAAAGCCATTCCACTGATATTACTTCTTCTGGTTCAGTTGAATGCATCACAATCCTGCACTGCGTCACTATAACTCGCTCATGGCCAACACTAAACCCATCCCCTTCAGAGATGCGTACAAAATCAGCTGCTTATGGAAATAAGAGATGTGGGTATTTTAGGAATTCTTAATAAAAACAATAAATAAGTTGCTGGTTCAACTCCTCCAGCACCCTGATGTTCAAGCAGACTGCCTGCTAGCTCAGTTCTAGCATCATATGATTCCTGATGTTTTATCGCATTTACTCAAAGCCAAAACCCAGGATTATCTTTTAACGTTGTATCTTTTTGCTAAGTCATTAAAAAAAAAAAATGTTAAAAGGGGCTACAAAGATAGGTTAAAGTAAAATGAGTGAAGTTTTGTATTAAAAGGTGATCAAAGAAATCCAAAAAATGCAAAACCACCAGATTGAATTAGGTAAAACTAGAAGTCATTATTAAATAACTTAAACCTTAATCTCAAAAGTTTGATATTGAAACTCTGTGCTGATAGACGATGTTATCATCATGGCTCTATCAGAACAAAATCCTGATCTACTACTAGAAAAAGATTCAACTAGACCTGGTCAGAACAGACATTTAAGAAAACCTTGTTTAGAAGCATAAAAACTACATAAAACTGCGTGTAACAGCCTGGATGTCTACACTAGTTTTTGAGGCCCTCTTTTTTTAGTGGGAAAGGAAGTGGTTCTGGTGTTGACAACATTGAATGGTTAAAATCGTCTTGTTTGGATGATGAATGTGTTGACTTTCAAATTATTTGGCTGCATTTTCCACAATGGCTGGATCTCACTGCGAGAATAAATTGACACGCCGCTTAAAATGCTAAAGTTGGCGTCTGCGCTGTAGCTCCCAATCATCACTAAATTAAAAGGTTATTTCATGGGTAAACTGATCATGATCTATCCAACATAGAAACCACCTGCTGACCAAATCTGAACCAGAAACTTTTTATGCCGATCATAGTTTATGAAATAGCAATTTTCATCACTCTGTCTGGGTTTAAAGTTGTCACTGCTACTCTGACTTTCTTTGTTTTCTTTCATTAAATAGGCCTATCCAAAGACTTTTTGTACTGAATTAATGTTTAAGTAAAACTAAAAATAAAAAAAATGCTAACATCTGATGTGGGTAATATTCTTAAATGAATGGCCATCTGTGTTTCTGGGAATAAAGCCTCTATATGACAGAACTTCAACCTATATATTCTCCATCATGCTTTGCTTATGAAAAAGGGTGGAGGAACACGTAGAGCTGGGGCGTTTAGGAAGGTGTGAGTGGATCGGCCGTCCGTCTGGGATTTAGGATAAGGCAGCAGTCCAGTGACCATTGAAAAACCAAAAAAAAAAACACACCAGAATGAATTTTCATGCTCTTCTGCTGATGTAATGCCTCTGGGGTGTGTGTGTGTGTTCGACTATTTGTTGGGACCATTTTTATCATTTGTATTGCTGTGAGGACCCTTTGTAAAATGCTACTTTGGGGTTGGAGGTTAGGTTATAGACTAAGGTTTGGATTTTGTTCATGTTTAGGTTTTGGTTAGATATCAATGGATGAGTCTCTGTCAAGATAGTAGAACCAGACATGTGTGTATTTGAGTTGGTATTTTAATCCCTTCAGATACAGATCAACTTTTTGCCTCACTGTCTGTAAAAATAAGCAATGCTTCATTTAAGATTTCTTTTTAATTATTCATTAGGGTAATAATGCATGCTTTTAATTTTACACGTTGGGTTTTATCTCCAGCCATAACTCTGGAGGCCTGCTTTGCACAAATGCAATGTGTAAACAGCAGTTTCTTTACACCACTTTTTCTCTGGGCTCCATTCTGCACCTGCAGGACTTTGCAGACATTAATAATCTGTAGCACTGGCAGAGCTTTGTGCTGTCCACTCCTGCTTTTAGTGTAATTAATAGCATCCTGCCAACACAGAGTAAAAGCTTTGTTTATAAAGAACTTGTGTATGGTAGTTAGTCAGCAGAGTCAGAAGCTACTGTCCCAGGACATGGAGCTGCATAATACAGTATATGGCAAATCTAATAATATTATATTATAACTAAACAGCTGGACTGCAATGAGTGTTGGCTTATTATTTGACACCTGTGTACCCAGATTTCCTTTGGCTGCAAAACTTTTTAATCTTTTCTGTTTAATACAATGAAAGTTGGGGGAAAAAAGTAATGTTATTGCTTTAATTACTATTTATCAGCCAATTTACCCTACATTCAGTCTTGCAAGGACCACAAGAAGGTGCTCTGTAAACCACTAAACCCTGCACTACTGTTGAATGGGGTCAGAGTTTAAAAAAAAATACAACAAGAAATCACATCAAGCAGTTTTTAATATTGGTTTATATTAATTCAATGACAGGGTTTCTATATGTATGGTATATAACACATGGTTCATTTGTTGACCACTATTTTGATTAATAGATGAACAGTTTGGTAGCAAAAGGTGCTTACAGAAGTTTTATTTAACAGAATGTGAACCAGATGATGCAGAAACTACCAGCCCATGAGCTTTTCTTAGCAGATCATATTAATAATAGAAAAAGACTCTTTATCTTAAATGTAAAATCATTTTTTTAAGCGAGTAGCTGGTTTTGTAGCTTATATAGTCGAGTTAATGTTTGGATTCATTACCAAATTATGATGATTGTTTCAATCTATAAATGGTGAATGGATCTCTCAGCCCTTATTAGAAGAGTTGTTCCTCTCCATTGTCACCACATGCTTTTGGAGGATAAGTGATTTCTGCAGGTCTGTGAGTCGATGAAATGGCTCATGAACTAGAGGATGATTTAGAAATTAGTATCACATGATATACAGAATAGGTGGTTTTATAATGAAGATTGAATTGAAACCAATGTAATAGGATTTGAGTCAGAATATATGATTAGATCTTTATTGAAAGGAATTGCTTTAGTTTTAATTACATTTGATCAAATTGGATTCTGTGTTCTTGGACATGAATATAGTCCGTTTGTCTTTTAAAGAGTTCAAGACATTTGCCGGAAGTTAGCGCCGTTTACTTAAACTACATTGATGAAGCATCCCTCCATCCTTTATAAGCCTGTCTGGCTTCAGGATCAGGTGGAAAAGGCACTGAAGGGTCATTTAGTTTCAGGTCTCCTTTGGTTGTTCAGTCAAATCTGCAGGGAGAGATACATTTTATAGCTCAAATGATATAAAAAAACATACTCTGCTCTGTCATTATACTGAGAAAGTGTCAGATCTCACAATTATATTATCCCAGGGTTTTTTTTAAATATGTCCTAAGCTGTCGTAAAACGTTGCAGTTCAGATTTGGATCAAACCAGCCTCTTGATATCTGATGATTGGTGTATGGATGCTGATGAGTGGAAGGATGGGTGTTTGATGGATATTCAGTCAGTGGGTTAGATGACCTGATGGGTAGATGGGTCAATAGACTGTTGAACCCGTAGCAGGATTGATTGGTCTTTTTAGACTGTAGAAGGGAAAGAAATATCTCAATGCAGAAATATTTCTGATTAATCCCATTTTCCAGAAGAGTAGAGTTCATTCCAGGTCCCTCAGGTTGTCAAGACAGCAATGTGACGTGCTAAAACTCCTTCGGGTATCGGAGAGATTTTTGTTCAATAACATCCTTCAGATTATTCAATATACTGGCAGAGTGATGTTTGGACCCACCCAGTGTAATCAAAGAAAACTGAAAAAAGCTGCAGTTCTTTTCCATATGACTGAGCATCCATGTGAACACTATGTGAAGTATGTGGCTACGTTGGTGCCAGCAGGCCATGCAGAGGGTGGAGAACGTGTTTTCTTCTTTCTTCCCTTCCTTCTCTTATCAGGGCTCCAGGTCTCCATGTGGAATGCTTGGAGGGGGGGCGCAGTCTGGTTTCCTTGCTTTTAGCAGCCAGCCCCGGTATTGTTGTTTGTATTATGATGGCTGATTGATGGGAAGGAGGTCAGGTTCCAAGCAGAAAGACAGGAAACTCGCACAACTGTTTGATTAAACTCGGGCTGGGAAGTTGATCTTAGCCTCTATATGGATTTGTATATTTGAATCCTTTGTTAAGAGTTGCTGCCTGAAATTTTATGTATACTGCATTTTTCATCAAAGTTTACAGATCTCCGAGTAGATCGCTTTTTTTTTTTTAAATGCACATATGCTAAACTTGGAAAGGTTGAATCAGGGTAGAAATCAGAGGGAGTAAGGAGGAAACTCCCCATTCTTTAGAGTAACAGAGCCTGTCAGTTTAGTAACCATAAGACCAAGGCTATAAATATAACAAGGGTAAATGTGTTAAAGCCAATTTATGCTTCTGATGCATAGCCTCTGCAACCTTCAAATCTGTCTCTGAAAATCCTGAGAAATCCTGACTATGTGTCGGATGGTCGCAAACCCGCGTAGGCCTCAAGCGGAAGTGCGCAGACAGAAAGCAGCTGTGATTGGTCCTAGGTATGCCTTTCCAGCCTTCTGTGTGGCCGCCCTTCTCGATTCTGTGCCCGGGGTGCGCCATTTTTAAAAACCGAGGAACAACTACAATGGAAAACTACGGCAAAAGGTTAATTGAGGAGGTTCGCTCCATTAACAGAACCTCTTCGATATCTAGCAACTCTAGATCCATCTCCGTGACAGTGATATCTTGCAAATGCGTCATTGTTAGATAAACACAAAGTTTTCGCAAGTTCTCGAATAGACTCCCCCTTGCGCTTTGGTGGGAAACTGCTGTGTGTCCCTAGATATTCCAGACAGACAGTGCAGGAGCTTACCAGTAAAACTGGCTCGCGACCAGAACCAAGCAACATTTGATGTGTGCGGGTGCAGAAGTATAATCTGCCCTTAAGACTACTGCAGGGGTAGGCATGGTTCTCTCAGTTGAAAGTTGAAATCTTGGCCAGGTGGAATTTGCCTTTTTTCTTCATGCAAAAACATTTCACTGTTATTCCAGAGATATATAATTACAGTAAAACAGTAAATGTATGGATGTTGGTCCTTTTGTGTCTCTTGAGTAAACTCAAAGGTGCTCTCCAACTGTTCTCTGTGCAGTTCAAAGACTGTGGACGGGTTAACCTGTCAACATTGAAGGGTCTGTGTCATGACAAGTCAACTTTTTTGAGCTTTAACTGTTGTAACGCTATTCCATCAAAATCATGCAAATGCTGGTATTTCAACTGGTTCATGCATCTTTAAATCGTCCTGATGGGTCCTGCTGTCTGAGCAGCAAGAGAACAGTGTTTAAAAAGCTCCCAGCAGAAAGCAATTACCTTAACTGTGCTGTGCCTGCACTAAACAAATGCCCACTTACTATGACCAAAGAGGGATGATGTATTGTAGAACACGATAATTTTAACTCAGAGTTAAGAGCTTTTAGCTAATGTCTGACATGAAAACACTTTTTTTAGTGTTTGAATCTCTGATTTTGTCCAGCCACCAGAAATGCCATGATACAGCAATGTCATCAACTGGGTGGCACCCTGATAGCGGTAGCTGGCTTTGCTTCTAGAGCAAGTTTTTTCTTTGGGGCTGGAAAAAAAGCAACTATACTTCATAACAAATGTATGTAGGTATGTATTTACCTATAGATGACTTTGAAAGGCTTAAAGCACAATACAAGATCTCGAAGTCTTTCACCCTGCTGAGAAAAGATCAAAGATTTGAGGTTGTGCTTTCATCCTGCCATTCCAGCACAAGGGTTGTTTGGTGCAAATCCTCCATCATTTCCAGCTCTTTCCTTCCACCCAGGCTTTAAAGCTAGGACTATAACATAGGGTGGAAACCTTGGTGTGCCCCATCTTTAGGCTTTGCGTGAAGTAGGGGGGGTCTGAGGATATCCTCCCCTGGAAAAATGTTGAAATTTAGACTCTCCAAAGCTAACTTTTTGTCTTTGTTACAACACTACTTTTATCCTGATTATGGGAAGTATGTGTGCTTTACTAAAGGTGGGAATTTCATATGGAAGGCATGAGATCATTTTTAGGTACAGCATCAAAAGCATCATTCAGCATCAAAAAGCGCTGCTACATTTTGGATGCTTGTACACATTAAGGTCAGACGCACCTCAAGAGCATCTTTGATGCTCCTGAAGTGCGTCGATTAAAGTGTGTACAGGCACGTCTGATGCTTCTGCTGCTCCTGTGTTCAATGGCAGAGAGTGGCTTTGCTATATTTGCCGTGATAAGTGGGTAAAATGTAGTTTTAATATATTTTATACGAGAAAGTCCACTTCAAAACATTGTCTGTAGAGTCAGTTCATCAAGATTACGAACTTGCCTTTGAAATATTATTTTCCTGTCTGAGTTGCGCAGACCCCCACATAGCGTCAGTGGACTCTCACCGGGAATCCAGCGGCAGCTGCCTCAGGCCCAGTTGCCTCTTGGCGGTTTCCCCCCTACGGTTCGTGGCTGCTGGAAGTAGATATTAACGTTTTTCACATATATGGTACAAACTGCAGGTACCAGGATACTGTTGCTTATCATCTCTAACCTTTTATGATCACATTGAACCCATCCTTTGATTAATGCTTCCAGAGGGATGATACACATGGTGGAAGCAGCTGTCATATCTGAGCTGAAGAAATGCCTGTGAGCGAGGCTGTAGTTGTTCTGTTTAGGTGATGTATGGGGAGTTAGATGCAATGGTGGTGTTATAACTTCTGAATTATAAATAGAAATGTACCAATACAACAGTCTGCATGTGGACAGCAATGCTCAGTTAAGCAAATCCTCTGAAGGTCAATGCTGGTAGGAGATTCACATCCTCTTATGAATCATTTTCAAACATCTGCTTGGAAAGATAAGAAACAATACGATCAATATTGACACAACAATCAATTTCTTTTTCTCTTTAGATAAAAAAAAGTCTGAATATTTTCTACAAAACTTTTTAATATGTGACATTGAATATTTCATATATGAAAATATTTAGATATTTATAACAAGGCAGATTAATTTGAGAATTAGGGTTTATCTTTAATGTCAGGATGACATTCTTATCAAGAACATAAAACATTGGCTACATTGTCATCCAGTAGGAAGGAATTCTGTAAAGTTTGTGACGCAGGGGCTTGCTTTTTAGTGCGCACGACCCATGTACTTAGGCCTTAGTCCTCGACGCGGCCGACCTGGGTTCAAATCCGGCCTATGGTCCTCCTGTCCCCCCCAACCCACCCCACCCTCATACCCCCTTTCCTGTCAGCCTACTGTTAATCAAACAAGCCACTGCTGTTGTAAAAACTAAAAAACAAAAGGTTGGTTACTCATTGCAGTCGGCCAGGTTTCCTTGGATAGAAAAGGATTAATCAAATTGACTGTGACAAAGGTGTTTCTTAAGCAAAGATAAACAGTAAATTGCCCTCCCCTCATTTTTTTTTCTTCTTACATTTACCAAGACTGAGTTTTGACTTGGAAACAAACTAAAACATTAGTGGTGAGTCAAGAAAGGCTGTTATACCTTTAGGCCAGATTTGCTACATTCAACATGCCAATTAGGGTCCATAGAGTCTGAGATGGCTCTACTGGGAGTTTTGTCATTTTTCGAACATTCAGCTGTATCTGCAGAGAAGACTGACAGATGTCAGGGCTGCATAAGTCCAGCCCTCAGGGTTTACCATCCAGCGACTTTTGCTTCTCCTACCCACTCCAATCAAATTAATAACTTGTCACCAGAGCTGGTTACTTGATCCTGATGAGGGAATTCAGCCATTGGCTAAATGCCACAGAATTTTTCTTTCACTTTGAAACTGCATCAGACCAAAGTTGTTAACTCCAGACCAGCAAACCACTTAAAATCTTTTTAATGGCCTAACTTTACCCTTTCACATTTTATATCTATAGTCACTAGTTTGTCAGCTTAAAGATACGCAAAGATGTCTGGCTCCATAAATGTGAAACCTACTCCTACGTAATTATATTTAACAATTTCTAAGGCAACACAAATATAAAGATTAAGACTAAAAGTTCATAGATGATTATAGATAACATACTTATGAATAATATAATACATTTCTTTATTTAATTCCCTGTAATTAGTACAGACTGTAGTTTCAACATGATATATTTAAATCCGGTCACATGGTACAGGGATCTATTTATTATGTAAATATACAGCAAAATCAGTCCAAAGGTATTGACAGATTCAAAGTTGGTGACATACATTACACTTTGACTCTAGCCATAATAACTTTATTTATTTTATCACTCAAACTGAGGAAAAAAGATTTCCATCTGAGAAAATCCAGCTGATTGCATAGTCATTGACTTTGCAGAAGCAGGTGATTGCACAGAGTAATGAACTCTGCAACAATTTGTTTTACTGACACATATTGAGCAACAGAAGAGCAGAAAAGAGCTCCCCTATGACAGAAAGTAAATTTCTGCAGAACCGGACTCGGTGTGCATCTGCAGATAGACCCACCAGACGTTTGAGAAAAGAAAGCATACACACACACAAAAAAAGAAGCACTGATCCAGGAAAGGTTAAACAGAGGGAGAGGCTTGATATAGGAGAGAAACAAAGGTAAATAGATAAGCCTTGAGCCTGAAATAAAATATGGGGGATGACAAATAGGAAACAGTTTCAACAATAGCTCCTTAAATTGTTGTCTGAGGGGACAGTGCAACTGATAGCAAGAGAACTGGCAGAATATTGGCAGTAGTAATTCAGTAGATAGCAGCCTTCAAGAAAGTGTCCCAGCTAAACAGAATACCAGGTAAGCTGTAGCTGAAATGAAGAGAGACAAAAAAAAACAACAAATATAAAGGAAAGATTAACTATGAAAAATGCAAAATTGGGGAATAGCAGAAGAAAGTAGCGAAGTGAGGAAAAATGGTCAGTATGTCCTCCAGCAGCTTTAGCCTGTAGCAGCAGAACTACAGAAATGTATCTTGATAAACTAAGTCACTCTGACTTTAAGCTTTATCAAAGCGAAACGTTTTAAGCCTAGTCTTTAAAGTAGACAGGTGGTCTGTATCTTACACTTCTTGAAGAGCCTGAAAACTAAAATATCTTCCTCCCACTCTACTTTTAGAGTATCTACTTTATAGACACCAGTAAGCCTACACTCTGAGACCTAAGGGTTCTTCTAGGAACATATGGAACAATTAGATCTCTGATACATGAAAGAGTTTGATTTTGAAGGGCTTCATATAAAAGAGGAAGTATGTTGAATTATTTTCTTGATTTACAGGAAGCCTATAAAGAGAATCTAGAAATGGGAAAAGCTGATCTCTTCTCATGCGTTTTAGGTCATCACTCAGTTGGCTTTAAATATGCTGAAACCTGGAGTTGGAAGGAACAAGAAAATGTCTCTTGCAACATACACTATATTGCCAAAAGTATTTGCTCACCTGCCTTGACTCACATATGAGCTTAAGTGACATCCCGTTCCTAATCCATAGGGTTCAATATGACGTCGGTCCACCCTTTGCAGCTAGAACAGCTTCAACTCTTCTGGGAAGGCTGTCCACAAGGTTTAGGAGTGTGTTTATGGGAATTTTTGACCATTCTTCCAGAAGCGCATTTGTGAGGTCGCACACTGATGTTGGACGAGAAGGCCTGGCTCTCAGTCTCCGCTCTAATTCATCCCAAAGGTGTTCTATCGGGTTGAGGTCAGGACTCTGTGCAGGCCAGTCAAGTTCATCCACACCAGACTCTGTCATCCATGTCTTTATGGACCTTGCTTTGTGCACTGGTGCACAGTCATGTTGGAAGAGGAAGGGGCCAGCTCCAAACTGTTCCCACAAAGTTGGGAGCATGGAATTGTCCAAAATGTCTTGGTATGCTGAAGCATTCAGAGTTCCTTTCACTGGAACTAAGGGGCCAAGCCCAGCTCCTGAAAAACAACCTCACACCATAATCCCCCCTCCACCAAACTTTACACTTGGCACAATGCAGTCAGACAAGTACCGTTCTCCTGGCAACCGCCAAACCCAGACCCGTCCATCAGATTGCCAGATGGAGAAGCGCGATTCGTCACTCCAGAGAACGCGTCTCCACTGCTCTAGAGTCCAGTGGCGGCGTGCTTTACACCACCGCATCCGACGCTTTGCATTGCACTTGGTGATGTATGGCTTGGATGCAGCTGCTCGACCATGGAAACCCATTCCATGAAGCTCTCTGCGCACTGTTCTTGAGCTAATCTGAAGGCCACATGAAGTTTGGAGGTCTGTAGTGATTGACTCTGCAGAAAGTTGGCGACCTCTTCGCACTATGCGCGTCAGCATCCGCTGACCCCGCTCCGTCAGTTTACGTGGCCTACCACTTCGTGGCTGAGTTGCTGTCGTTCCCAAACACTTCCATTTTCTTATAATACAGCTGACAGTTGACTGTGGAATATTTAGGAGCGAGGAAATTTCACGACTGGATTTGTTGCACAGGTGGCATCCTATCACAGTTCCACGCTGGAATTCACTGAGCTCCTGAGAGCGACCCATTCTTTCACAAATGTTTGTAAAAACAGTCTGCATGCCTAGGTGCTTGAATTTATACACCTGTGGCCATGGAAGTGATTGGAACACCTGATTCCAATAATTTGGATGGGTGAGCAAATACTTTTGGCAATATAGTGTACTTACACAAAAAGTTCCTGGGATAATCTTGATGTTTTTTTTTTATTTTATTGATTATGTTTTGATTGTTTTTAACAGGTTAACATGGATCCCTGGAACCAAACTGGAGCTTATAGATGCTCTAAACATTAAGCCCAGTAAGGACACAGCCAGTATGTCATAATGAAGGTTAAATGGAAACAAACGCAAACATATACACAAGCCGTTGGAGACTCGCAGTGCTCCTTATGCTAAGAACCATAAATCACTCCCACAGACACGGGGAACAGTGTTTGGACACAGGCGCTTTCATGCCCTCCGCTCCATTATGCTCAATAAATCTGAGGCTTTCCAAAAGTTTCCCTTCAGGGAAACTGAGAGACCATAACTTTTCCCACAGACGGATAAACTCAAGAGAAAATGCATTTCTAAAAAGGCAGAAACGGATAAATGGGGAAATGTGATCGGGATAACTGGGAGTTGGATATCGGAGTTGATTTGTCAATTTCAAAAACAATAGAAGCGATTGTTATTATTAGAAAATAGAAATGGTCTGGTAGAACAAAGACACTTTGCTCTCATCACTCCTCTGTGCTTTGATAATATCCCAAGGAGGCGTACGGACCAGCTTTCTGACACAGTGGAACATGAGAGGCCGAGTAAAAGCCCTCTGTTACCAGTTACTTCACAAATTGAATTCACACACTGAATAGTTCTGCCTGGTTGTCCCAGATGCAAATATGTGGATAAACATGAAAGTTCTCAGGGCAGCGATGTATTTATGTTACCAGAGCTGAGATCAAGGAATGGTTATTTTTCTTTATTTTTTTTATTTTCTCTACCGACTGGCACCGATCTCTATTCCA
This sequence comes from Cyprinodon tularosa, assembly GCF_016077235.1. Classification (NCBI taxonomy): domain Eukaryota; kingdom Metazoa; phylum Chordata; class Actinopteri; order Cyprinodontiformes; family Cyprinodontidae; genus Cyprinodon; species Cyprinodon tularosa. Next base: position 470,703 of record NW_024039168.1, on the reverse strand, counting down.
AGTGGAACTACCTAACCTGCATGCTGGCAAATTCCCTGTTTAAAGAAAAAAAATCTTCTGCATCAAACTGAGTCAGTTTATCATTGGCAAATGACAGGTTTCTGGAATAAAGCAGATCCGTAGTGGGGGTTTTAAACGTATTTAGACCTGCAGAATGACATAAATCTCATTAGTTGGCTGTATCTGGAGTGCGTTAGCCTCTAACAGGAAGCTTGCTGCATGTGAGCACCGTCCTACAAGCTGAACATGCCTGACATGGGCATTTGTCTACAGGAAATGAGCCCTTGTTTAACGCTGTTAACACAAACATGTATGGAATGCAACAACACAATTATCCTTTATTATATTACACTCATTTGAATACTGTCGATAAGCATCAGTGTGCGGGCCTCCTCCCAATGCACTGCAGAAAAGGACCTGTGTAGGTTTTCATCTGAAGATGAACCACATTCAGAATAATTTACATTCCTTGGGTTCTGGGCGGCATTGTAAGCCGATAAACCACCACCTATTTAATGGGACTTCTGTGCAAGGATAAAAAAAAAAAAGTATCTGCTTAATGACCTGTTAGTTGTATTATAAAGCTAACATGCTAAATTTTTCTAAATGGGTGCATTCTTTTTAAACTAATTCAATTAAAGTTTTACAAATTTTTTTGTGTATTTTTATCTACTTTTGGTTGTGTATTAAGCCGAGCATACTCTTGTGTGATTTTTTTCAATCGTTGCACGCAGCTACAGCTCACACTGTACGACGAAACTGCAGGGTTTTTCGCACAGTGTGAGTTCACAGCTCATGATGCATGTTCAGCACAACGCTCTGATGTGATCTACCTGCTCACACTGTACCTCTAAAAACCACGTCAGACTGAGCTCCGCAGTGAGATGGCGCTATTTGGACTCGAGGAATATGACGCTCACTAGAGTGAAACGCGCTGCCTGGGCAGTTTGTGCAATTTGTGCGGAAAGTCCTAAAAAGAAAAGGCGACAACGTATTTGGACAAAGACATGGCTGAGCAGACGTGGCTGCAATGATCTGTCAATTTTACAGAGAGAACTCCATTTCACTCGCATCATGCTATGCTTTCGTATTTTACTCTGAGAGGAAGAAGAAGAATCCTTGTTTGTGCAACAACAACTCCGAACTCACGATTCCTGATCGGGAGGCGGTCATGAGAGGCTGATCGCCCCTCGTTACCCCCTGTGCACTACACGACACATGACCCACGATCAGGCTGAAAGTTGGTCTGATCTAAAAATTCTCGCACGACTCGAAAGTCGGCCCGAACAGGGCAAAAAATCCCACAGTGTAAGCCCAGCTTTATGGTAACATTTACATTAGGAGCATTGTATGTAAATTAAGTAAAAATTAATTGCATCTTATCATTAAGTAAATTTAACAGATAAACCCTTTTCAACATCTTAAAAATAGGGTTAAGTAAAAGTTTGCTTGCTTGTTAAAAATTTATATAGTTTTTTTTACTAATTTTGAGATGATTTATGATTCATAGTTCATAATTTGTAATAAAGCAAGCCATGCTTGCAAAGAGTAAAAGTCTAAAAATACTGGCATTTTTTCTAAATCATCTTAATTAAAGATAATAATGTGGATCTGTAATGAGGAGGCACCTAAACACTCCCGTAAATCCTAACAAAAGTATTACCTTAATTAAAGAATTTTATGGATTTTTTTTTTTTAGGCCAATTTAGAGTAATTGGTGCATAATGGTGCTTTGAGCCCGTATAACTTAGGAGGGTCGGATCCATCTTTGAATGAGTCATGCGACTGAGATTAGAACTTAACAGCGGTCTGAGCTCCCCTCAAACATGAGAATCAACTTAGTTAAAAGTTGTTGTTAGGCAACAGATTTGGCACTTAACAGATCAGATATGGTTTTCGGTCTCTAATGAAGGATTTAATCTAGAGTGCTAAAGATGACTTGATGACTTCTCAATCTGCCTGTCCAAAGTTCTGCTGTCTTAACCAAACCTTAACACTGAAAGATACTAGTTAATTTTCTGCCAATACCCTTCAGCAATGCTTAACGCAGGTCTTGCTCTAAAGGAAAATACATAGGTTGGCCATAATTTCATAAAAATTATCAGATTAGATTTTTATCTAACTACCGTATTTTCTGCACTATAAGGTTCACTCAAAAACCTTACATTTCCTCAAAAAACAGCAGTGTGCCTTATGCATGGATTATTTCTGTTTCTAACTATGATATGATTTTGTGTTTCACACGGTACTCTGTCAAAATGTTTTAGTACGACTTTGATAAGCTTCAAAGGGAGTATCACCATTACGGCTACTGTAGTGAGAAGCATGGCGGAGTAACGCATGCTGTGCTTCTCCATAATATTGCTGTGTGTGTCTAAGGATCCCAAAATGGCCCATTTGGTAAAGACTTTAAAGACAAGCATGCAACAAAGAATTTAACCTCAAGGCTATCAGTCATGTAGTAGAACATAGGCAAAGAGCAGGTATTAGAGAATTCAACTTTCATGAACCAATGTTGTGAAATCGGAGGAATAAAGATGAACTGCAGGTTATAGTCTGGTGCATGTTATATATGAAAAAGTTCAAAATCAGACCCTTAATTGGCAGTGATCTATTCTGCCCTTTAGTGCAGAAAATGTGGTATACTCTAAAGTAGCCCACTAAAAAATCATGACCAAAAGAAAGGAGCCTGAGTACAAATTAGGCTGACATGATGCTCAGCATCCACAACAGAGGGGGACCAGCATTTGGAAAAAATGGGCTTTCAAATTGCACATCGACTCTACGTCATTGGCTATATTAACCTGTTGTGGCCAATCGATACGCAGTCTATGACTCCAAATGAGAAATATTCACCAAACTTATCTGGGGCCAGCCTAAAGGCTGGCTTATTATGACTGATGTATTATTCTGTTGGCAGTCTTAAAGTTCGATGACACATTAAAGGGACATTAACTGGAATGCATGCAAAAACCCAACTGTGTCCTATGTTAATTATATTTGGGACATGTCTATTTTCTGGGACTCATTGACTACGGTTTGGGAAATCTGAAAAATATGAAAGAAATGTTTTCAATTTGAAGTCCAGATCATACATTTTTATGTCACATATAGTAGCTTTTTTATTTTTTTTAAAGGGGGCTATAAACGTGACCAATAAAGTTGAACTTTAAACTTTAGCTTGAAAGTGTAAAAACTTATCAGAAATAAACTGTTTGAAAAGCTTCTAATATGTTTGAAATTCTGCACTATTAGTGCGATGGAGATGGGAGGAATGTGCTTTATTATTGTCAAACATAAACTATGGGCTCATAAGAGGATCTCATGACCTCCGTTGGTAGAATTAAGCCTTAAGACCTTTTCCACATTAAATTTAAAGGCTTCACACGACTTAGTGATCAGATATTTACCTTTCATAGCAGCTGATTTAGCTGAGTGCTTCCATCCTCAGAGCCATCCTTCCATCCTGAATCATGGGTTGGTCACGGGTAACTCACATGCTTAACTTTAAAGCTGTTTGGCTCTGTCCACTAGCAGATTTCCTAGATTAGATTAGATTATCTGGTGGCTTTTGTCTGGAGTCTTTTTCACACTTTGGTTTCCTCCTTCTGGACTGTTCGCCCCCCCCCCCTCAATTACTGATTGATTAATTAAATCAATCAGTAATTTAATTTAACTTCATTGTGATCAGGTTAGATACTAATCATTTATAAGGTGTTAAATCAATGAAGCCATTACTAGTTTTCTACCTGAAGGAACTTCGGTTTGAAAAATTCTGGTTTGCATTCTGATATAAATCTAATTTGAATCTGTATATACCTAAATATCTTTACCATTTGTATACTTCCTATTTTAAATAATGCTATAAATATATATTTGTTTACAATTTTAAGGTGCATGAGGTTTTTCTGAAAGCTGTGAGACAGATATTTCATTTTTGCTTAGCAGTGGTTTTGGACTTTAAACTCCGCTGCCCGTTTATCTGTTCAGTTTCCGTGCTCTTCAGCATCACCTGTCTAATGTGTGCTAATAGTCACTGGTCACTCAGTCTGTCAGAGGTGCATCAAAGCGAGCTGTGAAACCCACTGATCTTGGATAAAAAGCCTGTTTTTAGGCCGTGACTCCGAGTCTAGTTGAGCTTGGGTTCTGGTTTGTCCGGTTGGAGAAAAGCTTAGCACATCCACATCCTGGCCTAAAATGTAGCCTGCATGATGTTGCCTGCTAACTTGTGTTGTTAGCTATGATTGGAAAGCAGTTAAAGTGGTCCTTAAGAACTGCAAAACAAAAGATTAATGCAGACTATTTAGAGTTAGAATAACATCCATGTTTTCATTAGATGACCCTGCTAAATCCTTGCTCTCTGTCATAGAAGCTCCTTGGTTTTCATGGTTGAGCTCTGGGCTCTCTATGATGACCACTCAGTCTTTCTCTCTTCCTCTGCTGGTTTTTCATGTCTGGTTCTGGGATTCCTCGGCCTCAGGAAGAAGTTTGGTTTGTCCAAACAATGTCCTTACACCTCTGCAAACAACCTGGATCATGCTGTCATACCCAGGCATGTTTCTAGATATTACAAACTTTTCCTGGGTATCTGGGTTCGCGATATGCTTGCTGAGCCGTTTGCTCACCACAGGTGGATCAGCTGTTGGCAGCTTACAGTGCAAACATAAAAACACTGACCAGACTGGAGGAGTCGGGACACCAGAGGGAGGAGGAGGGCCCCTTCAGCGATAAGGATGGAGATATTCACGAAGGAGTCGTAACAGGGAGGGTTTAAGATGGGCATAAATGCTGTGTCCTCTCATCAGCTCAAAGGAAAACCTCGAAATCAGACACATTCCACATGGATGGCATCGTTCATCTAGGCTGCATGGAGATTTTCCTTCACATCTAACATTAGGGTCCTTCTGATGACACCATGTTGGGTTCTGCTTTAAAATGAGTCACAGCCTCTTTTATGGCAGCTGCTGCTACAGCAGAAATGGTCTGAAACATATGATGTGATTAGGGTCATTTCCTGTTTAGAGTGAACATTCCTGCAATCCAAAGCGGGGGGGGTGGGGGGTTGGGGGGAGCTATAAAAGACATGGAGATGCTTCAGTGGCCCAAAGTGACTCACTCATGTTTAACTTTGTGGCTTTAATCAGCCTGAGAAGTCCCATGGAAGTCATCCAGTCGTCTTTTTGCAGCTGGTTTGAAATCACCTGCTGCTCATTTCCACGAGATTTTCTCCCTCCAGGCTGCCAGACGTTTCAGAAGTCTTTTAAAGTGGTGCTGATCAATGGATGTCCAGGCCTCCTGAAGAGGTTTTTAAGTTTTTTTTTCATTGGATAGCTTGTTGACATCATCTTTTAATGTTTGACAGATGTACTGGAGGACACTTTAGACTTTCCCCTAAGTTTATTTCAGGGATTCATAGTGGCGCTGTTTTTTCTTACCATGCCAACATTCAGTTTTAAAACGAATAACTAAATCAAATTTTTTACCAGGTCAATATAGTTTTCTAAAACTGATAAAAAAAAAACAACTATCGTTTAAAATCACTAAAGCAATAGTTTTAGTTCGTAAAAGTAGGTTGTACAAAAATAAATCCCTCTACAAAACCTAATTAAGTTGAGTTAATTAGAGAAGAAAATGTTAAAACTAAATAAAATAAATTAGACTGAAAAATCCAAAACTGTTATAACCCTGGTGGTTTAAAAGCTCAAACCACTCAAATTTCAATTACAGCTCAAATTTCTTGCCCTATTTTTGCTCCTATTGTCTCTGCTTTCATCTGTTAAACTTAAGATCGTCTCATTAACCTGTAAGTACAGTTAAAAACCCAAATGTGTAGACACAAAATTTTAAGAAAGTGAAGCTTATATTCTACAGATCCATTAACACAGATTAAAACATTTCAAATTTGCATTTATTGTAATTTTAATGAATATAGCAGACAACTGAAGAAAACTTTTAACTTCTTGAAAAAAAACCTCTAGCATTTTCATAGAAAATTGAGTAAAAGGGAAAAAAAAGATGAAAAAAGATCACATTGAGGGGACTGAGGCTGAAGTCACAGCATCAAGAGCAACATTGGTCCTTCTCAGGAGAAAATTAATTGCTATGAATTGCTCAGTAATCCACCTTTTCCTTGTAGAGTAAAAAGAGGTTTGTATTTTATTTTGAAATCATGGTCTAACAGGCTGGAGGAGAGCTGAAGGAGTCACGTTGCTTCGTCCAATATGACGTTTCCTCAGCAGATGATTATTTAGGAAGCTATGTCGTCTGTTTCTACTGGTCCTCTGGGTTTCCTGAAGTCCAGCAGACTGGACTGACCAGAACCCTGCAAACCAGAACCCTGGAATGAGAAACCCGAAGCATTAATGTAGAATTTCTGAAAGAAAGCTGGGATGCATTTACAGCTCAGCAGAACCACAGGCAGCTCACCTCCATGCAACGCTGCATAGATGCATTAATTAATCCAAAATAAGCTCCAATCACATGGAGGGTATTAAAAGGAACATACTTTTCTTGGTCAAGACATTTCAATTGATGTTATATAATAACTCTCTGAGGAAATTTATTTTGTTTTCATTCTCTATTAATCCTAATCATGAAAATGACAAGAAATGAAAACTTGAATGTTTTACTCTACGTAAAAAAAGGAAAAAAAAAAATATATATATATATGCATGATATTTGTTTCTGAATTAACTGGAAATTGTTTAACTTTATTCATATATTTGTAGCCCAGCCTGCATTGCTGTTAGATCTAAAGCCATCAGATTTACCCAAAATGGTTTTTGCCAAATTATTTTGCTCAACTGTGTTAAATTTATTAAAGATATAACATTGATTTTAAATTTCAAATCTTAAAACAGGTCTGCCCAGTGGGGCAGTGGTTAGCAATCAAACCCGGGGGCCATGGTTGGATTCCTGGCCCGGGGTCTTTCTGCCTGGAGTTTGCATGTTCTCCCTGTGCATGCATGGGTTCTCTCCTGGTACTCCCGCTTCCTCCCTCAGTCCCAAAAATTGTGAGAGGTTGTGTGCATGGTTGTGTGCCTTTGTGTGTCTCTGTGTTGCCCTGCGGCAGACTGGCGACCTGTACAGGGTGTACCCCACCTCTGACCTGTAGGCCACCGGCCATACCGGGGCCCTGACAAGGACTAAGTGGGACAAAATGGACTGATGGAAATACTGAAACACTGATGCTGTAGAAGCCTTAAAGATGAAAACTCCAGCAACACTTGAAGTACCTGGAAACAAACCTCAGTGGTATATCAACAGGTTTCAGACTGTGGCTTCCTTCATGCTCATTAGAAATCACCACACAAATTTTATTTAAATTAAAAGTACCTTACAAAAAAAATCTGATAAAGAAATCACATGTTCACCTGTGCACCCGCTGGTCAATCAGCACATAGGGGGATGCTAAGTGTTGATTGGTTTGGTCCTGACTGAAAAAAACAGTTGTTTTAAAGGGAGGACAAAATATGCCACGCTAGAAACACTTTGTTCTAGTTAAAAACAAGAAAATAGATAAAATAAACCCTAATGATGAGATTAATACTTTACTTCTAGCTTTGCAGTTTTAGAATAGAAAGAAAAGGCAAAAATAAACTGGAGGACAATAAGAGGATCATCCTGGGTTTAACTGGGATTCCTGACTGTGTCCAAACTAAACTCCATCATTACCTGCTGAACACCTCTCTGTCAGGTTGCCAGCAGATTTACAAACATAGATGCAAAGATACCCTGAGAGGCCCACGACTTTATCCTGTTTGTTGGTCAGACGAGGAATGTGCCGCAGTAACAAAAAGCAGACGTGTCCTTATCCCAAGCCTTGTGTTCATCCGATGACATAATTAGTCTCGGATAAGGAGAGCAGCCAGGATGAAAGATGCTTCTAGTGGCCGACACTTGTGATAACAGTAGGGCCTCATCTCCTAGAGCTAAAACGCAGAGTGGTAATAAAACCGGGATTGAAGGTCTGCAGGAGTCAGAAGCTCCCTGCAATCATCAAACTGTCGTTTAGCAGATAAAACCACTAACTGGTGGAAATTAAGTTTGCAAGTAATTTTTTTGTCTTTCCCCCAATGAGCAGCATTTGAGGAATGAAGGTTAAAGTGAAGGCAGGCGTGCACAGGAAGGAAACATCAACACGGACATCCTGCCTGCATTCATCCTCATCAGGCTTTTTCTGTAATCCCTTCATTTCAATCTTCTGTTAACCGCCATTATCATTACGCTCTTCCTGTTTATCAGCGCGCTGCAGTTCTTGCTCTGAGCTCGTTGAATGAGCCAAACTGCAAAGGATGAAAGTCAGTTCAGACATCAGGAGGTCCTCTGATTCATACCTTATTTTAATTTAAAGAGCTTCTCTTACATTGCAGGTCGATTTCTGTTATCGTATGCTCTTCCAAGACACACCTTGGAGTTTAAAGCAGTTTGTGGCCGTAAAATAAAATAAGCATAAAGTACTCTGACTGTGAACATGACTTGTTAATAAATTAGGGAAATGTTTGAGAAATGAGACCTGCTGTAGTAGCATTTCCCATCCTGCCGTGTATGTTTCCTGACCGTTAAAAAATAGGCAGTTTGAAATGTTTTGCCAATGACGTCCTTTCGCATCTATGAAGTATGTAATGCTTTGTAATCTGCAGGCTTTTATTTGGAGAAAGGGTTCTAAGTAGATCTACAGAACCTTGACCAGTTGCATAATGTCTCAGACTTGTTTGATTTCATAGTTATTTATGTGGAAAAGAAAGTTCAATGCAGTTTAAACGTTTAATAAACTCCACCAAGTGGTCAACTAATGCATTTATTAGCTTATAGGTAAGGCTACCGTGTGTTGGAGCCACTTCAAGCATTCGGCATGTGGAGCTGAGTGGATATTCATCTTTGCAGATAGAAATTCTGTATAAAATCAAGAAATGCTAATGAATGAATTGGATTTTGGCAGTTTTTATTTTTCAAAGAACCTGTTGAAGCCTGAATTAGTCAGATGTGAAGCTGTTCAGTTTAGTGTCGGATGTTAAGGAAGAAGATGTTTCCCTGTGATTCTGAACTGCTAGGCTGATCAGGGACAGTGTGACTGAGTTTAAAGATCTGAAGAACACGAGGGTCTACAACACATCTGGTGTAACTTTTTTTTATTTGATTGTTCGTGTTGCTTAGAGATTATTATCCATGTAACATATATCCTACATTAGAGGCTTGTTGTGTTCTTATACACCCTCTCGAAGGCTGAGGTCTCCGGACCAGAACCTGCTCATGGTCCCTCGTACTCGTTACAGGACCAGGGGAGATTGCTGCTTTCAGGTGGTCGCGCCGGCGCTCTGGAACCATCTTCCTCCTTCATTGGGCTTTCTTGATTCTGTTGATGTTTTTAAGAGTGAACTGAAAACCTATTTGTTTAAGAAAGCACTTTAATTCCAGTAGATTGAGGGTTTTATGACCATGTCTTTTGTGACTGTAAATGTATTTTATATTTGTAATGTAATTTTATGAAGCACTTTATGACCTCTATGTCTGTGAAAGTTGCTATATAAATAAACATTACTTACATACATCTGACCAAAAGCATAACTGATTACGTTTCTGCTTGTTTGCAGGTGTCTTCCTCTTGTGTTCCAGCGACAAACTATGAGCTGGTAAGTAGATTTCAAATGCCTGAACTTATAACAAAATTTCTCACTTTGCAGTTATATTAAGAAACATTTTAAAAAAGCTTAGTTTAACCTGAATTATTCAGTTTTTCTGTTAATAAAAAAGTGAATCATCATATAAAGGCGTCATCTGACGTGAGTCTGAGCTGAAGTAAGTGGAACATGACTGCAGCGAGAAGAAGCTGAAGGGCAGAGGAAAAAAAGGCTCTGGCTGCTTTGCCTTTTTTGGTATCGGTTGAAGAAGCTGTGTTGGGCTTGGATGAGATTTGCTCACTCGCTTCCTCACATGTTGTGTGTTTAAATGGTTTTGGGTGCTTGACAAACCAAAGCAAATATCCCCTGCACTTTACTGCTCTTGCAGAGAAAATGTCTGGGTTTTCTTTCAATAAAAGCTGCCATAATTAATCAGAAACATGTTGTTATCCTCACAGATGCTTTTGCACTAGATGTTTTCTGCATGAAGACATCTTTCTGAGATGTGCACAGGCTTTAAGACTATTGTGAGGAGGGATTTAGAAAACATTCACTCAAATCACCATTGTTTCCTGTCTCTCATGACGTATTTGTGTTTGTATTAAAGGTTCTGATCGTCATTAATGCTGATGAGCTAAAGTTTAGTAAATGTTTGGAAATTTGTGCATCATGTTTTTCGTGACCTTTCTGCTTAATTGGAATCAGGAAGCATGAATCGTATCTCCAACACCCAGTGGACAACAGGGTAGGGATAATCTGGACAGATTACCAATCCATTATCTTAACGCAAAGGACTGATAGCTATGTACAAACACGTTCACACCTAAGTGCAATTTAGGGACATTGACCTAAAAGTTGTATTTTCGGACTATGTGGTTGAGCTGAAATACTCAGAGAAAAACAACAGTGGGAATGAAGTAGTTAAATTCCCTTATTCTAGCTGTGTTTGCCCAATTCTTAAAAAGACAGTTTTAGCCGATAAGCACATCTAGGGTAATTCCTTTCTTTTATTTTTCTTTTTAGAAAATTACCACGAACTATTATGATTAAATAATTTAATGGTGGGCTGGACAGTGGTGAAGTGGGTAGCACTACTGACTTGCAGCAAGAAGGTTCTGGGTTCAATTCCCTGCCCAGGGTCTTTCTGCATAGAGTTTGCATGTTCTCCCTGAGCATGCGTGGGTTCTCTCCAGGTACTCCAGCTTCCTCCCAGCCAAAAAACCTGACTGTTAGGTTAATTGGCTTCTCTAAATTCTCCGTAGGTGTGAGTGTGAATAGTTTGTCCTGTTTGTCTCTGTGTTGCCCTGCGATAGACTGGCGACCTGTCAGGGTGTACCCTGCTTCTCGCCCATAAACAGCTGGAGATAGGCACCATCACCCCTCGTGATAAGCAGGGATAAGCGTGACTAAAATAGATGGATCATTTAATGGTATCAAATCATATATCGGTAGATGCACCACTGCTTCATCTTTTCGTACTGATTGTTGCTATGTTTGAGCGGGTCATGCAGAACCTGAAAGGTCAGACTGAAACAGGATGACTTGGATGGCAAGTACTGCTGGGAAAAAAATCTGTTTTGTTTGTAAGGGATGTGTAATGTCGGTGACTAAATCATTCATAGTATACTGTATATACAGAACCTGTCACTTTCAAGCATTAGGCGGAAACTGGTTGATCTGTGCACACTTCCCAGCCTTCCCTGCAGCGGGGGCAGAACTCCAAACCTCCACTCCTTGTTTGGCAAATTCCTCCTCTTGCTGCCAGAGACCAGAGATGATTTAGTGTTGCATTCAGGTGCAGACTGATTTCACCAACCGTATATTACCTTACTGAAGGAAAAATGTTGGCAAGGAATAGGAGCCCTTTTTACTTAAAAATGCACAAAATTCCAGGGAGACGAATGAGCCACATCTGGACAGAACAACAACTTTGATATCAGAAGATAAGGATTCATCTAAATGGAAAAGAAAATTATAAACATTTACGTTTTTTTTTCTTATACTGGCCTTAAAGGTTATCTTCAATTTTTTTTCCCCAGGTCAACATGATCCCAAGAGTATTTATAGCAGGAATGCTGGGAATCTTTATCATCCTCTTCAGCTTTTGAATCAGTTTGGCAAGTGGTCAAAAAATTGGACGTTCAGGATTGCACCAGAAAGCCACACAGTAAACAGTTATAGGGATCTAGATGGTTAAAATGTAATCTCCCAAAGAAATGAAAAGGCTTTATTGTCTGGATTCTTCTGTCACGTCTTCTTGGATTAAAACATAACCTGGGAAAATCCAGTAGTCATTTCTCTAACATCTTTAAACTCATCACTCATGGTGAGGTGGTTTGCTGTTGGTGCACTGAGTAGACTTGGATTAAAGCTTTAAAATGATAGATTTTAACTTATAAACACTTCTCTTGAAAGTGCTAAAAGACAAAAATATAGAATTTATTCAGCATCAGACTTATAAAGCATAAGAAACAAGTTTTTAAAAGATAATTAATGTTATATATTTTTATTTTTTTGGAGAGGAAGGTCCATTCCCCAATGAGCTGAGGAGAAGTCTTGTGTAGTTTCTGTTACCCAGTAGATTCTGGGTATGTTTTTAAATTAAACAGGGTGTCGTCAGCATATTGTTGGAAGTAAATTGATTCCTAACCAATAACAGAGCCTGGAAGAAGCATTTTTAGATTAAAACGATGTTGCCCAAGAACAGATCCTTGTGTGACACCCAATGTTACATGGGTTGTTAAGGAGTAGATCTGCTGTTTCCTCTGATTGGGCGATGAGCTGCAGAAAATATATATGGTGTAATGTTTGTAATTTACAGTAACAATTTATATGTCCAATTATTATGGTGTGATGAGTTGTAAATGGGTAGGTTTTGTTTTAGGGTGTGAGTTTCCGTGTGAGTGAATGTCCGTAACACAAATTGAAATTATTATTATCTACTTTTACTCAAATATGCATTTTAAGCTTAATTTTCAGATGAAAAAACACATCGATACTCATCTGCTTCCTCTGTAATTTTTTTATTCTGAATTTCAAAAAGTCTATGTCCCAATTTTTGTTCCCTAATTTATTTATATTATCTTTCCAAGTCGCTAGAGATCATGGTTTTGTTGAATCTCTTTTTAACCAACAGTAAATAGAGTTTTAACCTGTTTTGTTGGCTTTTTGTTCCTCTATCAGTAGAAATGCATCAATGTAAGAAGTTAATTGTCTGTTTTAAGAAATATGAAAAATGCTTGGGTTCGACTTTCCACATTGTTAAACATTGAATTTCTTCTTAGTTACAAAAATGTTTTTGGTAATTCAAAAAAAATCTAATATTAAAGACCCCTACCGGTTACACCAGTTAGAGAGCTGTCATCCTCAATATTCAGTGAAATTCCCCAGGTTACACACCGGCTCATCAGGTTTAGAGGTATAAAACGTTTTTTTTTCTTTTTCAGTAGGTTTATATTGTGTAATTAACAATAAATATCCCAAAGGAAATCAAACCATGTGGATCTAAGTCTGATTGGAATTAGTCACAGACCTTCAGCAATTCCCCCTCCTTGATATCGCTACAAACAACACTTTTTTTCTACTAAATGATTTTCACTAAATAATACTGCTGGGATTTAATACATTTTTGTTTAGTTGGTTTATGAAATTGTTTGCTCATTATTATTATGATTAACCAGCAGCCTAGAGAATCCCATCTGACATACTGTAAAAACATCCTTCATATACGTTACATTTGAATCAGCTGAGCTCTACACTTAAAATGGCTTTTATTCCAAAATAAAGAAAAAAATCAAACTGACATGACGGAAACGTTCTAAAACATCAATATTGACTCTCTAACTTTGGGAACAGTATTCCTAGAGTTATGGTGTGTTCACTGACTGCAAAAGGCTCAGATTTTAGGGCTCTTAATGGACAAGCAGACCTTCAGTTGGTGACATATAAATATGCTAAACTCATTGAGAACCTTCAGTAGATTATCGTCTGGAGGTTGGATGTGTTAATCTGGTTTAATCTCTGTTTTTTCCACACCTGCTATTCCTCAGGAATGCTCTCCACTGTCCTTTCTCCCGCTTCCTTGGGCTAACACTTTACAGCTTCCACTGAGTTGCCTACTGGACTTAAGACAAGTGAAAAAAAGAGCTAAATCTCAAAGAGAGCTTGTGAAATACCTTCAAACAAACCTGCAGCAGTATTAATGAGAAGCGTTTTAGATTACAGCTGACAGATGTGACTCGTCCACCAGCCCCACTGGGATGGCGGTGCTCCGAAGCATTCCTCAGACGTTCCCTCATGCAGATCCACTTCTGCCAGGAATAAGTTTTATTTTTGGGGGTTTAGACAGAGGTGGAGGGATGTGAGGTCACCTCCTCCACCCCTCCCCCCTCCTGCAGATCCAGACCTAATGAACGCATGCTCTCTGAAAACCATAAACCACCAACACATACGTCATCTGGGCAGATGAGGTGCAGGGCCAGGACATTGCAGAGTAATGACTAACTGTAGGGTAGAGATGGTGGAGATGTGGTCCAATTAGCGCCAAGTTCAGAACCACAGAGTTTACTCCAGTGTTCTCGGTCTTGTTCAGCGTGTTTAGACACCGAACGGGGATCATGATGCAAGTCACAGCTTCCAGGGTGAAACTGATCGTTTGCCCCTTTTTAATAAAGGGACGGTTTAAAGTTCTGCAACCTGTGAAACCAAGAAAATAAAGACTGACTGGTGCGGTTTCAGACACAGATGCATCCTGCACAGCCTGGAGCGGTTAGCTGTTGTCGTTAAAACTGATCAAGATCGTTAGATAGCCTGGAAACAAAATGAAGAAATATGAAGAGAAAATAAGAGAAAATGAAAGTGCACTTTTCAAGCTGTTTTCATTTTGAAGATCCTTCCTTCCTTCCTTCCTTCCTTCCTTCCTTCCTTCCTTCCTTCCTTCCTTCCTTCCTTCCTTCCTTCCTTCCTTCCTTCCTTCCTTCCTTCCTTCCTTCCTTCCTTCCTTCCTTCCTTCCTTCCTTCCTTCCTTCCTTCCTTCCTTCCTTCCTTCCTTCCTTCTGTCTCTCCTCTATGCCCTCCCTTCCTTCCTTGGATCCTTCCTTGACCTGTTCCTCTTTTCCCTCTGTTCTTCCTTGTTTCTTCCTTTCTATTTGTCTCCTTCCTACCTTACCATACTCTGTCCAGCTGTAGGAACATCTGCCACAACTCCAAGCTGAACTTTAGTATTTTATGTGTTTAAATGAACAGGAAAGAATGGGATCTGGGAAGCAGAGTCTGGAAAACTTTTTTTTTTTTTTTTTTTACAAAGATATATGTTAAAACCCTAAAATAAGGGAAATGTCTGTAAAAAGTTGGATTATACACTATATTGCCAAAAGTATTTGCTCACCTGCCTTGACTCACATATGAGCTTAAGTGACATCCCGTTCCTAATCCATAGGGTTCAATATGACGTCGGTCCACCCTTTGCAGCTAGAACAGCTTCAACTCTTCTGGGAAGGCTGTCCACAAGGTTTAGGAGTGTGTTTATGGGAATTTTTGACCATTCTTCCAGAAGCGCATTTGTGAGGTCGCACACTGATGTTGGACGAGAAGGCCTGGCTCTCAGTCTCCGCTCTAATTCATCCCAAAGGTGTTCTATCGGGTTGAGGTCAGGACTCTGTGCAGGCCAGTCAAGTTCATCCACACCAGACTCTGTCATCCATGTCTTTATGGACCTTGCTTTGTGCACTGGTGCACAGTCATGTTGGAAGAGGAAGGGGCCAGCTCCAAACTGTTCCCACAAAGTTGGGAGCATGGAATTGTCCAAAATGTCTTGGTATGCTGAAGCATTCAGAGTTCCTTTCACTGGAACTAAGGGGCCAAGCCCAACTCCTGAAAAACAACCTCACACCATAATCCCCCCTCCACCAAACTTTACACTTGGCACAATGCAGTCAGACAAGTACCGTTCTCCTGGCAACCGCCAAACCCAGACCCGTCCATCAGATTGCCAGATAGAGAAGCGCGATTCGTCACTCCAGAGAACGCGTCTCCACTGCTCTAGAGTCCAGTGGCGGCGTGCTTTACACCACCGCATCCGACGCTTTGCATTGCACTTGGTGATGTATGGCTTGGATGCAGCTGCTCGACCATGGAAACCCATTCCATGAAGCTCTCTGCGCACTGTTCTTGAGCTAATCTGAAGGCCACATGAAGTTTGGAGGTCTGTAGTGATTGACTCTGCAGAAAGTTAGCGACCTCTTCGCACTATGCGCGTCAGCATCCGCTGACCCCGCTCCGTCAGTTTACGTGGCCTACCTCTTCGTGGCTGAGTTGCTGTCGTTCCCAAACACTTCCATTTTCTTATAATACAGCTGACAGTTGACTGTGGAATATTTAGGAGCGAGGAAATTTCACGACTGGATTTGTTGCACAGGTGGCATCCTATCACAGTTCCACGCTGGAATTCACTGAGCTCCTGAGAGCGACCCATTCTTTCACAAATGTTTGTAAAAACAGTCTGCATGCCTAGGTGCTTGAATTTATACACCTGTGGCCATGGAAGTGATTGGAACACCTGATTCCAATAATTTGGATGGGTGAGCAAATACTTTTGGCAATATAGTGTATTATCCTACTGGGACAGATGGAGTGAAGAGATAGAAAACATCTCTAAGATGTTGGAAAATACATTCTTGTCAGTGAGACTGAGTGAGCTGAGATGTCAGAGGTGGTTTAGGTTCAGAGTTTTTCCCACAGTGAGGAAAGACCACTCCTCTATCCGAGCGGTCCGGAGGGATTCTTGGTACGCCATCAGACCCCAGCCTTAACGAGCGTACGGACTGTGAGCGCGCCCCCTTTTTTGTTTATGTCTGAGTGTGTGAAGCTGCAGAGGTAGGAACCGAGGAGCTTCAGAGGAGCAGCTGTGTTTAAATGAATCAGCAATAATATAATATCTGTGTTTAAGTCTGTGAGTTTAAAGTGTACAGATGTGTAGTTGGGAAGAAATGGTTTCCTCCTGATGCAGGAGGTGGTCTCTGTATGAAGGACGACCCACAGCAGGTTTTATTCAGTGTGTAAATATAAGGGAAGGGTTTCGGCTCTGACGTCCTAAACCACATGACTGGATTTCTATGACATCTAAAGTAAATTTCTTTGTCTTATGACTCAGCTGTCTGCATGTCCCTTTGTGGAGTCTTGATGAGCTCACTCAGAAGAATATTGTTTTTTTTGCTTTGTTTCTTTTCAGAAATGTCCCGTCTGGACCATGGAGGACAGATAAACATACAGGGAATAATTTGGATAAACTTTGATCCTGTAGCACATTTTAAACGAGCTGTTTCAGCTCAAATTATTTAGTTTTCCAGCTCATTAATGTCTCTGCAGGGGATGGCATGGTTTCTTTATCCCCTCAGTCACCTAAAGTTTCACAATCCTACCACCAGGTGGCGGTAGTGCTGCAAGCTAACCAATAAGGCTGCTGTCAGAAGCTTGTCACCATGTTTCCACTTTGATCCTCTGGATAATCTGATTATATTTGTATCTGTCTTCCTGGTTTGAGTTTTAACCAAATTTAATGATGGAATCAGCAGAGTTTTAGTAAACAGATTGATTTCCCTGCACACAATCAGCTTTAAAGCATAGTTCTCAAATATTTGAAGGGTTGAGTTTTTAGCTTTAAGAAGACCACTTTGGAACCTTAAGGTTGGTCTGCCTTTTCCAGTCCAAAACCAGTATGGATGTGTGCTCCCAGTTTCAACTATTTATATTAAACCATTTTGTTCAGGATGTTTAATCTAAAGCCTGCCTCAATGGAAAGCACTTAAACAGCGATGTTACGTCCCACTGTGAAGCCAGAATCTCCTCATCAGCAGCAAAAAAAGGGAAAGAGAAGCACCAATCCAGGCGTACTTTCGACGTGAGAGGAAAGTGAAGGGTTAAATGTAAAAGTGGCTTCATCCTGGAGAGAAACGGAACTAAACAGGAGAAGTCTGAGCTTCTTCAAGATGGTGTATTAAATCTAGACAGAAGAATCAGTTTAATTCATTCCAAACTGGAGCTGTATTAATATAAACCACTAACATGTTTTATTGAGCCTCCGTATCTCACACTATAGCAACATTTTATATGCAACATAGAAACTGAGCTGCCCTTTTTTAGAAACCTTGATAATAATTACCAGAGCTGCATCATGTAATGATTTGCCTTAGGAAGGTGCTCAGCGTTACATCATCAAAAGGGCTTCATAAATATTTGTCCATTAGAACTCCTGATACAGCTACCTTATTTGGCTATTTGATGCCAGTAGCATCAAATACATATTTTAAAGGTTTTTGAGCTGACGAATGTTAGAATACTGAATCTGGTGAAGTTTATTATTTTTTTCTTGCTGCACATGAGACACTAATTAGTTTCTGATTCTGTTTTCTGTTGGATTTGTATCGTGCAACGAATGTTTTCAGCGTGTCAGGCTGAAACATGTTAATGAGCTGAATGAAACCAGACTTTACCAGCATGAACCATCTGTGGCTGTTGTTCGCGTCCCAGTAGAGATGTTTCAGGTTAGGGTCACTCCACATGCTAACTTTACTTCTGCTTCATTTAGGAGACTGTTGCTGTAGAAACGCTGCAGAGGTCCTTTTGGTTCTATCCTCCTAACATGCAGTTATCCTATCGTTCCACTAGAAAGCACTATTGGACCTGACGGAAAGGAAGAGTTCCTGGGTTCTGTTTACCAGTCCAAATAAACACAAAAACAGGCAGGTTATTAAACCCAACTGTGTGTCCTTTTTGCCTGGTATCATTCTCTAAAGTCCGAAAAAAAGCAGATGATCAGAAAACGCTCCAGTTGATTTGATAATCCAAAAGAGCAGAAATAATCACTTGAAATAAACAATTCCATGTGGATTTACTTTATACGTTGACTAAATGAAATATTAAAAAATACTTTTTGATAAAAAATTATCGAGATTTAAAATCATTACATGAGATTCATCACATGAGCTTTTCCAGGAGCAGATTAGTGAATCCTCGTGCTCCTGCGGTTTGGTTGCTCTACATCTCACTGATGTATCCTAAACACTGAATCAGAACCCATCCACAGTCCCACACCCAGTGGGCTGGGCTCAGTGGGCGAAAGATGCAGAGCATATATATTTAGCTCCAGGTCATTTCCGCATCAGCCAAGACAGGAAACTCCCCCAACACCAGTGACCTCTGCTTTGCTTCAAGCTGCAGGCTGTAATCAGTCAAGGAACCTCTGTGTGGTTCCAGCCTCATGGTTCAATAGCGGTGAGGATGGAGAGCTGAAGAATCACAAGCTGTCCCATCATCTGGGAGCTGGAGCCCTCGGGCAGGGATCTCCATCCTATTGATCTTCATAATGGTTCCTGATACTGCTGGGTGGAGATGTTAAGGAGAAATCATGCAGGATCAGCAAAGAACCTCCATAACTAAAGGACTTTAGTGCATTAGTGCAATTAAATTTGTGCTGTTGTTGCCAATTGTTTTTTTCTATTATTTCTGTTACTGTGAAACATACAATTCCTTAAATGTCATTCTCATTTCAATTTAAAGTTGTTTAGTGTTTAAAATTAAATAATGAAAACAAAACGATGCCCTAATCGTATTCATTAAAGGGGAAAAGTAAAGTTTGTGAATGTAGCTTCTTAAAGTAAAGAGGACCAGTAGTATTGTATCTGCTTCCTTTGAGTCCATCAGCTGTTTTATGAAGGATGGCTCTTGATGTAGAGAGGTCGGAGATCTGGAATGTCCAGTTTAAGTTTTCTTCTTTAATCGCTCCAGATTCCATCAGTGGCTCCAATGGTATCCTGCTCAGCTGGGGCATAACCCTCCACATTGCCTCCAATTGTTCCAACAAATAACTTTTTTTTTTTTTTTTTTTTTTTTTTTTTTTTTTTTTTTTTTACATCCAGCTCCTCTTTTATCGTCACTGCTAGGGTTTCCACCATACTAAAACTTCAAACTCAAAATTGATACAATATTCAATATTCATTACTCAGTACCGTTTTTAATGGGGATAAAAAAAACTGATGATTAAGGGCATCCATCTATCCATCCGTTTTCCATCTCGCTTTATCTCAGCTGGGGTCACGAGGGGTGTTGGTTCCTTTCTCCAGCTGTCGTCGCGCAAGAGAAGGGATCCACCCTGGACAGGTCGCCAGTCCATCACAGGACAACCAAAGACTTTTGGTTGCATTTTTTTTTTTTACTTTTGGAGGAAGCCAGAGTACCCAGAGAGAACCCACACATGCACAGGGAGAACATGCAAACTCCATGCAGAAATGTCCTGGTCCGGGAATTGAACCCAGGTCCTTCTTGCTGCCAGACAGCAATGCTACCCACTGTTTCACTGTGCATCATAAGGAGCACAGTGAGGCACCTTATGCCTTAAGGGCATAAAAGATAAATTTTTACATTAAAAAACTCCTCATTTAATCTGAACTGGAAGAATGCTTTCAAAATAAAAACACAGATGCCAGTTAGTAATGTTTCTGCATACAGAGTTTGAGTAACAATACTTTTCAGCGTAGGATTCAAGTTCAAATTGATCTAAATTGAAGTTTTACATGATTTAATGAAAATGATCCAACTCTTGTTGGCCTGTGTTAAAATAATCAACCGCTGTAAGAAGCCTGAATAAGCCGGTTCCACTGACTCTGGGCTTCATGTGTTGATACCATTTTTATCTCCACAAAGTAACAACATTAACAGCATAATACAGCATATGGAATACTGGAGTTCTTATAGGATCCCTTTGGTTTTGCTCTGAAAGCCATAAACGTTTATTTCTGAGTTTAATGACTGCTGTGGTAAAGCTCTGCGTGGTGGGAACACTCCGGGTGAAAAATGTCTGTTAATCGTCATCAGTCATCTTCAGTTACTCTTTTTCTTCTGATATCATGCAGCCATGTTTTCATTCCTTCGTCATTCAGGAGATCTTCTCTGGACCTCTGAAACAACGAGCTGCTTCTATACACCACTTTCTACTCCGATCTGTTTGGTTCCACAAACCTGGAACTTAATGATTCTCAGTTAGACGGATCTTATTTCGTTTATTTCGTCTCTGTTTCAGACAGTTTCCCTGAAAGGAGACCTTAAAAACAATTATTCCCCAGTTTTCCCCTATCCTGCATCTTGGGTCACATTAAGAGTCTTTATTTAGTCTCTGACATGAGAACAAGTCCAACATGATGCTCAGCTGACTCGGCTTAAGATGATGGCATGATTCCAAGCGAGGGATGTGCCTGGAGTGCAAAACTTAGGAGAATCTGCAGCGGAACTTCACTGCCCTACAATTAGCAGTGAGTCTGCTCATTTCTGGGGTTTGGCTTCAGAGTCTGTTTCTTCTTTGTGTTTTTATCTGTTGCAGTCGTGTGCAGTCAGAGCTTTGCTAAGACTTTGATGGTGTGGCTGATTTCTGCTCTGAAACTGCTGTAAACAACCAATCAAATGCAAGAACTTTAAACCCGGTAACACCAAGACTATCAAACTTGATAAATGAGTTTTTGAAACCTTTACATCATCAGTGGGATGTTTTTTCATTCTTTGAAAACCCTGAGTCATACACAGACAAATATAGTTAAAGCAAAAAGGCATAAGGAATTGCACAGTAATGAATAATGCATCACAAAATTATCCAAATAATTATTCATTTAAAACATATTTATTTTTTTAATTTTCAGAATTATTCATCAAGACTTTACACGGATAAAACCATTTATGATTAAAATCTTTAAATCAAAATAAGTTGATCTTAGGTAATAACTTGTTTAATGTAAGTTGTTGGGTTTGGCCTTGGTGTAAAATCCAATGCTTATAAAGCTAAAGGTTCCCAAAGTCCAGCAGCTTCTGACCATAAGGTTTAAAGCAGATGTTAGCAGAAAGTTTGAACAAACGAGAAAAACTCCTGTTTATAAGTAAAGTATTGTTGAATCTCACTCACAATAGCTAGATATGCTGCTGTTTCAACAGCTGCATCAGGGTCTTTCCATTCGAGGTGCTTCTGAGGAACTCAGAGGTATTGTGGAGGTATTGCGAATTTTTGAAAAAACCCGCCCTCTCCACTTAAAAAACAAAATAAAAAAATGCGTATGCACAACCCTGTACCCGCTTCACACAGGGAACGCCTATTAAACGTGAGCGAGAGCATGCACAAGCCCATTTCTCCTCATGCATCCTCTGTTTGAAAGCTGCTGTTTGCATCACTCATACAAGCTTACTTTCCAAAAGAAGATTTGCAATTTTTCCACTATGTCTGTGAAAATGGTGACGAGCATGTAGGGCATCCTTACGTAAACAAATCACCAGAATTATTGACAATTAGGAGGACCACTTATTTTGATGATCCACCACCACTATAGTGAAGATCCTCCACTTTATATTTAACATTAAACTTCCTGAAGCCCCAGCGTGAGGGGAATCATTAATGGACCTATAAATCCCACTATGAGCTGTTCCTGCTACTGATCCAGGCTGGGCTCCACTGGGTTTAAAGGAATCCACTACTGAGTAAACATATTGGCCAAAATATGTTGTAATATTTCTTATTAGCTTAAGGATGGCCTTTTGTGATGTGTTAAAGCTCATAATTACTTCAAAAAAATACTACACTGGAACCTACATAGTAAGCGCAGTAAGGCTAACAGGAAGATAGGGTTATCCATGCTTGTAGGTTTTAATAGTTCTTTTAATTCAATTCAATTTCAATTCAGTTTATTTCTATAGCGCCAAATTCACAACACATGTCATCTCAAGGCACTTTACAGTTCAACCAGATCATACAGTCAAATTGATACAAAGTTTTCTATCTAAGGAAAACCAGTTGATTGCATCGACTCATTGACTCAAATACAATCCCTCACACTAAGCATGCTTGTAGCGACAGTGGAGAGGAAAAACTCCCTTTTAACAGGAAGAAACCTCCAGCAGAACCAGGCTCAGTGTGAGCGGCCATCTGCCGAGGCCGACTGGGGTTCAAGGAGACAGAAGCAGAGACACAAAAAGTAGCTGTAAAAGGCGGCCCTGTCCAGGAAACACACAGCCAGGCAGACGAATATATTCCACCCTGTTGTTGATCTTGATTGTATTTATGTTAGAGGTGTGAACATGTCATTGTTTCCTCGAGGTAAAATCTAGGTGAAGTCTCTAATGACTGAAATAAACATTTCTTAACAATATTCAGATCCAGTCCACCTAAAAAAATCAGAGTTGACATAAATGAAGAACTGTTAAAGGAAAGCTTTGTGTTTACACCTGGAAGCTTTCTCTCTCCGGTTCCTGGAAAGAGATCGATCGGGACAAACTCTTTAAATAAAAATTCATTAGTTATATGTCTTGCATAACCATGAGAAATCACAACTGATTTTCATAGAAATTGTAATCTTATTCAGATCAGAGAAGTTGCTTAGGATTACAGAAGGCAGCTGCTTACCAACCTGGGCTCACTTCTTGTGAAGCGGCCCCAGTTAGAGAAGCATTTTATACGTCTCCAATCTGCCACATCATCACATCATTACGTCATCATACATGGTTGCAGGTGAGGAGACATCCATGGCTCCAGCCTTATCAAAATATTACAATTTGTTCTTAGTTGAAGGACACCACTCTCATTCCATTCCCAAATCTTTGTCACAACAGAAGGAAGATCATAACTGTATATCCTGAGTGACGAACTGTCCTAATTAGATAAACTACTGGGGAAAACATTAGTTCTGACACGCAACAGACAGGAAATATTATTGTGTAATAAACTCACACATCATCAATGATAATTATCCTAATAAAACCACGTAGTAAAAGAGAAAAGTATTATTTTCTAAATCAAGCATTTAAAAAAAGCAAATACTCTGAAAATTAGATACAAATTTGAGATTTACTG
Source organism: Cyprinodon tularosa (assembly GCF_016077235.1). Taxonomy (NCBI): domain Eukaryota; kingdom Metazoa; phylum Chordata; class Actinopteri; order Cyprinodontiformes; family Cyprinodontidae; genus Cyprinodon; species Cyprinodon tularosa. The sequence goes on along the minus strand of NW_024039168.1, from coordinate 447,204 downwards.
TATTTAATATACATAGTCATAAACTTAAGTGGAGATTTCTTTTTTCTAAATAATCTGACCATGCATATCTCTCTTTTCAATGGATCCAATATGGTTATATTACTTTTTCATGTAGAACTTTTGTTCATCATCTTTCTATCCTTTCTATTCAGGCCACTATAAATAAACGAATCCATATTCAGATTTTTTGACTCCTCTACTGAAACTCAACAGGTTTTCTCAGCTCTTAGCACCAACCATCTGGCTGCAATTAGCCAAAGAGGAAACGCACGTTAAAATCCATCACTGTGAGAGCTGCTTGTGTGTTGTTGTTTTTTTTTTTTTTCTACAATAGGCTGTATTTGTGTGAAAATGCCTGCGGCTGCAAACTTTGGCCCAGCAGCCAATCCACAGCCTGTATTTAGAGCCTCTAACTGCAGCCTGTTGTTTCCTCTTCAGATTCCTAGATGCAGTCTAGGATGGTAGGTCTCTTTTTTTCCAGGACTGTAGATCTCCTACACTCTCCCTGGTTGGTGGTTTCATCTGGGCGGTTGGAGTGGGTATTCTCGGCCTGTATAGTCAGACTATAATTTACCCTCTGACTTTTCACTGTTTATACTACAGCCCAGCTCCCTACAGAAACATGTCATACAGTAGGGTTGATGTAAGAGTCAACTCTGTTTTCTGGTATAATCCAGACCAATGTTTTTAAATGGATAGAAAATGTTGTAATAGTGAATACAAGAAATCCAGACATCTGTCGATGCTTTTTGAGAGAGGATGATTCCACAGATCCCCATTAATCCCAATATTTGTCATTACCTGTGAAAGTCCAAAGCTTAAATCCTTGATGAGAATTATTTGGAGTGGGAAGGATCTTTGTCAGTGGTGAATATCTGAGGCAGTCTTAGGAGAATGTGTGTGTTTTGATGGATCAGGAGAACAACTATGACTGTTTTCCACAAGAGAGGGTGGTATGGGGTTATGGTTTTTCAGGGCTATCTTATTTTTCTGTCTTCTCACCACAAGGCTCGCTGTGTTCCCAGTGTGTGTTGGGAATCCACCAGTATCCATTGTTTTGTTGCAGATGTTGTGGTTCTGTTGACCAGATCTTCAAATTATGACCTTTGTTGTGCACAAGATGGGTTTCCTATTCAGTTTGAAGCAGCAGGTTTCAGAGTCACCTCCTCTAAATCTTATGCCACAGCTCTGTAATGCAAAATGTGGACCGCCCTATCTGATTTTGGGGGTCTGATGGAGGATTTCTGGTCCATGAATGATGGTATGATGGAGCAGGAGAGGAAGGAACATATTGGGGCTTTGTCCAAAGAATTGAAATCTTAGTTAATTGTTCTTAAAATAAGTGCATTTTTTTTTCTTTGATTGCAGTAGGCAAGTGAGACACTTTAGCAATGGAATAAGACAATTTCATTTAAAATAAGAAAAAAAAAACATCTGCAGTGTCTTATGTCAAGTGCATACTATTTATGTATGCTATTATAATGGTATAAATACTAATCAGTTGACATATTTACCTACTCAAGTTAAGTGTAAATACACTCATTCAAAGAAATGTTACTCATTTTTAGATATTTTTCCAGTGCCCAAAGTAGAGCCGCTTATTCTTGCACCTGATCATGATGCCTACAGGGATTTGCCCTTTATAGGTTTTCTAGGCACATTTCCCTGAGAGGAGACTTTTGGGAAGCACCAGAACTAAGGGGACTATATATCACTTCCTGGAAACACCTTGGGATCCTCCAGAATAAGATGGAGGATATTTGGCTTGACCTGTTATCCCTACGGCCGATCTCTTCTAAGCAAAAGATGACGGCTAGATTACGAATGATTGAAAAAAGCTGTTGTATCTGTATTTTACTGGTGAGATTAGGAGGAGTGTGGCAATAATAGACCAAAGATAATGTTAATGGTTTAAAAAGGTCACTTGTACTGACTCTCTACCTTATTTGGCTGCAAATGTTTGTAAAATGGAGTGAAATGTGGCAGAATCTAAAGCGGAATCAAGAGAATTGATATCATGGCACCTCTCTGAGTTCCTTTGTGCTTCATTTTTGCTGCTGCTCTACTTGGTTATCACTAAAACTATGCGAAACCATGTCCTGTGCTCTGTATTTGCACAAAATGGACATTTATCCTATTCATCACAATATCTGCAGATAATGATGTTGCTCAACGGGTCGCTCACACTCTAGCAGCAAAGATCTAATGACAGCAAGCCTACCTGACGTATCATTGGGCAATGGTGTCCTCTTATCAGTTAAACACCACAACATCATGATTATAAGTAATTATGTTTAATAATTGAACTTTATTGATCTCACACTGGAGAAATTTACCTCTCCATTTAACCCATCCCCTTGGGGAGCAGTGGGCTGCCATTGTGTGCCGCCTGGGGAGCAGTCTGGGGTTAGGGGTCTTGCTCGGAGAGCCAGAGTGCAGGCTGTTGGGATCAAACCGGGAACTTGCAACCTTCTAAGAGCACAAGTCCTGTGCTCTAACCACTAGGCCAACACTCCCCTAAGTAGTACAGGAGGTTTGGCCCCATATCTGTCTTTAAACACTGCATGAAAAGTGGGATTTTCGTCAATATACGGCACTGTAGATTGTCGTGGAACTTCAGGTTAGCGGCAGTATACGGCAATTTGCAGGCTTCGCCGAAAACTCCCGTAAATTGTCAGAAATTGACGTGGAATTTCTTAGGCAGTGTTTCCCCCATGCCTCCCCCCCATGGAATTCTAGGGGAGGCTTTAACATGTAAATGAACATGCTGTGAGCTATACAAATGCAAACCAGGGTTGCAGGGGGGGTTTTATCCCCCCTGCAACCCTGGGTAAGAAAATCTCTGATACAAAGAGATCAGGTATAGCCTCTTACATTTTAGCTTGAATTGATTTATTTAATTAAAGTATAGAGACCAAAACAGATATTTAGCTGACAGAGCAATACATTTAGGGCCGGATTTATCAAGATCCAATTTTGCGTGCAGTAATTTGCGCTCGCAAACTGGAATTTTGCGCGAGGGGCTGAACCATGGTTTGCGGGTGATTTAACAAGAGTGATTGCGTAACTGGTGGAAGGTGCAAAACTGTTGGAGACGCCCTATTTAAATGATGGTTTTGCGCGTTTTGTGGTTTGCAGCAAAGTAGTTTGTAGTCTGTACAAACTAGTGCATTAAGAAATTTAAATCTTACAGTGACCCCCAACAAAAAAAATAAATAAGTATATATATATATATATATATATATATATATATAGTGGGAGATTTTAACATCCATGCTGACATTGAAGGCGATAGCTTAAGAGCAGCCTTTAATGCTATCTTAGACACTATTGGCTTTGTTCAAAATGTGAATAGTCCCACACATTCTCATCTTCATACTTTGGATCTTGTGCTGACATACGGCATAGAATGTGAAGAAATAACAGTATTTCCTCACAACCCTGTCCTCTCTGACCACTTTCTAATAACCTTCAGGATTACTTTAACAGAGTTCTCCTCCCCCAAAAGAAGGTTACATTTTAGTAGATCTTTATCAGATAGTGCAGTTATAAATTTTAAAGAATCTGCTTCACTTTCTCTCTCCTCTTTGTCGCTGAGCAGTGCTGCAGAATGCAAAAGCATAGCTTATTCCCCTTCACAGGTTGATGATTTTGTTGATGGGGTTGCTAGTTCTCTGCGTGCTGCCTTAGACAATGCAGCTCCTTTGAAAATGAAAACCGTTAAAAATAGAAAGCTTGCTCCTTGGTTTAATGCAGAGCTGCGTACTTTGAAGCAAAATGCTAGGAAACTGGAGAGAAAATATCGCTCCACAGGCCTGCGGGAGTCCTTCCTAGTCTGGAAAAATGGTTTACTGCTGTATAAGAGGACCCTTTGTAAAGCAAGAGCAGCATACTTCTCCTCATTAATAGAGGAGAATAAGAATAATCCTAGATTTCTTTTTAATACAGTTGCCAAACTCACCCAGAGCCATAGCTCTGTTGAACCGTCCATTCCACCTGCTCTTAGCAGCAATGATTTTATGGGATTCTTTATAAATAAGATTGATCTTATTAAAAATAAGATCATAAGCACTCCTCTATCCGCGATTGTACCTGAGGTAGTCATGGAATCTGAACCGGGTTTAGACTGCTTTGATCCAGTTGAACTCTCTGAATTAGCAAAATTATTGTCTTCATCTAAGCCTTCAACTTCTATGTTAGATCCAGTTCCAACCAGGTTATTTAAGGAGGCATTCCCTTTGATCTCCTCCTCCATTTTAGATGTGATTAATTTATCTCTGTTTCAGGGATATGTACCTAAAGCTTTTATGGTTGCTGTAATTAAACCTCTGCTTAAGAAACCGTCTCTTGACCCAGATGACTTGGTTAATTATAGACCTATATCCAATCTTCCTTTCTTATCCAAAATTCTTGAGAAAGTAGTTGCCAAGCAAGTTTGCGATCACTTACACCATAATGAACTTTTTGAAGACTTTCAGTCTGGCTTTAGAGCTCATCATAGCACTGAAACAGCTCTGGTGAAAGTCACTAATGATATTCTCATGGCCTCAGATAATGGACTTGTATCTGTGCTCGTCCTGTTGGATCTTAGTGCTGCATTTGATACAGTTGACCATAATATTCTTTTAGAAAGACTTGAACATTTTGTTGGAATTAAAGGAACAGCATTAGACTGGTTTAAATCTTATCTATCTGATCGATTTCAGTTTGTTCATGTTAATGATAGATCTTCAACATGCTCAAAGGTTACCTGTGGAGTACCACAGGGATCAGTGCTAGGACCAATTCTATTTACTTTATACATGCTCCCAATTGGTAGAATTATTAGACAGCATGGGATTAATTTTCACTGTTATGCTGATGATACCCAGCTATATCTGTCTATAAATCCAGATGAAGCTAACCCATTACATAGATTACAGGCATGTCTTGAAGACATAAAAACCTGGATGACTCTTAACTTTCTGCTTCTGAATGCAGACAAAACAGAAGTTATAGTCTTTGGACCAGAGTCTTTGAAAAATAAGCTGATTAGTCAGTCACTTCATTTGGATGGGATTAAACTGATTTCAGATAATAAAGTAAAAAATCTTGGTGTTGTTTTTGATCAGGACCTGTCATTTAAATCCCATATCAAAGAGGTTTCTAGAATTTCCTTCTTTCATCTGAGGAACATTGCAAAAATTAGAAATCTCCTGTCCAGGGGTGATGCTGAGAAACTAGTCCATGCATTTGTTACTTCAAGGCTGGACTATTGTAATTCTTTACTATCAGGAAGTCCACAAACTGTAGTTAAGAGTCTTCAGCTGATCCAAAATGCTGCAGCCAGAGTTCTGATGAAAATTAAAAAGAGAGATCACATCTCTCCTATCCTGGCTTCTCTTCATTGGCTTCCTGTTAAATCAAGAATAGAATTTAAAATCCTCCTTCTCACATATAAAGCCTTAAATGGCCAAGCTCCATCTTATATCAGAGATCTGATTGTTCCTTATGTTCCTAACAGAGCACTTCGCTCTCAATCTGCAGGTTTACTAGTGGTTCCTAGAATTTCTAAAAGTAGAATGGGAGGCAGATCTTTTAGTTATCAGGCTCCTCTCCTGTGGAACCAACTACCAGTTTTAGTCCGTGAGGCAGACACCCTGTCTACTTTTAAGGCTAGGCTTAAAACTTTCCTTTTTGATAAAGCTTATAGTTAGAGTGGCTCAGGTTATCCTGAGCTATCTCTATAGTTATGCTGCTATAGGCTTAGACTGCTGGAGGACATAGGGACCCCCATTTCATCATTCTGCTTCATTCTCTCTCTGTTCTCCTATTCTGCAGAATCTGTTAGTTCAATCTCTAACCTTCTGCTCTATCTGCTTTTCCTCAGAGTAGCTTTGCCTTGTCTGTTCCTGTTTGGCTGTGACGTCATCCTGGAAAGAAACATCAGCTGTGCTGTGACTGGGTGGATGTGCTTTCTTCGTCCTCTGACATGGGAGCTGGCTCGGAGCTCGTCTGCCTGGCTGTGTGTTTCCTGGACGGGGCCGCCTATTACAGCTGCTTTTGTGTCTCTGCTTCCGTCTTCTTGAACCCAGTCGGCCTCGGCAGATGGCCGCTCACACTGAGCCTGGTTCTGCTGGAGGTTTCTTCCTGTTTAAAGGGAGTTTTTCCTCTCCACTGTCGCTACAAGCATGCTTAGTGTGAGGGATTGTATTGAGTCAATGAGTCGATGCAATCAACTGGTTTTCCTTAGATGGAGAACTTTGTATCAATTTGACTGTATGATCTGGTTGAACTGTGAAGTGCCTTGAGATGACATGTGTTTTGAATTTGGCGCTATATAAATAAACTGAATTGAATTGAATTGAATATATATATATATATATATATATATATATATATATATATATATATATATATATATATATATATATATATATATATATATATATTTATAAATTGGCAACCTTTATTCCCTAAGGTGGTATGTGCTGCAGTAAAAAAAAACCAAAAAAAAAAACCAGGTGTTTTGTATTGGCCTGTGACTGTGGATGAGATCCCCGCAGCATTTGGCACGTTGCTCCACAGGCGGAGAACCCCGACCCCGTCGGACAGCACTTCTGAAAAAACGAGATTGGGAGATCCCAGCTCACGCTGCAACCGTACGCTGGAATGACCCAGATGCAAAAAAGTGCAATGTTGCAAGGAGTTTTGTGATATCTGGTATTGCGTGGGTCTTCCTTGTGGCTGGCTCCAAATCCATTCGGAGTTCCCCCAACAGCTCCAAAATGGCAATGCTGGATAAACGATATGTTTTGATGATCGTTTCCTCGTTCATTGCAAAAATATTCACACGGAGTGAAAAAATGCGTTCTCTGCGTCTCCTTGTTTTATTTCCATGTCTCCTTCTTGCGACAATAACCGCTGCCATGTGTGCGCAATTACGCATACAGACCATTTGCACCTTCTTTTGAAACGTGTTAAATATAGAGTCAGATACTGTTAGCAAAATTGCGTTCAAGTTTGATAAATCACTTTGCGAGTGCTAAATTAATATATTTACATGTTCTCCTCCCACAAGACGCACTTTAGCGTGTAAACGCCCCATATTGCATATTCATTGCAGAAAAAGTACTAAATGGATCAGAGGCGCTATTTAGCACGTTTTAAAGACCAAATGCTTTTAGCACGCTGTTGATAGATCAGTTTGTACATTTTTTAGCGTGCGCAGTGAAATAGCTCACGTTTTAATACACGCAAACCTTTGATAGATCCGGCCCTTAGAGCAGTAATTATTTTTTTTTAAATTTGCATTTAAGATAAAAAATAAAATGTTGTCTGTCAATATGCTCAATTCACAATTACTTAAGTGGAAAAGTTTCAAGAAATGATTGTGAGATGATTCACTTTATAACATGGCGCATTATCCTGTTGGAAGTAGCCATCAGAAGATTGGTACACTGTGGTCATAAGAACATAGGCCAGCATGCTAAATTGGTTTTAAGTGGCCCAAAGTGTGGCAATAAATATCCCCCAAATAGATGGTAGAAATAGATCAGGCTCAGTATAGCCTAATTATAGACTCTTACATTTTAGCTTGAATTGATTTATTTAATTAAAGTACGCTAGATTACTGTGTATGCAAATGTTATGTAAAAAAAATACACAAAATAATTTACTTCAAAAATTAGTTTTAATCAGAATCAGTTGGCTGTAATGGTTAATTTTTTTTTTTAGATTTCCACTTTTTTTTTTTTTTTGTTATTGAATATATAAGAAAACAATAACAATCTCAAATAACAAGTCAATAACAAATATTTCAATACAAGAAGAAATATCACAACTCCTGCTTTTGAAAAATAAAATTAAATGCACAGGCTGGAACAAAGTATAAAATAAAATAAAATAAATAAAAATAAATAAAATAATAATAGTAGTTAAAGTAAATTAATCAGTGGGGACTACCAACTGAAATTCTTCAATTAACTCAAACAATTTAATTGCATTTAAATTCTGCATCTTTCTCAGACATCTTTTGAAAAGGGAAAGTTCATTTTTGAGAGCAGAGATTGAGAGGGAGCATTTTGCATAGCGACATTTATGGATATAATACTTTGTTACAATTATTAGAATATTGATTAAAAATTCCAAATTTTTTTTCTTTAATGGATAAACCGAATTGAATGTTTTGCCAGGAAATAAAATCTAAATTTATTGTTTTAGAAGACAGAAAGGTTCGAAGTTGATCCCATAAGTTTAATACTTCTTTACATTCATAAAAAAGATGTTTAGTTGTTTCCAATTGAGTTGTACAAAAGCCACAATTCTTAACATTAAACTTAAATCTCTCTCTTAAAAACTCATTTGAAGGATATATGTTATTTATTATTTTAAACTGTAATTCTTTATATTTAGGAGGAATTGGGAATTTCAAATAATTTGTCCTAATTTTGACTATCATAGATTTCTTAAAAGTTTGTAAGAGAGCTGTGCTTTTTGTTCTTCCTGGGTACATATTATTTATAGAATATTGATTCAAAAACTTGTTGTTGCATTTATTATCTCTAATGTCCACCTGCTCAAATTCAATCTTATGGAGACAAACAATTGCAATTGCAAACAATTTATAGGTGCATTACCGCCACCTTCCAGAATGGAGCGACGCGAGCTCTTCTCGCGAGTCCTTCCGTATAACAATGACGTCGTATGTGATTGGAGGAGCCTGATGAGCCTTCGGCCCCATCGTCCAATCACGTGTGAGCTTTTGTGCACTACGACTTCTCGCGAGACCAGCATATTAGCAGACATGTTTGTGTTGTGAACTTCATCTCCATTTACCGTGTTTGTATTTTGTTGTTACGTGAACAATGGCTGCACGACGTCTCGCGTTCAACTCGCCTCCAACTGCTCTTAGTCCACAACTTTCGGCCAGCCCGCAGACCGACGAGAAGAAACTGCTGATTGCTATCAGCGGACTGTCTCGTCAGCTTGCCCAACATACTGCCGACATGAATGAGCGCCTCACTCAGCTGGAGAATTCGATGCTACGAACTCGAGGAAGAGAAGACGGGTGCACAACGCCACGCTAGCGGTAAATATATGTTCGATTACTGGTAGCTATGCTAAAAGCAGCCTAGCTTAGCTAGGCAAGCTAAAGACAACCTAGCCTAGCTAGGTAAGCTAAAAGCAGCCTAGCCTAAAGCTTTATTAAAGTGTATTTTTTGTGATTCACAGGAAGCAATATGCCGTCTTAACAACTCGGAGACTAATTGCAGGCGCTATGAACCGGAGCAGGGGTAAGGTTTAAAGAATATGCTTTCATTCTGCGGTAAAAGGACATGGATACGGATGGATACCGACCATAGCTGTACTTTTTTTTTTTTTTTCACAGACTACAGTCGCCTCACAATGAGGCGGTGACCTCCTATTTGCTCGGATTTGCACGATGTTGATAAAGACGACATTGTGTGGAAGTGACTCGTTTTAATGTTTTCTCCTTCCTTGTTACTGTGACTTGCGTTTGATTTTTTTTTTTTTTTTTTTTATTCATACCACTCTCATTTAATTGTTTTCCAGCTGCCTGTAAGACGTATTATGAGACGGTACGCAGGAGCTTCAGATACACGCTGCTAGCCAGCACGCTGCGTGCGGAGGCTGCCAGGCTATCTGCTCGGAGTCGGGCCAGAAGAAAGAGGGTAAGACTTTATTTGGTGACTATTTTTCAGGTGCATTGATAGATGTGTTGTGTCCATACGCAGTGCGCTGATTCATTGTTTTTTTTTCAGCTGCTGAAGGCGAGGCAGAGTGTGCTGGCAGATGAGGAAGTGGAACTCTGGAAGTCCGCCACCGTCGACCTCATGTCCGACGAAGAAGATGGCGTCGTCGGCGGTGTCTCTGGATGGATTGTACGGTCGCCGCCATTTCGTAGGCCGGATCTCACTGAACTCTGTGTTAAGCTGCAGTCCCGGTTAGAAGCGATGCCGAAGTACAGGGCCACGCACAGTATGCGTCTGCACATCGGACCTGCCTCGGAGGGAATGCTGCCAGTTACCTCCAACCCCGAGGAAGCAAACGGACCGTTCACGGAGTTGTAATTTTTAGATACGCATGTGTTTGGATACGCGTTGTATATAGTTGTGTGTGTTTTAATAAACCTCTTTCTTTGCATAAACAGCTTCCTGGCAAATCTTCATTTCCTGTATAAATTCATTCATGTCCTTGATGGTAGCATAATAATTGTGTAGTAGTGTAGGATAACATAAATACACAGCATATGAATGAACAAATATATGAATGAATAAATATATGAATATATATATATATATATATATATATATATATATATATATATATATATATATGAATGAATAAATATATATATGTAAATATATATATATATGCCAACCAATCACGAGCGACTTTACTTGTTTAAAAAGAAGTGGTTCCGTCCAATACTCAGTAAGAAAATTAAAGCCTGGCGTGGCCACGTGTGGTTTTGCTGCCAATCACGAGCGATTTCACTTGTTTGAGAATAGTGGTTTCAGCCAATACTGAGAAGGTTATTCAAGCCAGACCTGGCCAGCCGCGCGGGTTTGCTGCATTCATATGCTAATTAGGGCCATTAGTACAGCTGATCGCTCTCCACATACGTCAGAGTCCGTTTCCGACAATTTGTGGCACGACAAACGCGGACAAGCACGGGTTGCAAATTGTCGGAAACTGACGAAAATCAGGCAGATCTGCGGGAGTTTACGGGGGTTTACGGGGACGAAAATCTCACTTTTCATGCAGTGAAATGGGCACCATTAGTCAGATACAGATATTGGATGGGATCATCTAAAGTAGGCATTTCAAACTCCTTTTTAATAACATTGTATGCCTTTTCTGGCTGTTGAGGACCAAAGAAATTGCTGTGGTGGGCCGGTCCGCACTGTGGACCTTGAGTTTGACACATATGATCTAAAGTATTGGCCTGAGTGGCTATATTTAACTGTCCTGATCCAGACTCAAACATGAGAGAGGCAGACGGTGGTAGAAAAGATCAGTTTGATCCCAAAACTCAAACTTGGTCAGAATTCAGGCGGGATGAGAAACAGAAAAGCACAAATTTCAAACACTCCTTTGTCTTCTGTGTCTAAGATCTGTTAGCTTGGAGCTGTGAGTCTTCCAAAAAGCCCAAATCTAATAATCCTTCACATATTGAGCAGTCCTTTGTGTTTCCATACAGGTTGATATTTGTGAAGATAAATCCAATAACAACACGTTAAGTTAATGAAAGCTAAAACATTCCTCCTTTACATTTCTGAAATGCTATTTTATCCATTGAACGTCCAGCATCTTCTGTAGGTTCAGTTCTGGTTCTTTAATGGATGCCAGTGATGTTTTGCATCTTCAGTCCTTTAGCAGACGTCTTGTGTGGGCAGGTTGGAAAATGTGACTTTTTCTGTTACTTTTCCTTTTTCCATGTTAGCAGATGAATCCCGCATCATGAAGTCTGACATGATCACGGTCTTCGCCTTTATCTGCCCCACCTGGCTTCCGTCTCAGCTTGTCCTTGACGTCCACCTACCTCCTTGCTGTTTATGCTCCTCTCATCCTCCCTCTCTCTCCCTCCATTGCTGTATAAGGCAGTGAAACTGTGGCCGGACCCTTCGGTCTTGGCTAAAGGCTGCAGTCTTGTCTCTTTGTGTAAATATTTGTACAGGGGGGGATAATAGATGGTCCCCCGCATTCAGAGTTGGAATCCTGATTCACTCTGGACCACATTTGGGCAAACACTGGCTCCCAAATGGCCCTAGATATAACCTCATATAAAAATAATTGCACATGACCTGATATGATTGGAAGATATGATGTGTATTGATTGTGCCTCTTTGTTTCCTAACAGGCACCAAGCAGTAACCTCGCTCTCAAGCATGTAGACACCATGGTGAGTCTCAGCCGCCGCCTTTATTTACTTTACTCCCGCTTTATGCTTTAATCCAGCTGTGTCCTTTACTTGAATTAGATAAAACTGCTTTCCCCACATATGTTTTTATTAAAATAAGTAGGGATAATTTAAACTGAGGCTTCGTATGCTTAACGATTTACTGTCATTTTCATTCTCTTTTATGTTCATAATATTATATTGTTTAATGTAGTTGCATTTATTTTAATTTTATTTTTATTTTTTTTTTATTTTGATCTATTTTTCTCTTTTATAAGTTTCTGTTTAAGTTGGTCTGATATGTATATATTTTCATTAAAAAGTTAATTATTCAAAAGGGGTCTAGTAGTGTTCAGTGATGGTGTCTGGGTTTCTGAAGTGAGCCTCTGCAGGTCTCCTTCCTGCTCCAAGAGCTGAAATCATGATGCAACTTTTTTATTATAGTAAAAATGTCTCCGTCATCTTCATTAAACCAGACATTTTCAGCCGATTAACTTAATGATGCAAAATCCAAAAGCTCAAGCCATAAAATCAAAATATGTTTGCAGAACTTTCAAAAAGAAAATGACTTAGACTCAACTTTATTTATCCCTTGGGATTACTCTTTCAGGGAAATTCCGGTTCCAGTAGCTTTTATAGAGTACAAAGAGTTAGAGCAAGATGCCATTAAAGATAAAAATACGACAGAGAATATAAAAAGAGTGCATATAGTACAAAGAAAAAGTTGTAATGTCCTGGAAAGTTTGTCCCTTTGATATAAAAATATCAGACTACACAGTAACTGAATTGGGTTATCGCACTTGCACTGCAGAAATGTACTGACCTTATAAATAAGTTTTTAAAAAATACACAGGCTACACAGTTGTTGGGATGTGTTATTGCACAGTGACGGAGAAGAATATTGCACATCAGAGACGATAAGTAATGTTTTGCATAAGATGTCCGGGGAGGGTGGGGGCGGGGTTTAACAATGGAGGTTTGAAGAGCATTAGAAAGGTGCCACCGTCTGCAGGTAACGTTTGATCTACCTCATATTTACGTAAAATCGTACAGCCCTCCTCTTTGTGTGCTAAGTTATAGCAGCACAAACATCACTGTGTTTGTTTTGGACCCACTGGTCCACATTTGTCTGTGACAACATCCTCTGGGCTGATTTTTGTCTGAGAACGGAAGGATCGTGGAAGCGGCGTGGGGTTGTGCCCACTGTCCCCACACAGACCAGAACTCAACCAGTTTGTCTCTGTTTGTGCGTGTGGTTCGCTTTTACTGGCATTTCCAAACTTAGCCCAGAGTTGAGTGTTAGTGGAGTCTCTAAATGAGGTTATCTACTTTTAGAGAGCAGAACAGAGAAGCCAGAGTCGTGCGGGACAAAGATGTTGCACAAACCTGCTGAGTTAGAGGAACAGAGGCGCAGTCTTCTCGTCTAATGCGGATCCTGAATCGGCCTTTCTCTGAAGCCAGTTTATGGGTGAGACTTCCTGCATGGTCACATGTCTGTGCAGCTGTTACTGACCCGGAGAAGCTCGCTGGCTTGTGGTCGCTCTGTGATGTCAGGCGGACGCGGGCCTCGCCTCATCGCCTGGGAGCATCAGAAGCATTCATCTCATGAATCCAACGCTTCACTTCGTCTCATTGCTTCATTTTCTTTGGGATAAAGATATTGTACCCCCCCTTCACATACACCCCACTATGGATATTTGCCTGCTAACTGTCTGCTAAGTGCTTATTATTATGAACAAACATTCATCAGTCCCCAGATGTTTGTCCTGAGAGGCGGAAACGGTTCACAGTTGCAATTTAGATTTGTACACAGATGAGGGGAAAAAAAGCTACGGGAGGGAGGCAGGCAGGGAGGGAAAAGTTTGAACATCAGGGGGAGAGATAACTGGGTGGTAGGCAGAGCTGGAGGGGGAGGGAGGCCACAGCAGACAGGAGGAGAGAAAGGAGAACACAGGGAGGACGGAGGAGTTCTGTGGAACAGCCTGGTCTGAGCAGCATTGGCCCGGCTGGCCCAAAATAGAACCCTTGTTTTTCCCTTTTTTGCTTTGGTGAACTCCTTGGCTGTCAGGGAAAAGGGAGAGGTCCCTGAGAGAAAAGTTCACCGCTGCACACGGAGCGGCGACGGGCAGCAGAAGAGATGAACCGAGGAGGGTCTCTGAGAAGGCGGCTCTCCTCTCTGAGGGGGGCATGGCGATGGAGCACCGGCCACCTTTTCAGGAAGGTAGGATGGGGAGACCATGCGTCTTTCTAAAGCTTCTCTTTTTGGCGCTCAGATTTTGGTTCTCACCAGCGGGCTTCAGCCCTTCCTCCATCCTTCGCTCTTTCTCAGATGGTTAATTTGTATGGTTTGCTTGTAAAGTCAACCTCCCCAGATGGTTTTCATCTTGCAGCAGGGCCTGGAGGAACCCCCCCTCAGCTCCAGGTCCCACCTCCTCCACCTCTGCCGCGCTCCTTCCCAGCGCGAGCTTTTAAAATGCACATGGGGTGTCTTTAACGCTGCAGGGCCACGAAATGGATTTAAGCAGCACATATTACAGATATCAGGGCTTCCTCTGCTCCGCAACAGCGATGGTCTTCATTAACTCTGCGACTGCTTAAACAAACTTTAGTTTTTAACAATGCCAGCACATTAAAAGCTTTTGTTTTATTTCTTCTATTTGCAAATGTGGTTGATTTGTGATTGAAAGGTTCTGGCTCATAAAAGCCACTCAGATCCCACTCAGGGTCATTAAAACCCAAATGTTGAGTCAAATGGGTTGATCTTCTCAGTTCCTCTTTTCACGTTTATCTCTGCCCCTTCTCTCGTCGTTAATTCATCTCTGTCCTCCTCTGACGACTCCCTGCACTTCGGAGGTCGATCTCCCATACTGGAGCAATTAGGCGGGGGGGTGGGTGCTTTGTGTCACCCCAGTTCGGCAGCAGCCTCGTGGGAATGTCGAGATGAATGCGAAGCATCTAGAAATGAGCTTTTTTTGTGTGCATAAACATTAATGTTGGTGTGCTCGCTGCTGAAATGCTCTCATCAGAACCTTATCAGTTGGATCTGACAGCTTCCCATGAATCCCAGTAGAGTTCTGCTGGAATTACTGGGCAGAACGAATGCTTGTTTTCTTCAGTCACAGCTTCTTGGGCCCCTTACTGGATTCCAGTATTTACTTTTAGAGCCATTTTCCTCTTAATGCATTTATGTAAAGTCTTTACAATTTGGTCAGAACTCATTTTTAATTAAAGATCCAAAACAAAATATCCTATAACACTAATTTGGACAATTGTTGCTCTCTCATCGATTGAAGAGTTAAAAGTCAGCCTGTCGGACATTACTGGGTCTCCTGCCACATTACAGAGTAGCATGCACAAATCTTTCACTCTCATGGTTGTTTATTTTTGCCGTGGCGACATATCAGGTTCCTGAAGGATGAAATAATCACAATGTGGGACCCTAAAGAGCTGTTACTGTTTAAAATAAGGCCTCCAGTATACCCCCTCCAAATAGGCCTAATGTGACCTTCTTATCCATTAAAAGTGGCCTAGAGGTGTGTGGACCCAGCTGGGTCCGAACTCCAACTACCTTACAGAGGTTAAAAGATTTATAGTCAGTCTTCGTAATAAATCATAGATTTTATTTGACAGAAATATACTCTGATGTCTAGTTTTACTTAAACATACCTTTTATTTTTTTTGAGTAATATGTCAATAAAGTACTTATCTCCATTCTTACTTGAGTAAAATATTTTGCTCCTCCACCCAACCTGAGTAACTTCAATGAAGTGAAAAAAGCTCCAGTTGATGTTTGCATCAAAATAAGTCTTTCTTTCATAGACAAGTTCACTTCAATTTACTATGACTTTTAGAGATGGACCTGACAGACAGTGAGGAGTAAATATTGTCACTGGAGGCACTGATTTCAATAGTTATGTTAAGCTTGGATAGTAATTGTTTTTTATTTTAATATAGTCTTTTAAATACCAGAATTTGCACATAACTTTATATTTTGGTCTCTCTGTATCACATAAATGTAAATATCCGGTGTTAAGATGAATTACTCAATACTTAAATACCCTTTTAACCAAGTAAATTTTTTACTATTACTTGAATAAAAGTATAATGAAGTGGTAGAAGTGCTCTTAGTTGAGTACAATTATGGCTCATTTCAGCACCATTGTTTTAACTTCAGCAGCGCTACTAGTAGTAATAATGTCCAACATCATTATGCAGCCACCACCATGCTTGACAGTAGGATAATATACCCCAATACTTCTAGTTGTGTCAGAGCAGCTTGTATGGAATACTCTGTGCATTTTATAGATTTCATCCTCATAGATTAAATATGTTAAACATGTTGATGTTAAATAGAGTTTGCAGTAAAAACTGAAAGCAACATGAGATATGACCTGGTAGTTTTAGTTACTCACTCCATTAGGATCCCTTTCTGTGGCGGGTTGTACCCCTTTTCTTTTTTTGTTGCTGCTTCTTTATTTCGTAGATTAAAAACTTTGTCAGGAACATTCTTCAGATCTGGGTTTGTTAGCTGCACATCTACACTGCAAAAAATTGAAGTCATTTTCCCTTAAAATAAGTGCATTTTTTCTTGAATTTAGGTGGTAAGTGAAGCACTTTGCCAATGGAACAAGACAATTTACATTTCAAATAAGAAAAAACAATTATATTGTCTTATTTCAAGTGCATGTTATCAAATTATCTTATTTTAGTAGCAAAACTACTCATTCTATTGGCAAATCATCTTATTTACCGGCTCAAATTAATGGGAAATACACTTAATTTAAGAAATGTTTACTTATTTCTAGATTGTTTTTGCAGTGTAGGGTGAAGCTGCAGACCATTTGGGTTTAGATTAGAGGACGACGATACATCAGCCGGCTGAATCTTTGGTTTGTTCAATTTAAGACTTTAGATTTGTCATCATTATCTTATTTTTATCATGTAAAAACGGAACAAAAAGAAACATTGCCTTAAAAAAATGCACAAAAGGAATCGGCAACATGTAGAGAGGATCGGTTATACATGTGTAATAATAATCCATATTCAGCATTCGCTTTAAAACAAGCTTCCATTGGTCGACCTCTAATTCAGAGAACACTGTCATGTTCCAGAAACCGGTTCCAGATTTTTTGAGCTTTGTGACAGGGAGCATGGCTTTTATAAAATAATGCTTAGCTGGTACCAAGGGACCTAATCTCATGTTCTTTGTATTACATCAGAATTTGGGTATTTATATTGTGTGGATCATATCAGCCTCAGGGTTAAAACTGGTGTTTTATTTTAGTTTGATGTGATCTACAGAGATGTGAAGAAGTTTAACCCTTTTTTTGGATTAGTTTAACTTCCTTTTTTTTTCTTGGGGCAATTGAATAACTAAACTGCTAATCTACTCATGTTTGTAATCTGTAGGAGTGTCTGTCTGCCTTTCCAATTCTGTTTGGTTTTTCTGAATTGGCTTCAGATAAATTTAAGCTAGATATTTTTCATAAAAACTACAGACTTTTCTGTTCTGGTTGGAAGAAACAATGTTTTTTTCAGGGGGAGGTCTGAGGCATGATAGAGAATCAGATAAGGGAGCTAAAGATTAGGGTTATGGCTAGGAGGCCTTCCAAACCCGAAGACTTGAAGCTCATCAAATATCAACCAAAAAGTTCAAAAAGCTTCTCTGCAAAACGCCTCTGATTCTGTCGAACATCAAGAGGAGAAATTGTTTTCATCTTTTAATTTATTTTATCCTTTTATCATCCTCCGGTGTGTTATGTTTATCATTTATCTAAAGTGTAAATCTGTCATGAATAATTCTGGGTTTCTACACCCTCTGAAGACTTTTTTTAGAACATTTCTATCGCGCTCTCCTTCCATCTCTCATTTCGTAAAGATTTACCCCAAATATATATCAGGATGGAGTAATTATTGTAATCTCCTTGAACAGAGCGGTCAGGGTATGTTAGATAATGAAGTTTAATCAGATCCAGTTATGAGCCTATTTACTGTTTTTTCCATCTGACCAAACCCCCCCTCCCCTCCCTCCATCTTTACTTTTAGGAAAGGTCTCTTTTTTTCTCAGATATTTGCCTTCTGCAGCAAATGAGGTCAGTTTAGTGGAAACAGAAAACAAAAGGATTCCCTTTCAGACAGCTGAGCTGTTAGAGGAGCAGAGAAGGTTGAGGCTCCTGCAGGGAGGACAGCCATAGGTTATGGTTAGCGTTAGCGAGCTAGTCAAGTCTAATAGATGATGAACGCCCCCCTCTGAGCTCCTCTTTGAGCTGGTCTGAGGAGGAGTCGGCCTGGGCGGCTTTAATGGAGCCAAACACAGTCATGCACCTTCAGAGTCAAACCGCTCTGCAGGGGCCCCTCTCTTCTGCTGCATGAACACATCATGTGAACCAGTAATGACACCCCCCCACCCTCCTGTCAGGGTGTACGTTGTATTTTAAGTCTCTCAGTGTGCTAATACTCCAACATGAGGCTGAAACTTCCCAGCAGCAGAAGCAGCAGCTCATGTTTTCCTTCATGTTGAGGGTTTTTATTGAAAGCTGTGTCGCAGGTCAGGATGTGTGCTGGAGTTCTCTGAGTTCTGACGTTCTCTGACTCAAACATGACCGCGTGACGAGACCCTGGGGGGTCAGTCCTGATAGGGGCTACGGATGTTGGGTTTCTACAAGTCATTAAGAACCGGAATAACTTTCCTTTTAACAACACAAGCGGTGGTGTTACTACTGAAATTACTCTTTTAATTGAATTTTTTTCAATTGATTTTTATATTTGTGCTCGAAAAAAACTTCCCAAAAAAACAAAAAAAACCTAAATAAAGTCATATTTATTTTATTAAGCTCAGGGTTAGGGAGATAATAATCTTTTTTTCTCCTGGTTTGATAATAACTATATATTTGGTAAAAGCTCAGATTTAAAGAACATTTAGATTAGCAATAAAATACTTTATATGTTTTGGAAAATCATTTCAAAAAACACATTTTGATTAAATGCTTTATCAATATTTTTGTACAGCTCCACAGTTCTCTAAAGTTTTCGTTTATTTGCTATTATGTCCCTTAAATGAAGATGATCTGAGTGAAATCACAAGTAAATGTTAATTTCCCCTGTGATGCTTAGATTGGAAAAGATTAGATTTGATGGGAAGTCTTACATCGATCTGTAGTAAAATAAGCAGTGAGGCCGACAAGAGTAGCTGAAACTAAAAGCAGGTAAAAATGAAAAACTGATGTGTGACTTTTTGTCATCTCCAGGGTTCAACAAAATCCTCAAAGAGCATGGAGTCACGGAGAAGACCGTCCAGGTCGGTTCCCTCTCATCTTCCTCTGTCTTCACTTCTGCCTTTTATTTCCTGAACTTTTACCAATAGAAAATGTTTCATCAGTTTTTCTGTTGAATAATTTCAAAGATTAAAGATGGAAGAATCCGGTATTCATATTAAAGTGATCTTGGATCAGAACCAGGTGGAGATGGGAAGATTTTTTTTAATAATGGTCGATCATATTTTATAACTTGATAATTAGTGCACCCATGTGTCTTTCTATAATCTGTCCCAGTCGGTTCTCGTTGTGTTGTCTACAGTAAGTGTAAAATACGAAACTATAAAAGCTGCTGTCCAGATTAAAGACCTCGTTCATTTAGTCTGCTAATGATGCCTTTAAGCTCCACATGCAGAGGATGAACTGAACCACAGCAGATGGCCGACAGTGAGACTTTTGATAATGAGGAAAAACAAACAGAAGTCTTTCTGCAGCATTGAGATAATAAGAAAAACAAGAAAATGAGAAGAAGAGGAAAAATAAAAATGGGAAATGAAAAGAATAGATCTGCTGATAAAAAGTAGAGAAACATTATTTTCAGTTTGGACCAAAAGGTATTGTTTAATGTAGAAATAAATCCCTATAAGTCGGTTCTGTTTCCCTTCATAATAACAGGACAACATTCAGAAACAGAACCAACAGGAGAACCAGTTTGAAGCTTCGGTAAAATCTGCTCCAAATAAAGCTGCTGTGTTCATAGACTCTACCCGGGCACAACATTATGACCGGGCATTTTATTCCCCTGAACATCCCACCGATGCTTGATTTGATTGGGATCTTGGTGATATTAGTACAGATAAACAACTCCCACTGGTTGTTCCTGAGCTGTTCTCCTCAGAGGCAACAAGCAACTTCCAGCTCAGAGAGGCTTCAACCATCAGAAAATGATTTCTATGAAAGAGTCAACATGTCTACAGCTTAGCCTGTCTAGGTGGTACCCATCAAACTGATGTCCAAACCGTGACCCGCTCTCCGTCTCAGTGCAGACATGTGGGCTGTCTCTGCAGGTCTGGTAAAACACCTACCATTTATTTAACCATTGGGGAGTCCAGCAGGTCGGGTTTAACGCCGCCATTGCTTGTTCCGGTACAGATCTCCTTCCAGCCAGACATCTCAGGTTTCCTGATTGAAGAATCCTTCTTCACTATTTGTGTTGGTCCAAATGGGATCAGCTCCGCTCTCAAATTGAGCGTGCTGAGATCATTTGTCATTCACCAAACGCGATGCAGCAAAAAACAGCAATCACTTAATCTCTGCAGCTGATGAGAAGCCAATTGGCTCCTGGCCTGATAGACCCACACTGCCGGATCTGGAAGGAGACCAGACCACGACTCTGTTCTGTCTGTTGGTGCAAGAAGAGGTCAAAAACATGCATGAAGGGAGAAAACTCAAGAGCACAAAGAGGACACCAAGAAGAGGACAAATAAGGAGAAAGCAAAATCGTTCAGAAAACCTTCCTGCATCTTTCTGGAGACGCTGCAGGCATGTGAGCTTTATTTCTTCCTTAGTCAGTGTAATGAATCATTTCCAGTAAACAGGTTCTGATTGGCTCCAGATGTACCACAGAGGTTACAGTATCAGTACAGTAAAGCTGGAGGGATCTCCTCTCCGTCGACCAGAGGCTGACGAATATGGGAAACATGCAGCAGTCTGAGATCAGACACCCTGAGCCCAGCTCATCATCTGACAGCTCATGTTTGGTCCACCAACCGCCCACCTTTATCACCACAACACAGTTACTTGAGGCAGCTGTAACAGGATGATCTGGTGGGAAAAAGTCTGATCTCCATCCAGAGACGAGACGTGAATAAAAACATACAGCAGAAACTTGCAGCAAAGATCAGAGCAAGCCTCAGTTTTACAGTATTTACCCCAAACAGAAGAGCTCAGAACAGTTGCATCATGTAAAAGAGGTCAACTTGGTGTAAATAAATAAGCTTTAGGACATCTGAGATGGAATAGGACCAGAGATGGGCTACAGAACCATCTTACCACCTGTGCAGAGCTTGATTAACCTCGGGCAGCAGGTTCTGGGAAACTATTGTCTAAGAATGCCATAATGGACAGACAGAAGGAGGAGGAGACTGGAGCAATGGTGCTGATTGTCTGGGATGTTTGGGATCGAATCTTCTCAGAGAATGTTGAGAATGTTTTGAATGTTGGGAAAACCTACAGACCCGTAATCAGTGATCAGAACCAGAACCCGAGCAAATGGGATCAATGTGTTCAGAATGTGTTCTGAAGGCTCTGGTCAGGAAGACAAAACCAGAGAAGTTCTAACTAAATGTCAACCATGAAGTTCTGTTAAAGATAAACTTTGAAAATATATTTAATTCCTCTTTGGTTTACCATTTAAATATATAAAACAAAAATCTAAATGTGCATAAATCCAGAGATCAGAACCTGACACATTCTCTTTGATGTAAAAGCAGCAGATATTTCAAAATGTTATTTACTACATTACATACCAGATTAAAAAAAAAAAAACTCCCACAATCTTTCAGTCCAGAAATGCGTCAACCTTTTTCTTTCTTCTTTTTATTTGTTTTCTATTCCATAAAATATCAGACAGTAGAGATCAGGAAAGGAAGCCTTCATGATCAATGTTTCTCAGTTGTTTTCTTCATTTTTGTTCTTCTTTTGTTAATTAGTGGATCAGAACCAAGAGAGGCCTGATTGGTGAATCTCGACAAAACACCTGAAAAAAGCTTGAATCCTGCAAATGGAGCTGGTGGAGATTCTCATTCTTCCAGGTCATAGTCTTTCCAAAAAGTTAAAGTTAAAAAACAAACCACTGGACTTTGTTTTCCAAGTTTTCCAACGCTAATCCGGACATTTTGAATTGAGAACGCTACCTGGATGGGAAGTGAAACGTCCTCAAACTTGGATAACAAAGTTCAGTGGAATGTTTTTTAACTTAAACTTTTTGGGGAGCTGTTTAGCAGATTAGTATCTGCAGATCCACCAAGATCAAATCCAAAGGATGTGTTTTCTGTTTGGACCTTTTAGGTCTTCGGTTTGGAAAATTTCAATTTCACGCGTGTTGAGGGAAAATCACGTCTCTTAGAATCCAGTTCTGGGTCTCTTCCCCTCTTACTTCCTCTTACCTGATCCACTTTCACCTCTAGTGACACGTAGCTGCAGCAAAATAGTGTCCCAACAGACTTCTAAGGAATCTTTTCCCTTCATCACATGGTGAACTTGTGAGGTGCTCGCATTCTTCTGCTGGGATCCATAAATGAATCCCTTTATCCTCGCTCTGCAGTCTGACCACATGACCTGTCATCGTTGGTGAGCCCGTATCACTGTCAGGCTGCAGGAACCCGCTGGTGCTGCTGTAGATTTGGTGTTTATGCTGCATGTTCTCCATATTAGGTTGTTTATTCCAAGGAGGTCCAGGAATGTGTTGAAATGTATTTTGCAACCCTGAGTAGAACCAGAACAGGCATGCTGATGTCGTAAGCAGCCACTCAATGTCTGAAACCCCTGAATGTCTGCAATGACTCCCTGACAGCAATCCCCCCGTCATGACGTTTTGCTCTCTTTGATTTCTGTGCAGAAGTGCGAGCCTCCTGCAGGCGCTGGACGAAGGCTATGAGCTGGACCTGATCTACATCACAGAAAGGATCATCTCGGTGTCCTTCCCCAGCAGCGTGGAGGAGCAGAGCTACGCCGCTAACCTCAGGGAGGTGGCCTCCATGCTGTGCTCCAAACACGGACACAACTACCTGGTGCGGTGACTCTGATGTGGTTTTAGGTTTAACCGAACAGTCTGCTTCCAGATGGGAAGGATTAGCTGAGATTTATTGTGTTCAATCATATAATAGGTCTTCATCATTTGAACAATCAGCTTTGACAAAAAAAATGTCCTCATAATGTGGAACAGAGTTTGGTGCTGCTGCTGTTTGGTTTCCAGATTTTGTTTGCGCTCAACCAGATGAGACATTTACTGTTGTCCCAATGGAACTTGGACTCCTCATTTGCTTCTGTTAGTTGGAGAACATAGAGATCTTTAACCAGCGCGTTCAGAGCTGAAAGAGGAGCAACATGCCATGAAATAAAGACATATGTTTGTTTTAAGTATTTAAAATTGAATGATAAAAAAAAAAGTTTCAGCTCTTTAAAAGACTTGATATGAATGCTAAGGTGGCCCCATATAAAATGTGTTTGACAGCATCATTGTCCTGGTGAAAATCAAACGGTTTGGTGTGTTTTGAGTTTTCAGGAAGATTTGACTTGCAAAAAAAAAAAAAAAAAAAAAAAAAATATATATATATATATATATATATATATATATATATATATATATATATATATATAGATATATGAAACAGCTATTACCAGATTATGACAAGCTTCTGAAGAAAGTTGACACGTTCAAACGACTTCCATGTTGTTCACGTACATGAAAGGAGAGGATAAGCTGGGCTGTCTGCCGCTGTCTCTGCACAGGTCTTCTGTTCAGAGGTGTAATGTCATTACAAGTAAGACGGTTATGAATATTGAAGTTCATTTTTCAAGAAAATCATATTTTTTTTTAGCAAAAAGAGGCTTCGTTGCAATTCGTTGCACTAGTTTCTCTTCAGTATGAAAATATGGAGTCTGTGATGTTGTTTGAGGTAAACTTGTGGCTGTTCGTTTTCAAAAATGCCTCCTGTTCTCTCTGAGACTCAACAAAGTGGCCAGAAGAACGACAGCGTGCAGCGCTTCACGCCCACCTTCATGCTCAGAGAATATGATCTATCATGAACTGACCAACAGAGCCTGTAGATGCAGTTGGGCTAAATGGAGGAAAACTCTGTTGTTGTTTTCTTTACAGGAAATCATAAGAACTTGTAGGAGAAGGAAAAAGAAGAAAAAAAACAACAACTTCATCTTAAAAAAGGCAGCAACATAATTCGTTAAAGATAATTATTTAATAATGTGGGAGTTTTTTTTTCCTTAAATAATAAATGGCTTAAAGTTTGATATTAATCATCTGCTATTATATCAGTGCTTTTTAAGGTGTCTTTGTATCTGTAGCCTTGTTCCCAGGATCTGGTGTTACTCTGCAGTAACTTGTCCATCTTGTAGAGCTTTTCTTTAATTCATTTCCACAAAATAATAAAGTTCTGGGAGTTTTTTGTGATGGTGTTGCTGACTTTGCACTCTGGGATTGTTCCACTAAATGTAAAATATCTAGTAGAGAACAGGAGAATTTTACCGATCTGCTCCTGTTTGAACTCGGTCCAATCAAATGCACTGCGGTCCAGTTCAGTTGGGAAGGTTGGTCCCAGCTGGTGGATGGTACTGGTTCTGTTGGAAACCAGAACATTTTTGCTTGCTCTCATTAGATGCATTGGATTTAGGCGACACCAGGAGGCAAAGTTGGTGATGTGGTTTTTATTTCACAGTGAAGAAAGGATACAGAAATAAATATAATGAACAAATATTGGTTATCAGGTTCTTTTTTGGACTATTTTTGATTTCTTTAATCAAAATCAGGAAAGTGATGCTTTTAGGTATGAAATGATGATCAGAGGTTTTCTGTTCTCTGCGCTTTTAGAGAACCTGGTGCTGGTACCAGAACCAGACCTGCTTTAGAGACTGGAAGTGCTTGTGTGTCGAAGATTTTTTTATGTTGCCATGCCAACTTGAACAACATGAAAGAACACAAATAGACTGATCTGGCTTTTTTGGACTCTGATGTTTTTTAAGGATTCTAGCAAAAATAAAACAGCAACAAAATTTAAGGTAAACTATTACCCTTCTTAATGCATCCGTTCTCTTCTCTTTTTTAGCTCTTCAACCTCAGTGAGAAGCGCCATGACATCAGTCAGCTGAACCCAAAGGTAGTTTCACTTCTCTTTTCCTCTCTTCTTCTCCACTTTTTGAGCAACATTCATCCCGACCCTTCCTCTTTTCAAGGTGTTGGACTTCGGCTGGCCTGACCACCACGCTCCGGCCCTGGATAAAATCTGCAGTATCTGCAAAGCCATGGACACTTGGCTGAGCGCCGACAGCCACAACGTGGTGGTGATACACAACAAGGTGGGACTGACTAGCATCTGCAAACAGCAGGTGGTGCTGTGAGCTGCTCTTAGGAAGCTCCAGCTGCTCCTGTAGTGACGTCCTCCCCGGTGAAACGGGGTGGAGTGTTTTGTGCTTTACATTGCTTCCCTTTGTGTGATTGTTTGGGTCAGGTTCCACTCGCAGGGTTAGGAAAACACAAATTAGAGCAGGAAGGCAGAACAGTCATCATGGCTGCTTGGTTTTATTTACTCTTTTACCCTCAACAGTGCCATAAAATCTGACTTGACCAATATTTCGCTGTTGTTGCTTCACATTAAACTTCTGTGGCGAGCCACACTCATCTGGCTCCAAAGTGTTCTGACAGCACCAATAAAAACAACATCCAAAAGCAATTACCCCCAATCTAACACCTAAATATTTTCATGGCAGACCAACTGCAGTCCTGATTTTTTTTTTCTTTTGCAAAAATCAAAATAAGCCAAAGGATCCTAAAACTTAAGGCCGCCGTGTTCCCACAGGGAGGTTACAAACATGTTGGCTGCCATGGCGACTGCAGCTCTGAGAGTTGAGGAAGGGAGCTCAGAGGTTGTGGTGGTCACTAAGGAAGCGGGCCATGTCAGGTTTCAGCAAATCAACAAATCATTTCCACTGGGCTCCCCGTGGTTTAAGCAGCTTCAGTATTTATAATGCAGAACACGCTCAGTCCCCGCAATCTGTTTTAGAAAAGAACAACGTGTGAAACGAAAGGAATCTGACACCAGTTGAACAGCAATAACAATATTTTATTTAACTGGTTCTCTCCCACTTCTTTTACTGGGAAAGTACAATGCAGGACCACTTCTTTAAACACCTGGAAAAATCAGTCCATCCATCCATCCATCCATCCATCCATCCATCCATCCATCCATCCATCCATCCCTACATCCGTCCCTACATCCATCCGTCCGTCCGTCCATCCATCCATCCATCCATCCATCCACCCATCCGTCCATCCCTACATCCGTCCCTACATCCGTCCCTACATCCGTCCGTCCGTCCGTCCATCCATCCATCCATCCATCCATCCATCCATCCATCCATCCATCCATCCATCCATCCATCCATCCATCCATCCATCCATCCATCCATCCATCAGTGGTTCACCTGTTAGCAAACTCCTAAAGTTTGCAGACAACAACACATGAAGCAGCTCATCCAGTTTAAGTCTCTGCTGAACCCACAAAGTCTGGAAAAGTATAGAATTCCGGCACTACAGAAGGTTATTCACATAAACCAGCCGACACAGAGACAATTTGCGCTACTCTAACCTGCCTTTTAATGATTATGATTCCCTTGTTTTGTTTTATATATTTAATAATGATGGGACTTTTTATTTTATAAATGAGTCAAGGTCTATTATTAATTATTTGCAGTGAGTCGCATTTTATTTAAAACCCATATAATGATGTTTGTGCTCATTTTTTTGGTCATAAATAAGCTCATTAACACATATGTTTTTTCTTTACAGCTTTTTTAAGCTCTAGTGGCCTTTTTTGGTTATTATTGAAAATAAAAAGACAAATGGGATTAGATAGAGGGGCAAGACATGCAGCAAAGCCTGGACTTGACTGACTATCGAATTGAGGATAAAGCCTCTGTACATGGATTGCATGCACATCCTTGCACCATCAGACCCATATTTTTTGTTTATAACCCATTATTTAGGTTATTTAACGATTAGATTTTTTAAAAGTTATTAGCTCTCTTTTTTCTAGAATGTGCTATAGAAAACAAAACCCTGCCTATAAAAGGATAAATAGTACATGGACATTCACTATAGCCTAGTTCCTTTCATTAAACATGTTAAAAAATATATAGCAAAAAGAGACGTACAACATTTCCTCAAATAGTAACTTTTTACTGTTTTATTTCTAAAACTCACAACAGAACTATGACAGTAGAGCAATACATAAAGCATTACCATTCAAAGCTTAACACCTGCTAATAAACATGCAATATTTAGTGAATTTGAAACATAGAGAGGCTACAGATTTTACCAGAGAGTTGTTTAGTATTTCAGACGTGGGCTTACAATGTTCGCTCTGAAGCTTTTGCAATGTCTGTCATGCTTTATTCCTTTCTGACTCCGAGCGACGGTTGGCAAAATGGACAGATCTCCTAGCATAGGTCGAAGTTCTAATGTAAACAAAATCACATACATGGTGCAAGGTGTTACGTCTATAAATATACCCTGGAGATCTGCGTTCCGTCTCCTGTGATCCTCTTGCTGAGAGGTTCGTAGTAAACGTTTTGACTAGCAGTCCTCCAGTAATTTACTTAGCCATACACTGGAAAAATGATCAAGAAATAAGTAAAAGTATCTTAAATTAAGTGTATTTACCCTTAATTTGTGTAGGTAAATGAGATTGCCAATGGAATCAGTATTTTTACTTTTGAAATAAGATAATTAGATAATATGCTCTTGAAATAAGACAATGCAATTGTGTTTTCTTATTTTTAATGTAAATTGTCTTGTTCCATTGGCAAAATGTCTCTTTTACCTTCCCAATCCAGGAACAAATGCACTTATTTTAAGAAAAAATGACTTATTGACTTATTGACTGCAAAAAAAAACAAAATTTAAGTAAGTATTTTTTTTCTTAAGATACATGCATTTTCTTGAATTGAGCAGGTAAATGAAGCACTTTGCCAATGGAACAAGATGATTTACATTTAAAATAAGGGGAAAAAATGCAGTCTCTTATTTCAAGTGCAGAATACCTAATTATTTTATTTTAAAGGTAAAAAATAATCATTCCATTGGCAGATTGTCTTATTTTCCCACTCAAATTAAGGGTAAAATCATTTTTTTGAATGGCCACTGCACTGACATTGTTTATAAGCTTCAATTCCCCCAGTGGAAAATCACTGATGTTTCTGCTTGTGTGTCGGATCTATGATCTGGAAGAAGATTCCTGCTTAGAACTTTCATCTGTATCTGTTGTCACACTAGTACCTGGAATCTGATGTTCTAAACCGTGCTGAACTCTGAATCCTTCTGCTCCTTAAGCTTTTTTCATAAACAAATTACTGAATGGAAATCTTTTCAGATTAAAAACAGCAGGGTCGCAGTTTAGGGTTTTTCCTGGTAAACAGAGTCTGTAAATATGAGGTCAGGGAAGCATTGTTTCATGATGTCTCTTTTGGTTTCTCTTTGAAAAACACTGGAACTATACTTGGAATTATTATGTTTTTTTTTTCAGATTTAAAGTATTTCTGTAAGTTCAAAGACTTTCTTTGCTGATGCTTAACTGATTTCTTTTCAGGGTAATCGGGGCAGAACCGGTGTGGTGGTGGCTGCCTATATGCACTACAGCAACATATCTGCCAGGTGGGTCTGGAGTCCCAGCTGCAGGACAACCCAGATTAGTCGCCATGTTTATCATGTGATGTGGTGATATGTTTCACACATATCACTGATCCAAAGTACTGCAGAGATGAGCAGCGGATGGCACTTTTGTCCCAGCAAATCAGATGAAATTTGTTTCATTATATTACAGGCAGAAAACCACAAGTTAGCTGCATCATAAGGCTCAGATTATATAAAATCTTCTTTGCTTTTCTCAGTTGGGTTGTTTTTTGGTTAGAACACTAACAATCAGACGAGCACATGATGTTTTTACATGTTCTAAAAAAAAAAAAAAAGACCTCTGCTCTGTTTAAAGCTTTGGTTTTTGTCCTAATCTGATTATCCCGGAAGCTTTTATGAAGCTGACAGTAAGGAGCTAGAGAGCTTTTATTAGCAGCAAACTGTCCGAACATGGTGTTTCTGATGGTTCATGGATAAATTTAATCTGCTGATGATGTCAAATTAACACATTTTCAAATACAAGATTGACGGATTGTAAATGAGTTTCAATTTCAAGAGGTAAATCTCTTTTTTTAGCTGCTGTTTCATCTTTTTCAGTGTTCTGATATCTATGGGGTTAAAGGTCCTGGTACTTACTGTAAGTCTGACCCGGCTGGTTGCTCACATGTTAACCTCATTGTTTTGTGTTTGGATACAGCGCTGACCAGGCTCTGGACAGGTTCGCCATGAAGCGCTTCTATGAAGACAAAGTGCTTCCTGTGGGTCAGCCGTCTCAGAAAAGGTCAGAAAGATGTCTTAAATAAACATCTGGTTTTTACAGGTTCTAAAAATAAAATTGTAAAATTCCACATGTCAACAATCAAGCATGGGGGTGGAGCTGTGATTATACGGGCTGGTTTTGCCCTAACTACATTCAACAGTGTTATTAGCTGACCTTTAAGCACTGATCGTGGTGCGTTCACTGGTCGGCAAACGGTCATATTTTTTAGGATCCAGCTCGCTTTGTGGAAAATTCACAATTTTAATGTTTGATCATTTTCAAAAACTGCTTAAATATAGAAAATGTGAACACCTTAAGAAAATAAAACAGTGTTTTAATGTAAAACGAACAAACCTCTTAAAAATGAAGTGATATCTCCCTGCACATTTTTTAAGTGACTGACCAAAGATATTGGCAAGGCAAGGCAAATTTATTTGTATAGCACAATTCAGTACAAAGACAATGCAAAGTGCTTTACATGAATAAAATATAGGAAAATAAAACAGAAACAAAGCGAGTAGGAAAAAAATAAATAAAAAATGCAGAAACAAAAAAGAACATTCAAAACTGTTGGACTAAAGAAAATAAAAAAGTTGAACTAATGATGTTTCATGATATCCATTCCATTAATCTCCAACTGAGCTTAAGGTAATCAGACCGGATCAGACTGAGACTTCAGTATTTTAATTTAACGTCCTTTTATTTCTCAAAATGTCAAAAGTCATTTACAAATAGCAGAAAATGTATAGGCACTCCATAAAAAGCGAGGTAAAACAGTATTTGTATTTTACAAACAATAAGCTGACACAACATCCCGTCGACTAAAACTGTGGAGGTGTTGTCTGTCCACAAGAGTCATGTTTAAAGACAAATCCCCTTTGGTTTTGGCCAAGGCTAAAACGTTTTTGGACAGGCTAGAAAGGAACACATTCTGGTATTAATTTCTGGCCTGCAGATTTCCACCTACATTCCAAAGGTGTGGACCCGTTCGTCCGTTTCACTTTATGCACTTTATTTAAGAAATAATGACTTATCTAGATGTGTAAAATGTTCATTTTTAAATAATTTCCACTGTTTAGATTAATGTATCGCTGGTCAAAAGTTGGGCTTAAAGTCCTAATCTTGAACAATGCCTTCCAGAGCTTTTTGAGTGTGATAGACATTTCCAGACAGCCTGAGTTGTGAGGTTTGTTTTCAGATGTTGGTTCTTAAACTTAGAGGAAAACCTTTCTGTCTCCTCTCCTCCCTCAGGTATGTTGAGTACTTCAGCGGCTTACTCTCTGGCCAAATCAAGATCAACAACAAACCGCTCTTCCTTCATCACGTCATCATGCACGGCATCCCTGACTTCGAGTCCAAAGGAGGTCGGTGTCCTCCTCTGATCTCCACCTACAGCCAAACGTCTCCAGAATAAATCCAGTGTTTTTAAAAATGTCTTTCTTCTACCGCAGGTTGTCGTCCCTTCCTTAAAATCTACCAGGCCATGCAGCCCGTCTACACATCTGGGATCTAGTGAGTTTGAACAGACGCTCAAATGCTCTTAACAGGATTTCTGGGATGGGGACCCCAGAAGGGCTGCATAATAAACCCTATGATTTTCCTTTATTGCCTCTCTCTAACACCCACTCCAACCCACCAGTTACACTCCAGTCTCAACTTACATTGTTGTATTTAGCTAGCCTCTGCGGCAGTAGATCCCCCAATCACACCTTGTTAACTTGTGAATAGGGAGGCAGACAGGCATCTATGTGGACGCCTATAGGGTTGTTCCTGCCTGAGGAGACTATTTAGGGTTCTACAGGACTGACAGGCAGTGGCTTATTGGTCATCGGTTGTTTTTTAGGAAGGTAAAAGCTGCTTAAAGGCTGAACATCTCCTATATACACATGTCGAATTAGACATAACTGTATTTGGCTCAGCTGCACAGTGAAGCAGTGGGTAGCGATGTTGCCTTGCAGCAAGAGATGAAGTTTGCATGTTCTACCTGTGCATGTGTCGGTTCTCTCCAGCTTCCTTTCACGGTCCAAAAGCACGACTGTTAGGTTCATTGGCTTCTCTAAGTTGTCCTTAAGTGTGAGTGTGTGCATGAATGAGTGTGTGTATCTGTGTTGCCCTGCAACCAACTGGCGACCAGTCCAGGGCGTACCCTGCCTCTTGCCTGTAGACTGCCGGAGATAGGCACCAGCCACACTGCGGCACTGACATGGAATGAGTGTGAGAAGATGGATTTATTTGGCTTAATTTCCTCTCATATCTACCCAAACAGACCCATTTTAGATGTACTGCTTTCACATAGTATCCTTAAATGCAGAGGAAACCTGTTTTTGGAGTAAATCTGTTCCTTTATTAACCCCCCTACCTGGCAAAACCAATTATTTCAAAGTCAGTTATCAAGTCCAAAGCCAGTTTGGGTTCATTGTCCTGTTGGAACATTTATACCATCCTACTAGCACAGAAAAGGATCCACAACATGATGCGATCCATCAAACCTTGTTTGGAGTAAGAGTTATTAATATCGAAGTGGATTCATCGTAGACATTCCTACTGATGTTCCTGCGGTTTCCAGATCATGGCAGACTTCATTATCATCTATGCTTTCTGTGTTCCTGAACATCCAAATTGAATTATTTTTAACCAACAGGTCAGTTCATGTCTTCTTAAGTGAACATGCTTCCTGTCAGCAGTCGTTGCCCTTTGATGAGGCTGTGGGATACTTTAAAGGAATAGTACACCCAAAACATGATTAGCCTTCATTTTCTACTCACCCCCATGCTGAACAACACTCTGGAGTACTTTTTTGATATCTCAAATGCATCTGGAGATCTGGGAGGCTTCTTGCTGTCTGCTGACATTCAAATAATGGAGGTCTATGGCGCCCGAGACAGAAAGGTCCATAAAGGATTTTTTGAAAGCACGCACATGCGCGCTCACGACGCTACGGAAGCCGGCAGACCAAACCAGCGCATTCAGCTCGGCAAAGAACTCATGCTCTTCCTCAACACTGAAGTCCTCAGACACTTTTCTTTCGTTGTTTCTTTCTTTGCACAGGTAAACAGCACATTTCTTCTTCTACGCTTGCATTATTGGCAGAGCAGACGCTGAATGCGCACTTTAATCTGGTTTGGTCTGCCGGCTTCCGTAGCGTCGTGAGCGCGCATGTGCGCGCTTTCAGGAAATCCTATACACTACTGTTTATGCTCTAAAAACATTCTAAATGACTTCGTTTCGAGTAAATTCTGGATGCTACCCACTCAGGACACTTGGAATACATTGGACGAGCAGTATGGAGGAATATTGACACGTTTTTTGTGGACTTTTATGGACCTTTCTGTCCCGGGCACCATAGACCTCCATTATTTGAATGTCAGCAGACAGCAAGAAGCCTCCCAGATCTCCAGATGCATTTGAGATATCAAAAAAGTACTCCAGAGTGTTGTTCAGCATGGGGGTGAGTAGAAAATGAAGGCTAATCATGTTTTGGGTGTACTATTCCTTTAAATCTTTAGTCTGATATGGTTTTTGCTGAAGAAAAAATTGTTTAATATCCACTGAGCAGCAGTTAGTGGAGTAATCTCTGCTGTTTCCACCGCTAACTGATAAGACAGAGTCATCTAATATATAATCCCTTTTTTTTTTTGCAGTAATGTTCAAGGCGACAGCCAGACAAGCATCTGTATCACCATTGAACCTGGTCTCCTTCTGAAAGGGGACATCCTGGTAAGAACCGCACACAGACACAGGACACATATCATAAAACAGGCATGGTTGGTTACTGGTATGAAAGTTTGGGTTGAAAAGGGTCCCAGGGAATTCTCAGAAACCTCTTAAAAACTTTCTGTTGGGAAGTTATTCTTGGAATGTTGGAAATATTCCAAGTTGGAAACTGTCCATGGTAATAATGGGAATGTTGGAGGACTTAAATGGTAAATGTGGGTAATTTATAGAAACATTCTCACATCCAGCCATTGGTATAAGAATTATGTTTAAGGAGCCACGCAGGACATGTTCACACATTAGCGCCGGGTTAGCTGACTACAGTGCGGCTATGGTCCCGATCTGATGTGGGCATGCTGCAAAAAGCCACTTACACTGATCGACCCGACCTAACTCCTGCTCTGGCTGCAGAGAAGATGCTAACAGGAAAAATGGTTCACGTGGATTCAAACCCTCGGGGCCTTTTTGTCCTCCACCAGCCCCTCAGTTTCCTAGTAGTTTGCCGATTTCCTCGGACTATCCAAGGTCAGTTTTCTGCTCTAACAATATTGATATCGTACATTGATAATAACCTGATTTGGCAAATTGGTACATCTGTACCAGAGCTGGACTTTTTTTTCTTCCTTGCATCAGTATCAGCCAATACCTGCATGCATTCCCCGATTCATTAGTGCATTCAGCAGCCATGTCTTTAGATCATGGAAGTCGCCATTTTGCTATCCATAATCAGTTTTGTTTGATTTGTTAATAACAGTTTTTTTTTTATGTTAACTCATATGCTGTTTGTTATGATTATTGTAATTGTAATCATGTAAATTATGAAGAGAAAGTAATATTAAGCCTAAAGAATCAGCCCCAAAATATCAGCAGAACCTATATGGGATCAGTTAGACATCAGGGTAATCAGTAGCTGCATCGGCCTTAAATAAACAGAACCAGTCAATCTCTAATCCCTGCAATACATAACATCTGTTTACACAGTCAAATAAAATGTTCCTCTCAGGCTCAGATGTCTGCTTTTAGAGATGCTCTGTGTGTGTGATGTTCAGTGCCTATAAGCTGTTAGGTCATCAGACCTTCAGTAAGTCGCCTGCATGACATTGAAAAACTTTATACTTAACAAATAGTGTTTTTTTCCCCCACAAAATTGGGAGAAATTAGGAAAATGGTTAATCTCATGAATGTGAGAAACTGGATTTTTAAGTATCTGTAAGCTATTAGCATAACTACAAGGTTTACACTTACACTATAAATGTTTATAATGTTTGTTTTCATTTTTAAGCTCTGCCTTTTCAGTACTGATCATTTACATTTGATAAAAAAAGCTGCACTAACCAGCAGAATAAGCCAGGTTTCTGGTGGTCCTGTTGGGTTCTTCCCCTCTCAGCATGGATATGATGGGAGCTTGTACTGTACGCACGCTGTGCAGCAATTTCTGGCGATTATTGACAGAAGCAGTAAAACATGGGGAGAGATTGCTGGCCTGGATCCTGCAGGCCTGTTTATAGACCCTCATTAGCACACAATGTGTTTCTGGAAACAAAGACGTAACAGTGGGACCGTTCTTCCGGTCCAACAGCATTTTTGGACCTTTTTTTTTTTTTTTTTTTTTTTTTGGAAAGCTGGTCTGGCTTTTTTAATGTCTAAGGGAGGAAGCAGCCGTGTTATTCTCTCGCTCAAGTTTTCATGTGGAAAAAGTTTCTCCCCCTGCTTTCCTTGAGGCTGTAAAGTTCCCCATGAGGTGGGCCTTTAGTGTTCCTCCATTTGTAGCTATGTGACCCTCAGATTGAGCCGGCGGTGGCTGAGATTCTGGCCCATGGATCCCAACTCATCTCATCCTTTATTTAAGAAGAACTAATGGATCCTTCTGAATTTATAATCAGATGGAGCGCTTTGATGATGCCT
The DNA here is from genome assembly GCF_016077235.1 of Cyprinodon tularosa. Lineage (NCBI taxonomy): Eukaryota > Metazoa > Chordata > Actinopteri > Cyprinodontiformes > Cyprinodontidae > Cyprinodon > Cyprinodon tularosa. The sequence continues at coordinate 412,246 of NW_024039168.1, read as the reverse complement.
GTCTCATTCTGATTACAGGAACAGAGATAATGTGAGTGTTGGCTGAGGGCCAATGGGTTTGGCAGGGGGGGATGATGCCCTAAACAACAGTAACTAAAGCCTTTTTTCACAAATTCACAATGTCCTCCATTTTTAATCTCCTCTCATCTCCTTACCTTGATACCTCTGTAATACCATCTAAATTGCTGATTTCAATACTAACCCATCCATGGATGCAGTATCAGAATGTTGCACATTTGTTTTCGAACAAATAAAAAACAGAAATTATCTTTTTAGATGCCATGGTTTGAATACAGTTGAAACCCGAGTTGCTTGGGGTTTGAGTCAATTCACGTCTTCCACTGTGACTGCCTCAACTACAGATAATGCAATGCGCTGCACAGCAAAAGGGCTCCACAGCAATATCTGCCAGACTGGCGGTGCAAAAGTAGCTCAGTTTTCCTCAGTTTTAGGTAAAAATGTTTCGCTTAAAAAAAAGAAATACTAGGAACTAAAAGATCGTTATTGTATCAAGCAGCCAAAAAGCATTATACAGGTGCTGGTCATAAAATTAGAATATCATGAAAAAGTAGATTGATTTCAGTAATTCCATTTAAAAAGTGAAACTTGTATATTATATTCATACATTACATACAAACTCATATATTTCAGATGTTTATTTTGTTTAATTTTGATGATTACAAATGACAACAAATGAAAATCTCAAATTCATCATATCAGAAAATTAGAATATTGTGAAAAGGTTCAAAATTGATGGCCCCTGGTGCCACACTCTAATCAGCTAATTAACTCAAACCACCTGCAAAAGCCTTTAAATGGTCTTTCAGTCTAGTTCTATAGGCTACACAATCATGGGGAAGACTGCTGACTTGACAGTTGTCCAAAAGACGACCATCGACACCTTGCACAAGGAGGGCAAGACACAAAAGGTCATCGCTAAAGAGGCTGGCTGTTCACAGAGCTCAGTGTCCAAGCACATTAATAGAGAGGCGAAGGGAAGGAAAAGATGTGGTCGAAAAAAGTGTACAAGCAAGAGAGATAACCGCACCCTGGAGAGGATTGTGAAACAAAACCCCTTCAAAAATGTGGGGGAGATTCACAAAGAGTGGACTGCAGCTGGGGTGAGTGCTTCAAGAACCACCACACACAGACGTATGAAAGACATGGGTTTCTGCTGTCGCATTCCTTGTGTCAAGCCACTCTTGAACCACAGACAGCGTCAGAAGCGTCTTGCCTGGGCTAAAGAGAAACAGGACTGGACTGCTGGTGAGTGGTCCAAAGTCATGTTCTCTGATGAAAGTAAATTTTGCATTTCCTTTGGAAATCAAGGTCCCAGAGTCTGGAGGAAAAGAAGAGAGGCACTTCATCCACGTTGCTTGAAGTCCAGTGTAAAGTTTCCACAGTCAGTGATGGTTTGGGGTGCCATGTCATCTGCTGGTGTTGGTCCATTGTGTTTTCTAAGGTCCAGGGTCAACGCAGCCACATACCAGGAAGTTTTAGAGCACTTCATGCTTCCTGCAGCTGACCAACTTTTTGGAGATGCAGTTTTCATTTTCCAACAGGACTTGGCACCTGCACACAGTGCCAAAGCTACCAGTACCTGGTTGAAGCACCATGGTATCCCTGTTCTTAATTGGCCAGCAAACTCTCCTGACCTTAACCCCATAGAAAATCTATGGGGTATTGTGAAGAAGAAGATGCAATACACCAGACCCAACAATTCAGAAGAGCTAAAAGCCACTATTAGAGCAACCTGGGCTATCATAACACCTGAGCAGTGCCACAGACTGATCGACTCCATGCCACGCCGCATTGCTGCAGTAATACAGGCCAAAGGAGGCCCAACTAAATACTGAGTGCTGTACATGCTCATACTTTTCATGTTCATACTTTTCAGTTGGCCAACATTTCTATAAATCCTTTGTTTTTATTGGTCTTCAGTAATATTCTAATTTTCTGATATGATGAATTTGAGATTTTCATTTGTTGTCATTTGTAATCATCAAAATTAAACAAAATAAACATCTGAAATATATGAGTTTGTATGTAATGTATGAATATAATATACAAGTTTCACTTTTTAAATGGAATTACTGAAATCAATCTATCTTTTCATGATATTCTAATTTTATGACCAGCACCTGTATATTGCTGAACTGATTTTTTTCCCGACCACTAGTTAACACCCTGTGCACTAACCCAATATTATGATCCTACTATAAAGAAAAAGGTGTCATATGTGGACGCACTGTACGTATATACTGTAAATATCCATACACCTTTTTCTTCTTTTGCTGCCTTCTTCTTCTTTGACTATTTGAGCTGATGTAATGAGTAAATTTCTCCACTGTGAGATCAATAAAATCGATCAATCAAATAATGCAAAAAAAGCGTTGATTCCTATCTGATTTTTAATGAACACAAAAGAAAATATATAAATAAATTGATTCTTGATGATGTGTTTACAGGCTTAAAAAGAGAAAAAAAACGTTTCTTTTTTTTTTTACTTCTGCCAATTAGAGGGGGGAAACTGAGTGATCGTTGCATCACTGATCCTAGAAAGAATGATCTAAGTGTGAATACTGATGAACAGGGAGAGGTGTTAAATAGATTAAATTTACAAACAATGATTTCCTAATCTATGGTAAAACAAAATATAAATTTTTTTTTAAACAAATAGTTTCCTTCTATCCTTTCTGGCTACGTCCATTTTGCTGGAGTTTTCCCAGATCTCAGATCCATTTTGAAAAGCACCCCATAGTATGATTCTGCCACTTCCATGCTTCGGTATAAAGATAAAAACAAGGAGATGATAAATATTAAAAGAAGCAGCCTTTTTATTTTGTCTACTCAGTGTCATTTGTAACCATGGTTCTGGAATCTGACCCACCATCCAGTAAATAAAAGCCAGTATGCATCATCATTCTGATGTTTCCTCTTTTTGAAAAAAGCTATAGAGTTATTCTGTTGTGCAAAACTGGTTTAGAATCTCTGGAAAACATCTTAAAAAGAAAAAAATCAAACAAACATCTATTTTAATTAATTTAGGCTTCAAGGCTCATTTATTTCATCCAATTTAACTATTTGGAGCCTTTGATTGTTTGTCTGTTTGTTGTTCTTTGGTAAGTTGTGAGGCAGTAGCTGTAAATGTGGTTTCTACCTGAACAAAAACAATTTAAACCCAGTCAGACTGCTGGAGGAGTGTCAGAACCAGAACATGCAGCAACCATCATCATCTACTCACCATCCTTCCCTCTGAAGGTGACCTTTTTGCACTGTTTCCCCCCCCTTAGCTGAAGTGCTACCACAAACGCTACCGCAGCCCCTGCAGAGACGTGATATTCCGGGTGCAGTTCCACACCTGTGCCATCCATGACCTGGGAATTGTGTTTGGGAAGGACGAACTGGACGAGACATTTAAAGGTAGAATGGTCTCCTGGATCGGTTATAACTCACAGCCTGAGCTTCTGTAGCTGCAACTTTATTCTGTATTACATGTTTCCTGTGTGCAGATGACAGGTTTCCAGAATACGGAAAAGTGGAGTTTATTTTCTCACTTGGACCAGAGAAAATCCATGGTAAGTATCAGTGAGGTTAAACCCCAAGGGTTAGAGTCGGGACTTCTGATTTAAAGGTATTCACGTCTTCTGCTCCGTCTATTTGTACTTCTGGTCAAGGTATGGACCACCTGGAAAACGGGCCGACAGTCTCGGTGGACTACAACACCCAGGATCCTCTGATTCGCTGGGATTCCTATGAAAACTTCAACCAGCACTGCGAGGACACCACCGATGGTGAGAGCGAGACGGCAAATGATCTTTGATTCAATTTGAATATTTAAGAATTTTTCCCAAGATGATGGGAGATAGAGTGCTGCTACTAGTTGTTTTAGACAGAAAACTGTTAATTAGTCTGCTGCTAGTGGCTGGATTTGAGTCTATCATCTAAAAGGTCAAAGAAATCCTGTATGACGACTGATATTCCTTTCAGTTCCCAGTATGGAGATCAGTTGGGCTGCTGGGTTTTGAGTTTCTAACTTACAGTCTGGGGTTCCTATGTAAGAATGACAGGGAATAAGAGTCATCATAGTAAGTGTTGGACCCCATCAGAGCGGCTGTTTGTCTGATGTTGAACACTGGTTGAATACTGCTAGGCAGACGGTCTCCACCTTGGAGAGCTTGGGTGAAGAGTCAGGATGAGGTTGACCTCCAGGTCTGGAGACGTTAGGAAGGATGCTCTGAATCAACTGCAGGCATTTCATTATGTTGGATCCTATCAGGGAGTGCAATCTTTTTATTTACCAGTTTTCCTGTTTCCGTGGTGATTGTAACACGTGATAGACTCAGGATATAAGCAGCTGATACCAGTTTCTTTTGCAGCTTTGATAAATGGACACATCCAATGTGACTAACTGTTATTCACAGCTTCTTGGGTTGGGGAGCGTTTTGCCAGCGTATGCAGGGCGCTGCTTTGATTGGCTACCAAGGTGCCAATTTTAAAACTTCAGGGAATTCAGACTTTACTTTATTCTCTAATGGTATTTTTTTTTTATAGATGACCTCTGAATGCTGTTTTTAGGGATGTTTGAACGCTTTTTTTGTTTACTGCATGATTAAAGCATCGCTCCATTGCAGCTGTGATCTTGATGGCCATGGTTACAGTAAAGTGCTGTGGTCTTATGGGGCCGCCTCTCACACTACGGAAAGTATTGAGCCTCAACAGACTGATTTACGCACCGTGGAAAGATCTGTCCGGTTTGCCAGATTATTAGGGCTAACCCTATTCCTTATGTTGGTGAATCAGAAATCTAAAAACAATAAGCTAGGTACATTTAATAGGACTTAGGAGGCAATAGGAGGCAGATGGATGGATGGCAAATTTTTCTCTCAGTCAAGTTTGAGGTAAATATTTATTACCTGAACTCAAGGGTATAACTTTGTGATGAAAGTTGGAAGGGACACTCTAAGGGTGGTGGCTGATGGACCTACAGTTACACGACACAAATCCTTTCAATATCATTTGTATTTAACAAAATTGAGCTCAAACATATATTTATTAAATGCTTTCCTATCATTAAGAACACAAAATAACCAAAATACATTGATATTTATGTCTATGGGTAGATGGACATTGTATATAAAAAAAAGGATGAATTACAACCAATTCTGATGCCAAAAGCAATATATCATGCCTGCCTAGCATGCACACAATTTCAGTTTCATTCATCCATCCATCAATCCATCTAGAAAAATAGGGATGGATTGATGGATGTTTTCCCTTTCAGCTACATTAGGGATTATCTTCCTTCAAAAGCATCAAAATCAGATTTAGAAATTTGTCCCACATATTGCTTAGAGCCTAAGTCTATATATTGAAATTTATTGGTGGGGAGATGTCCCCACCACTCCTTCAGGAAGTACGCCTGTGACTAAACTTAATAATTTCCTCTTGAATTTAGCCCTTATTATCTCTGGAACCATTTGTCCAACAATCTAGAAACGTCATGTGGAAGTGCCACACACTGTTTCCATCTCTGATTCTGACCTCTGAAACCAAGCTGCTTGTTTTTCTTCTTCATTCAGTCCTTCTCTGAAGGTGGTTTTATGTCTTTAAATCTTCTCCGTGATGGAGGTGATGCTGAGGTCAGACACAGATGGAGCGTACTGTTCCAGACGATCTACCAGTGTTGTTTCCTTTCTTTATACATCGAAAACATCGTCGCATCGTAAACATCTATTGTTTTCTCATCGCTTCAACATCTCCCCGCCCTGGATGGAATTGATGGCTGAAGGGGACAGTTTTACAACCGCATCATTTACGGTGAAATTATCACAACAGAGAAGCCAAACGGCCCAAGAGACCCGAGGCTGCAGCCTTCCAGAGCGCAGACATTCCTGGGCTGAGCCACAGGCATGGACCGGGGTTTCCTTTTGAGGCAGCGGTGGTCATGCTGCGACCAAATCTCTGCTTTATGTGCCACCCAAAAAAAGAAAGTGCTGCTACGCCCTCAGCAGCACGAGGTGCCGACCCCATCCTGCTCTCTGCTCCCTACTCTGGTAAATAAAACAGTAAGATAGGAAGCGTGCTTGTTGATTAGGGATCCAGCCACGGTTCTTGGACTCCCCTCCTCCTTGTTTTTATTAGGCTCCCATTTAGTCAAAGCTCAGAGGTCATTTGGCTTCTCTTTATCACAGCTCATAAAGCGTGGCAGCCTGAAATAGACGCCGCTAAAATAGAGCAGGTGAAAGTCTCATCTTAGCTTGTTTCTGTAGAGGTGAGCTGTATCTTAGCCCCGCCCCATCATGAGCTAATGAGATCAGAGCAGAATAAACATCACAACTGTGAGGTCTTTTTTTTTTTTTTAGCATGCAGTCCTCAGTTAGAAAGACTTCAAATTTAGATACAGTGTCTTGATCTTAACATTTTTTTAATCAAAAGACATTTTGTTTTGCAAGAACTTTAATTGCATACTTTAACTGGGAAAAATTATAATTTGAAAAAACAAAGTTTGAAAAAAACAACAAAAGTTACACTCAAAACCATTTTTTGATAAAAAAAAAAAGCATAATAAAAAAAATCTTTTTTGAATTGCAATTTGTACTAATTTGCATTTACAAAGTGCATTCATGCTTCAAACAATAATTGAACAAATTTATTCCTCTGGCATAGCCTCAATCAGCCAAACGTCTGAATGTAAGAAAGGGAAAGCTGCAGGCTGACAGCTTTACTCATGAGCTTCTGGGTTCCACCTCTCAGCTTCTCATCTTTGAAGCTTGAAAACCTTCCAAAGTCTGCTGGAGGTTTCTTCCTGTTAAAAGGGAGTTTTTCCTCTCCACTGTTGCTACAAGCATGCTTAGCGTGAGGGATTGTATTTGAGTCAATGAGTCGATGCAATCAGCTGGTTTTCTTTAGATGGAAAACTTTGAATCAATGTGACTTTATGATCTGGTTGAATTGTAAAGTGCCTTGAGATGACAATTGTAAATTGGTGCTATATAAATAAACTGAATTGAATTGAAGTGTCCTCACTGATTGACACTATAGAAACTGAGCCTCTGTCTATAGAAAATCAGATAAAGAATCAAACTTCCTGGAAGAAGAGCTGCTTTTACTGACTGACACAGGTCTGAGGCTGTTAAAAAAACAAACAAACATGTTCTTTGCTGGATTCATAGAAATGGATCAGAACCAGCAGCGGAATCTGGAATACCTTAGATGGGATGAATCCTAAAAGACGTGTTTTGCTGTTAGTTGATTATACTGTTGATTATTCTTTAGGAACACCAACTTATCTTAGTCCTTTGTTGATCCTGAAACAACAGTCGGTAAAAAGGCTTAACTGGATTCAGCTCTAGCTAACACACCTCTTGTTTTCACTGACTGATGCTGACTTTTTCTGTTTTTGATCCTTAAAAAATAATCAGCTTCAGAGGTCTTTCAGAAATATTCAGAACAGTGACATCTTAATCCTTCTTTGACTGGGTTTAGCACCAATTATCATGGATTTGATGTGACCAATCTACACAAAGTAGCTCATAGTGAGTAACAAGAAAGGAAAACTAGAAACATTTGTGTCCGGCTCTAAATCTGATACTCCCCAATGAAAGTTTAGAAACTAAAACAATAGACTTATTTAGACCAATGTACACAGTTTGGGTTTATAGCAGGGTTAGACTCTTGAACAATGTTAATGTTTAAACAATTCACAGGACTCTCTTCAACCCATCATCTGAGCATGGAAATAAATGTAAAAAGACATGATGTCCACCTCAACTGACAGGAAGAGCATTATTCAGGGAATCAGCTACAGTAAGAAGCTTTGGGTAACTCTGGAGTAGCTGCAGGGAACCACAACTCAGAAGGGACAATGTGTCTTCAGTTAAGGTATTGATCTCTCAGAAAAGTGAAAAGAAGGAAGTCATTTAAAAGAAAGTCATAAGAAAAACCTGCTTGAAATTAATCACAAACATGTAGGAGATTCTTCAAACGCGGAGGAATATTAACCTGGACCCAGCATTTTCGTGGTGAAACGGTGGTGGCAGCATCATACTGTGGGAATGCTTTTCTTCAGCTTAGGGATTCTAAATCCAGGAGGGAAAATCTGAGCTTATCCAGAAAAAACACGGAAGTAAAAGACTTGAGACTGAAGATGAGTTTCAGCGTCCTACAGAAAACCTCTTGAAACATACACAAAGAATGGCCTAGTCAAAGTCTAGACCTATTATATAGAACTGAGCATCTGTGGTTTAAAAAAAAAAAAAAAAGTTCTTCAATTGATTTCACTGTGTAAGATTGATATTTCAGTCTTCAGACGTTTAAGGCTGGTAGACATGAACTTGTTAAGGCCTGCGGCAGTTCTGCCAGTATTAACTCAGGGGACTTGATTCAAAGGCAAGCCACACTTTTCAGATTCTTCTTGTTTAAAAAATGGGAATCCATGAACTCTTCTAACTCTTCTATGATGCACTACTTTGTGTCACTTTGTCACGTAAAATCCCAGTGAAAAAGAGTAAAGCTTGTAATCGGATCATGCTCATCTGTTGGATCAGAACATTTCTGTGGATGTTGTTAGTACTTTTTTATTCTTTGGTTCTGCACAAAGCGAGATGTGGTGGAAAGTTTCCGCTTTTCCATAGTGAATATTCAAACTTCTGTTTTCTTCTGAGCCACAGTCGCAGGTTCAGCAGCAAAATTCCACCTTTGTTTCCACAGTTTTCTCCGTGTCTGTCGCCCCTCTGAGGAGCTGCAGGAGTTAAAGCAGATTCCTCTCCTCAGCTCTACAGGCTCATTTGTGGACGCATTCTCCAGTGGGGCGACACAGAGTGTCAGAGTGGGTTTGTGCATGCTGCGGCTCTGCAGGGTGGTGACTCTGTGTGCAGCTTTGCTTTAGATTCCTCTTTGCAGCCCAGGATTTGGCTGCTGTTGGATCTTTTTCCTCTTTCTGTGACGCTGGAGAGAAAAGCTGTGAGTAAGACTTTCAGGACTGCAGGAAACCTGAACCTCTGATTTACTATAACTAACAGTTATGTGATGTCCTACTTTCTATTTTCCTTACACATTTTACAGATGAAAAGATGAATTTTAATGCTTTCATTTTGCATGGATGTTTTTAATGACTTCTCTTTATTTAGTCTTCAGTAGCGTGATGGTTGCTGGGCTCTTGGAGAGTTAAAATGGGCTCTAAAGAGACCGTAAGGAGGATAAAAACAAACATTTTGTGGTTTCTTTTGTGTGCTTCCATGATTAATAGTTTGCCACTGTATTGCAGCTCTAACCCTGAACAGCTTGGGAAGCATACATGTAGACATCTCTCCATCTTCCATATTAGCCACAGTGAAGGTTCAAAGCATCCGTTAGACTTCAGACAGACCTCCTGGTTCAGCTGTGGTCACTTTAACTGTGGTACCGTTACCAGAGAGGAGCAATTACCTTATTTTAGGCGTAATATCCAAGAATACACATTAATCTCCAGTGTTTGAAGCTCAAACTTCTCCAAACGTGAACTTGGTTTCTCTCTGTAATCATATTTTCTTCTGCCACAAAGTTACTGTTTTACCCGTGCTTCCTGTCAGATGGTGTCGTTATTTCTTTCCAGGGGTCCAACACTTCCTCTCTGATCTCATGCATGTTAGCTCCTGGCCGTCTTGTTTTCCCAGTAGATTTGTTATGTGTCCAACAGCAGTCATAAGTCGGGTATTTCTGTCCTGTCAAACTTTTGTCCTCAGCAGTAACTTGTTTTTTTGGCAAAAAAAAAATACTTTACATTAGAACTTCTAGAGAGTTAAAGCTGTTGAGACTTTTTTGATTAATTTTCTCTCTGTAATCGAAGGTTGATTGTTTCCAGATGAGGTGCAAATAAATAATTAAATGGCCTTAAATTCAGACTTTGAAATTAGTTTTCTTATTTATTTTAGGTTGATCATTAGGGCTGCAACTAAAAAATATCATGCAATCGATTAATCTTTCTTTTTTTTTTATTAATCAGTTAATAATCAGATACCAAAAGAATCCTTAAAGAAGAATTTATATGAAATAAAACCAAGTGAAACTTAAAGTTTTCCACTTGAGGAGTTAGTAATGGAGCATATTGACATATGAAAAAGGTTTTATATCTTAAATGCAAAATGTTTACCGTAGCAGCCACTCGAAATGGCCCCTCACAGTCAAACGCCAGCTGAATGGCAGCCTACTTCCCTTTTTCTTACTCTGACTTCACCCTTTCACTGAATTACAGTCTGACCTCGAGATGAGGCTTCACTTTAGATCTTAATGTCCAAAAATCATGACGGAAAGAATATTTTATTACAGATATTGATGTTTAAAAATGAATAGTAGGGGAACAGCCAAGGACCCATAAGGAAGAAGCAGGGGAAATTTTAAAGGGCCACTACTGTACATTTTTTTTTTCTATTTTGGTATAATTACTGCTCTAAGTGGGTTGCTTTGTCAGTTAAAGGCATTTTTTATAGTCTCTACCCTCCAGTTAACGATTAATCGATTACTAAATTAGATGACGATTATGTCAATATCAATCAATAAGCACGATTAATCGGATTTTTTCAGCCCTATTGTTCATCCAAAAACGACCAGCTGTTCAAACTGAAGACATTGACTAGATCAGGTTGTTGCATCAGAACGTCAGGTTTGACTGACAGCATTTTTTTACTGTATTTTAAAGGTACAGTTATGAAAATCTATTTAGTTGGTGTAAGGGCTGTAAATTTGTTTTAACGTTTTTTTTATTTCTGTTTTAAGGAGAATAAATATAAACAACATTTGGGCTGAAAACAAAACCCTGAGGAACACCTAAAGTTATTTTCTAAGATCTTATTTATGTAAAAAACTTGAATAATTTTAGGCAGACACAAAATCTCATCATCATTTACGCCTCTTTGATAACCAGATATCCTCAGTTACATCATAGTTTTTATTTAAACACCCAAGCAGCCATTTTGACTTGAAGCTCTCCCTGTTGTTTGTTTGAAGAATATCTCATTCCTTCAGGAGGTTGCTGAGGTGCGACGTCTCGGCTTTTGTGTTGGCAACACGCTATCAATCCCTCAGCCTGGCCATCGGTGGATTGTTCTGCTTTGACTCCAAACAGCTCTGGTTGCGTAAGAGCCAAGACAGAGGCATAAAGGCCCTCTAGTTGAGTCTGTGTCAGACACAAAAGGGAGAACAAGTGCCTTGTGTTGTGGAGTGTCCCTGTTTGGATCATGAAGAGGCCATGGAGACTGAGGATGGCGGCAGGGCGATGGAGGATATTGAACTCTAACAACTAAATGTATTGTTTAAACATCTCCATGCTGGATATCCAATTTGAATAGTATTCTGGAGAATTAAAGGTTTTCTAGCCTTTTTTTTCTTTCAACATGAGTATTAAAGAGTGTTTCTGCGGAGGCTTCAGAAGGCTGGTTATCGGTTGTCCAGTATGTGCTGGAATGAATGGGAGGTCTGTTATCTTCACATGGAAACAGCTTTTATTCCAGCTGTTAGACAGGCTCCCCTCTTTTCCTGCTCTCAGCTGTATTCAGCTGATTTGGATAAATTAGCCAAGGATGTCTTTAATTATGGCCATTGGCAGAACTGCAGACATAGAGAAGCCCCGCCCCCTTTTGTGTGTTATTTGGTAGCTACTTGTTGACATCCTCAGTTTCCAAAAGAAGAGTCGTGAAGTCAAATGAAGATTAACCAGCAACTTCGGTTTAGTCCTCCTTCCAACACTCACAAAAAGAACATGACTTCTGTGGTTCTGCTGCTTTATTTATTGTCCTAACGGCCCGTGGGACCTGTTAATGTGGGTCATTTATCTTCCTGAATAGCCCCGTTCTAAGCTGGGCTGTGAAAGGACTCTTGAGATAAACTTTAAAAGAAGATAAAAGCTTCTGAATGAACTCATTCTGACTCCTCTGGGAAACCAGCCTCTCCTCTCCTTTGTTACCGTCTTCATTTCTGGAGAAATCTTTCACTAACGCCCACATTTCTCTGCAAACATTTGCTAATCTTTGTCTTAACACTTTATTATTCATCCTATGTGGAACGTAGATTATAGATGATTGGTTCCTATTAGCTGTGTTTTCTTTTTTTCATTCTTTAACGCCACCCTGTCTGACCGCTGCTGTGATTTTACTCAAAAAAGTTCCAGTTTTCTCCTGTTGGCCCACAGAATGTTCTCAGAAAGGGTCTGTGATCATCAAGATGTATTTTGAGGGGAACATGAGTTGGGCCTTTGGGTTTTTTTGTTGTTTTTTTTCTCTGAGAGGTAATCAAAAACAAGCTGGGGAAAGACCTTGGCTGTGGGTTGACTGATTGAATTTGTTTAGGGATGGCAGCAGAATTAGCCCATCATAACCAGAGGCAAATGTCATCATGTAGAATAAAAACAAAGCAAAGAACGGCTTATTTCCACTGCGGTCCGACTCAACATGCCATACAAAGCTAGAAACAATTTAAAACCAGGAGCAAGGATAAATATATATACAAGAAAACAAATAAGAATCCAGAATAGACATGCAACTCTTAGCATTGCAGATAAAAGCTGGAGAACCAACTTTGATGGTTCTCATTTCATCAAACATCAATCAGTTCCTCAATAATCTTGATGTTTTCTTAGAAAAGGTTGTTTCTAAATGTGTTCATGTTTCAGCACTTTAAAATGTTAGATTATTCAGATGTTCTGATGAGTCCTGGAGAATCTGTTGTGGAGACTAAAGGGAATCTGATTGTTTATCTTTGAGATAGGTTTGAAGATATCTCCATTAGTTTAGAGTCTTAAAGTCTTGTTCCTGGTATCTATAACCTCTGGTCTTTGTCCTAATTTTAAATCAAGTTCTCAATTCCCAGACTGACCCAATCTCTTTGGCCATTTCTCAATTCACTAGAACACAGGTACGGACTCATGTTCTTGCCAAGTATGTTCTTGAGAAGAACACAAGAAAGTCTGGATTCTGGGAAAACAGGAGCACGCAGCATAAATCTGGGTCAATTGGAACAGCAGCATACTTGTGACGACACCACACGCTCGGCTCGTCTGGAGCTGCATTTCATCTCCTGTTATTAATAGTCTCTAGATCAGGGGAGGGCAACTCCAGTCCTGGAGGACCTTTATCCTGCAACTTTTAGATATGTGCTTGACTTGACACACCAATAAAGTAAACAGATAACTAAAAGGACTCTGGAGAAATTGATGGCATACTGGGGAGGCAATTCAACTATTTGATTCAGGTGTGTTGGACCAAGGATGAATCTAAATGTTGCAGGAAACTGGCCCTCAAGGACTGGAGTTGCCCACCCCTGCTCTAGATAATAATAAATTCTGATTTTTTTTTTCATTTAGTGGGGGAATAATAATTAACAGTCATATAAACACAAATCGAATTCACATATTGTCAAATAAAACCAAAAAACTCGCCATCATAGCCAGCGGTCCTTCCCATACGGTAGGCTGAGAGAGGGCTGCTGCAGAGGGGCTGCGGTTAGCCCTGGCTGTCGTTACCCTCGGAGGTCCGCTGGTTGCTGCGGTCCTCTCAACTTTAGAAAAAAAAATTTTTTTATTATGCATTAAATAGGCAAATGGGCCATATAGTGACACTTGAAAGTACAATCTTCTCTCCTCAAATGATCTTAAAACGTACTTTTATTGAACAACAGAAAATAGAACTTTTAACTTAATACTCTGAGCTCTGTGAGCGCTCTATTGAAAGCTGCTGCTGCAGTGCATGCTGGGACAGCTGTCAATCTCAAGAACGGACATGTCTGCTCTGATGCATGCTGGGTAAAGAGGGAGGGGCGAGAACAACATCCTGGGACTTTATCCTTTCTCAGTCTGCTGTTCTTGTGAATTGCAACAGTACTAGGGCTGAGGCGGATGATGTTTTTCGAGTAAACAAGCACATAAGAGCGCACAACTACACATACTGAGAAACAGCCTTTGATTCTGTTATTAATACAGCTACGCTGAGGGTGCTACACTTCGTTATAAGGGGTGTTACGTGTTTCCACTCTTTATTTGGGATTGCCATGAAATTGCTGATATCATAGCTGAAAATCAACAACCTTTTGTCGTGTTTTTTTTTTTTTTTTCCCATTACATTCTCCTTCATTTCTCCAGTCTTAAGTATTTAGCACTTATAGATATTGACTCTTCAATGCCTCTGATGTATATTTAATAAGCTGCTTAAGTGCTTACTGGGAGCATTTCCTGTAGTTGCATTGAAGCAGCTATCTGGGAGGTTAGAAGCATGCGGTTTGCTGAACTGTACTTAAACATGGCTGTACATTTAAAAAGCAGCTCAGGTTCATCTATGCCAGGGGTCTGCGACCTTCACAGTCCATTCTTGCCCTCAGTCCGGTTAAAACCACTTTAGAGCCACAAATGTTCCTTGCCACTCTGGAAACAGAACATATTTCTGATTATATTTCTGCCTATTTTAAAGAAGCACAAATTTATTTTGAGGTTTTGGAATACAATTTAAGTTGATATATAAGTTGGTATTATTTGTGGTGCAATGGGACATAACAGATAAAAAAATAAAAACAGTTTGGTACCGTTAGTCTTATTCTGTTTTGCCAGTCAGAGCAGTTAGTTTAATATATAGAAATGGAAAGATTGCTAAAACCTGCAGTTTTTGTTATTATTGTTGGCATAATATTCTGTATTTAGAAACATCAGTTGGTTCTTTATGATGTTTAGCCAAGGTTTTTAAGAAGGAAGGTCCAAAGAGCCACCTTTTGCTGACCTCTGATCAATGCTGTACTGATCATCTCTCTGTGGTCTTCATAATGTAAATAAAGCAGCTCTGAGCATGTTGTAGATCTTTGTTAATCAGTTATAGACACGCTGTATTACTGTACTAAGCATCATTAAGCTCCGGCTTACCGTAAAGGCAGCTTTAGTGGCCAAATCAATCGTTTAGCCATTAACTTTCTCCAAATACGGCAGCAGACTAAACTTACATACGATTACAGCATCACTCACTCAGCTTTATACTCTGGGGCTTATTCAATGTAAATACATGTAAGGCTATTCCCGTCCTGCTATTAGTGGTGGTAACATCGTGGCCGTTTGGGAGGATTCTCAGAACGTGTTTCATCGTTGTTTCTTATTAACGCGCCACTTCAAACGCCACAGAAGCCGCACACGTGTGCGTTTGTGTACGTAAGCTACAGGAGGAACATGCTATTTCCGTTGTAAGGCTCGGGGGGGGGATACAGCCAACTGGGGTCAGAAGTCAGAGTTCAGAGATGAAGAGGTCACACAGTTGCACCATCTGGCTAGCAGAACCTCAGAATATCTGGCACCACCTTAGATTTATTTGGGAACAAACGTTGGTCCTTTCGACATTTATCAGCTGCTTTTCTCCGAATGATCAGAATCGGCTCCTAAACACAAATCCTCACATCAGAGTTGGAAATTATTTACATCCCCTGGAGTGTGTAGAGACCCGCTGACATAAAACACATGCTCCGTCTTATCACACGGAAGACCCAGTCAAAGGTTATTTGTAGAGGCTTATGTGGATTCATTACAAGCAAATGAAAACAGCAGCAGACGCATCAGAAGCCAAAGCAACATAAATAGTCGCCCAGGTCTGAGAGGAAAGTGTAAAGTGACAGATTAGATTTCCCGTAGTACCAGAGGTGATCCTGCTCATTAGTCACATCTAGTTTGAGACGGATGACTAAAAGTTTTATTTAATATTAGAGCTGGAATCATCCCAGTCATCTTCATCATCAGCGTAAGAATAGAGAGAGAGGACATGGAGACTAAATTTAACTGTTATAAGGCAGACTTGCTCTAATTGGTATAAAATTAGTTTTGTTCTTAAAAGTAAAGGATATAAAGTGGACAAAGACAAATGCTTCTTCTGAATGATGCACCTTCATCGGGGGGAATAATAAAAGGACTGTCCTGCATGCTAATGTGCACAGATGGATCATAGTGCCCAAACACTTTCAGAAAAACGGTTCCGTCATCAGAAAACATTCTGTTTATACAGACCTGAAAATCCACAGCTAAATATTTCTCATCCTCGGTTCTGTGTACATCAGAACAGCAGCCATTCTTCTGTTTTCTCCATTTGCCTGCAGCAGGGTGGAGTTTTC
Organism: Cyprinodon tularosa; assembly: GCF_016077235.1. Lineage (NCBI taxonomy): Eukaryota > Metazoa > Chordata > Actinopteri > Cyprinodontiformes > Cyprinodontidae > Cyprinodon > Cyprinodon tularosa. The sequence goes on along the minus strand of NW_024039168.1, from coordinate 396,142 downwards.
TGCAGCTTGCTGAAAGCTTGTTAAATCAGTTGTTGGATGAAGCACCTCTTTCCATTATAAGCATGGTATTTTTCTTTTTAACTGCAGCAGGCTAACAGAGGAGCATCCAGTGACGTACAATCGTGAATGTTTGATATAAAGGCCCCTTTTTCCACATTTTCCAGTAGAGTTGGTGTTGTTTAAAGGAAGTAGGTGTGCATAATAGAGTCGGACCCTGATAGGTTGGATGTGGCCCCGTTCAAACCCAGTTCTGTGGAATTTGGTAGCCCCTTAGCCTCCACCTACATGCACCATGACACGAGCTGTTGTGACAGACCTCCCACATGCACATTCAGAACAGGGGCAGCTTTTAGACCAGAGCAGAGGCACTGCAGCCTGCAACATCGACAGCTCTAAGCTGGAGATAAAGTCATTCAGCTGAGTGAGGAGAAGCAGGAACAGAAGCCAACAGAAGGGGTAAATTGGGATTAAACGTTTGCTGCTCATACAGGTAAGAGACCAGCCTCCTGCCGTGCAGAGGTAGAGGGGCTGAGCTGTTTCCAGCAGACCAGGCGGGTGCCCAGCATGTTGAGGCATTGTTGTTGATTGAGTGATGATGTAAAATTATCTGTGCTGTGACAGATCGTCCTGAGTCTGGGAGTCTCATGTGACTACAGGACAGGTGATAAAATATGTGGTGAAATTAGAGAGTGCAAAGGAGTCTCCTTTCACGACTGTCTATGTTTATCTGCATGGCTGCTGCATTAAATGTGTTTGTTGGCTCACATCCGTGGGACTGCGTGAGCAGATTGGTACTCACTGGATATCTGAGTGTTTTTATGAGCTTTATACATATGAAGTGATGACTTGATTTGGAGCCTCCTGTCAGACCAGCTTGGCATTTAGGTGAGCGAGATGGAATGAGCTTAAAACATAAATAAATAATAAATAAAGAAATTGGTCGCATTTTTGGCTGCTTGGTGGAACAGCTGGTAGCCCTGTTGCTTCACAGAACAAAAGTTCATGCAGAAATCTTTCTTCATGAAGTTAGTTTACATTTTCTCCCTGCATTGGCTTTCCATACACGTCCAAAAACATTACGGGGAGTGTTGGCCTAGTGGTGAGAGCAGTGCGCTTGTGCTTTGAGCTTTGGGAAGATTGCAAGTATAGCCTACACTCTGGGTCCCTGAGCAAGACCCTTAACCCCACACTGCTCCCCGGGTGCTGCACAATGGCATCCCACTGCACCCCAAGGGGATGGGTTAAATACAGAAGTGAATTTCCCCAGTGTGAGATAAAGTTCAATTATTTATTTTATTTAAATTGCACTTGGGTGTGATTTTTCTGCTTCTGTTGGTCGTCAAAAATAGGTTGATTGATTACCAGGATGGGGCAGGAGATGGTTTAGTGGATAAGAGCCTAATCTGCGCCTATGTTTGCATCGATCTCTGTCGGTAGAATAAAAAGTGGAAAATAATTTTAGAGACAAAGCTCTCAGTCTAAGAAGTTCAAATATCCATACCCTCACCTATAGTCATACACCACGGTTCATCAGCATGGATGGAAACGATGGGCTTGGTCAGTCTGTCCCTCAGGGATCAGAAGCTGCATCATTTGGAACGCTGTAGATCGTACTTCACCACATTCAGAGCAGTCGGACTTTTTTTTTTGCTTTTCCCTTGGCAGATTTTCCACATATGTCAAACTTGAAAGAAACTCTGTTGGAAACGAAGAAATCACAGAAACTTTTACAATCCGAAGCTGGACAAAAAGGGATGTGCGAATGTGCTTCTTTAGCTTGTAACCATGGCAACCCATTACTCACATGGATCACATGGTTCCCACGCCTTTATTCTCCACTCTCACTAAAAATGTTTTCAAAGTCTGAAACAGACTCAGAATCCATAATAAAAGAATATATGTACAACAAGGAGGTATTTATTGGCATATTTATCAATTAAACTGGAGAACATTTTGCCGTCCATACAATCTGTTAGTAGCTGAATTGTTGTTATTTTTGTTGCATCCAGGCCTTCTATGCAAACCTGGAAACATTTATGTTCCATAACCTTGCAGATTGTGTAATGGTAAATTAGCAGCCTCTCCTTGGCAGCTTGTCTAAGGTCAGCCCAGGAGCGCCGCCATGGCCGGCCAGTGCACGCCCACTGAGCTCCAAGACAAAGGCCTGTTTTCACTAATGCAGAAATGAGAACATCTATAGGTTTTGGACAAAGGCAGCATCTTTACGCAGCTCTTCTCACCGCTGGAAATTGATAAAATGACACATGTCTATTCTTTTTTTTGGGTCATGCTGGTTCTAGGGAACTTTGGTAAAAGATGAAAGAACCATTTGCTCTCCTCTTCAGAAGTGTTGTCCATTTCTAAATTTAAACTAACTCACATTTTTTATTTGTCTGCTCAAATGCATTGCGTGATCGTTCGGCTCTGGTTCCCATTGTTCACTGATGATGGAGGAGAACTGTGCTTTGTTTGGGGTTCCAATCTTAACCTTCTACTTGGCTTTTATATGTTGTATTTGTGAGTTTTTTTTTTAGGCCAGGAGAACCCTTCTGGCCTTTCTTAGTCAGTGAGGGAAAATTTCCCTATGATGACTAAGTCTTTCTGACTGGGTCACCCTATATCTTCCCAAGGCTTCGCTGCAGCTGTACGTGAAAGGTTGAGCCATAAACACAAGAAATATCTTCTGATGAACTGGTGTTAGTCAGATGGTGCATATTTATCTTTAAAAAGCCTAACTGGTGATTTCATCATATTTTCCACAGTGAGCTGCAGTAAATGTTCATTTCCTGAAGCTGGTAGAAAAAGTGGACATTTGCCAGGAACTTCCTTGGCAGGCCCCTGACTATTTTCTGAATGCCCTTTTTTCATAGCTTTACACAGTTTTCTTCTTTATTTATGGATGAATACCTCTATTTTTAGTAGATTGCACAGTTGTACTTCTAGTTCCCTAGCAGCTGTAACTTCAGAAATGTGTGGGCAGCTGAATATAAATGTGAAAAACTGAGACATTGTTGATGACCCTGTTTATCCTGATCGGACTAAATACATGTTGTTCTGCTTGTTTCAGACGTCATCCATACCCAAGGACCTCTGGATGGGAGTCTCTATGCCAAAGTTCGTAAAAAGGAGTCTTCTGAAGGACCAGTTACGTCGAATGGACTTCCAGCCGCTGCTGTTGAACACACTTTACCAGCCGGTGACCAGGCCCTGTCAGTGAGCAGTGATTCAGGAAACTCCACCGCCTCCATCAAAACTGACCGAACTGATGAAGCCACATCAGCCACACAAGCTTCCACTGTGAGCCAGACTCACATTACTGCGGGCGAGGAGTTACCTTCGGTCCATCAACAAGCTCCACCAGTTATACAACCTATAAGTCCCAAGGAGAAGAAGGAGTTAGAGCAACTACTGAGTGGATTGGAGGGGCCCTTGCACAGACAGGCCTATCTTTCCACCCAAACATCTACTGCCAGTGCAGGAATGCTTCACCTGGTGCCCGCCCAGGTCCATGTTAATGGGCACAACGGCATTGACCGAGAAACGGACATCCTAGATGATGAACTGCCCACCAGCCAAGAGGGCAACAGTGTGGACAGTCTGGGGACATTTTCTTCCACAGATGGACGAGCTACACCCGCTGACCTTTACTACCAGTCTGAGGGATTTAGCAACGGCCATGAGCCTGTGCCATATCTGGAGCGCAATGTCCTGCAAAAACCTCTAGAAACCATTCAGTCCTATGTTAGCAGGTCAAATAGACCTGGTGGTCAAATGCAGAGTGACCCGACAGCACCACCGGAAAACTACATGGCTACACAGAATGGCAGCCTGTTCCGCTCTCGTTCCTTTGGTGCCGAGCCCAAGTCCATGCCAGAGGCTCCAGCCCGCACCACCAGCAGCAGAGATGCCGTCCAGCGTGGTCTAAATGTCTGGCAGCGGTTTGGAGTTCCAGAGGAGCCTGTAACTGAAGGCATCACCTTTAGTCCACTTCCATCGATGTCGATGTCCACTCATCATAGCCTGCCACAGTTCCCGCACCGACACAGTGCCTCTCAGGAAGAGATTGAGCAGTCTATTGAAACCCTCAACCTGCTCATGCTGGACCTGCAACCTGGCCATTCAGCTGTGTCAAAATCCCAAAGCACCCCATTGAGGGAAGTCGTAGTTACCACGCAGCCGTCTTTCTCCCAGAGCCAAACCAGACCGTCCCACAAGACTGATGCTGCCCTTCATGTTCCTGCTCCTGTGTCCAGCTTGGCTAGCCATTTGTCAACAGCTCACACGTCATCTGGAAAGCCAGGCTCACCCGAGCCTACACCTTTCAATGTACCTTCAAATTACTCCTCTTCAACCATTGGTTCTTCACAAACCCTGCCCTCTTTAAGCAGCCACCATCAGTTCAAACCGTCAAGCACATTCCCAACAAGTATACAGACCCAATTCTCAGAGGTTCCTCAATCTCAAAGAAGCCCTAGTGCTGCCTCAGTATCATCTCAACCAAGAGACAGTGAACCAGAGGAAGTTTTCAATGTAGAAGGTCTGGTGGCACAGAGAGTGGCTGGTAAGACCTGTTTATTTGTTTATTTTGATTTTTATTTTATTTTATTCACACTTGTAAATTAACAATAAGGACAAACGACAGTGGCAACGTCGGGAGAATGTTTGTCCTGAGGCTTGAGGATCGCCAGTGAACCTCAGCTCCATTCACTTCATTGTGACCTTGGCCATGCCCACATTACCTACTGATGGTCAGAAGGCAGGGTAGTGCTTGTGTATCACAGCCTTGCTACAGCCGCCGCGCCTCAGTGCAGTTGTGGCTACAATGTAACTTGCCACCATCAGTGCCAGAATATGTGTGAATATTTCATTGGCCATTTACAAAACAGCAGATATAGTGGCTTCTAAAGTACATACCCCAGCATCTTCCCAATGAGTTCAAACTGGAGCACATTTTAGTGATAAGAGAGAACAGCTAGGCCTGGTCAAAAATCTTCTAAATCCTTTAGGGAGAATGTTCTGGATGGATGGAAACCAACTGGATTGTTTGGGCCATAAGCCCAATAGTTATGGTCAGCACAAAAAAGTAGGCTGTATCACTAGAACACCACGCCCACTGTAGAACATGGTGAGCTTTTTTCAGCCGGAGCTGAGGTTTTTGGTAAGTTGAATAAAGTTATGAATAGTTGGTCATTTTTCAAGTTTTGAAACAAACTCTGTGGATTTCTGTTAAAAACCAGCAATTTTATTATTCTTATATTTATCTTAAGAATATATTATATATATCTTATATTTTTTAGCCTTGTAGACAGTCTAAGAGCAAATCCAACATAACAAAACTACTGATTTTACTGTTCGCTGGATCAGACCAGCAGTTTGATCCAGAGAACTTGTCCAAGGATTTTGGCCCAAGATTTAAGATACGCCATATGCATTATTTCTCTTTGCAGATAAGTTTCTTTTAGGGTCTTAAAAACATCTTAACCTGATATTTTACATGCGTCATTCTTCAGAAACAGTTTTGATAATCATGTTTTTATTAGAAAATAAATAGAGCTCAGAGACTCCTTGTCATGCCTCCTTTTTTTTCCTCACAAGGGCATGGTCTAGAATCTGACTGGTATGCGCATTTATATCGATGTAACATTAGCCACATTAGGAGATAGCCATGGTCTGTTTACCATTGTTTCCTGGTTGTATCATGGTTGGACTATTTTCCTGGATTGTTAGAAAGCTCCTTTTTGGTGGAATAGAGACAGACATGGTGATAAAAAGAGGCTAATGTTAGCACCTTCAACGAATGATGTAAACAAGGAAGAGGACCCAAATCCTACTCTGTATAGAGTGTGCTCATATGGAATATTCTGGATTAAATAGCAAAGAAAACATGTCCATTTCATAAAGCCTGGATTTTCAAACAGGCTTTAATTCAACTTAGACAACTTTTTTATTGTCATGTTGTATACACAGAGTTTATACAAAATGAAATTTTGTTTTTTGCTGCTTTCATAACATTTCCATTCCTTAAAATGCAGCAGTGATCAAATGTAAACAGTGTGGGGAAAAAAAAACATGGTTCAGTTCAACAATTCAACACTTATGCAGGTTTTTAACATGAAAAAGTAAGATTTCTGGGTGATGACTTCTTTTATGTACAGAACTTAATCAATGTGGAAACATGGCTGAAATTATTTATTGAGTTTTGAGTGATTTATGTCTCAAAAAGCTTGTGTTTTGACACCTGGTTTGTAACCTTTTTTTAAGCCACAGTAATGAGTTGGAATTTTTAACAGTAGCTTGGCCACATTTGGTCTGCTGTAGAAAAACTGTTGAGGAGAAAGATGGCCTATGCCATTAACCATTGCTGAAATATAAACAAATCTCTGTTGAAACACACGCTCTGCCTTTATCTGGTTTCCTGGCAGTCGACATCACTCAGCCTTAAACAGGAAGGGTTTTCTAGTCCAGCAGGTTGACAGTGTCCAGATAAAAGCATGAGACATCCTGCAGATGGTTTAGCAGGACAGAGTCAACATGAAGCAGAGCCACAAGGAGGCATTCTAGAATCCAAGCTATGCTTCAAGTCCTTTAATTGCTGATATAATGTTAGACTGTTGGGTTTTGTTTTAGTTTTGCCGTCATGTGAGCCAACGTTCCATGTGCAGACTGTAAACAGGAGCATAAGATATCTCTTATCTTCTTCCTTTGCTGTTGTTTTCAGATGACCTCATCCTCTCTCTTCTCCTCCTCCTATAAGTTTTATCTTAATCTCCTTTCTTCCATCATTCATGTGTTTGTCCAGAGTACTCGGCTCGAGTCCAAAACATCAACCCCAGCATGACCTCTTCTCAGTCAGAGCACCGCCGCTCTCACTCCCTCTCGGGTTGGTTCTCACATCCGGTCTGAAGGGAAACGTCAGGAAAACGGGAGATGCTTTTCCCGTTTATCTGAGCGTTTCTTCTTTCTGAGTTCGAAATTGTTTCTTCTTTACCTGTTGGGTGTGGTGGGCATTGTTTTGCATTGACTCGTTTCTGTCGTCTTTCCCTGCTTCACTAAAAACTATTTCTGTCATCACCAAATCTCTTCATCATGCATGTTTGTTCTGAGTTGCAGTTTCCTTTCTTAATTTTCAAAAAGGTAAAGGAGGGGTAGAGCATGAAACAAACAAGCCAGAGGGATAATGTTAAATGTTTCAGAGTAACAGGACAGAGGAGGAACAAAGGAGGCTCTGTGTCCTACCAGGAGAGAGTGTGTCACAAGATATGTTTTGCCAAAGATGGGGAACAATACTGAAGCCAGGATACACTGGCCTCTTTCAAAGCCACTTTTATCACTTTTATACCTTTTTCATGGGTTACACAATAGGACAAAATGTTAAATGGAGACCAGAGGAGTCTCCAGACGTCAGTGAAGATGAATATGTCCTCTGAGAACCAGTGACCCGATCCAAATGTTCAGGATTCCTCACCAGAGATGTTCCCAAGAGACTCAACACCCCTAGAGCTTACAGAGGAATTAGGTGTTGATGTATTAACTGTGTGAAGGAGCAGCAGTGAAGTCATTATTGGTTGAGCTCCTTAAATGACCTCTAACAGTGGCAGGTGTGAAGATCTGAAAGAGCCGCCCTGATCACCTGAGCGTCGCGCTGCTTCCGCTGGATGGTCGGACTTTAAATCAAAACGATGTGGAAAATAATCTGGAATCAGCAGCTGTTAACCATTAGCCGTTGCTGTGGTAACAGCGTGCTGCTTCACAGCGCTGTGCCGTAGGGAGGTGTATGTTTTGAACACATGTGGGCCTGGGTTTTCCGGGCTCTGTCTCTGGGTGGGTGTGTTACTCTTTTTTTTTAACCTGGAAAACAAAAAACAAAACAGATTTCTACCAAACAAGGGGTGTTACTGGATACAAAAACTGATCATGTGGGGCTGCAGGACATCTGCTCTGATGTGTCCTCCACCATTTCTAATCAGCCTTTTTTCATCTATGGCTGAAACACTGCAGTACATCCCTGTTTGCATATCTCTCTTTGTTCCCTGGAAACTATATTAACAGGTTAAATCCTGATAGTTACAGAACTAAAATGTTTATTTGCATTTATAATGATTTGCCTTAGCTAAACAAATGATGCATACAGATGGTGCTGTAAAAATGTTCCTTTAGTTTGAGACATGTTACTGCAGGGAGCAGTTGACCAGGAGCCAATCAGCAGACACTATTTTTACACTGCAAACAATTAAATATATGAATGAAAATGTATTTCCTCCTATATGAACAGATAAGTCCATTCGCTAGTGGAATTAGATCATTTATGTTTAAAATAAGAACAAAACGTGCATAATATCTAATGATTAAAAGCCAAAATACTCATTCCTTTGGAAGAACATCATCACTTGCTCATCGTAAGAGCAAAAATACTTAATTTATGAAATTAGTACTTTTTAGAACAGTTTCTTCAGTGTGAAAAGTTGCTTTACTCAGCAACCTTATTACCTTATTTGCCTTATTATGGTATGGTAATATCAGGTCCCAGTTCAGATTTGTAGAGGCAGCAGAACTCATGAATCAATTATGAATACTATTATTGTTTTTTTTTTTGTTTTTTGTTTTTTTGGGTTGTGTTTCATTTAATTTTAATTTAAGGATTTAAGGCTGCCAATATTGCTGAATCTAGCATGTTAAAGGAATAAAGGAGCAGGTTCAATGTAGTTCATCCTTCCTGTTATCAGGTGAAACTCTTGATCTCTCTCAGGTAAAATGACCTGGACATGTCAGAATTAATTTAAAATAATGTTGATTTGTTTTAAATCCTCATATCTCTGTCCTGAGCGAATGAGTGGATTTATAGAACCTCACTGAGACGGTATGCTAACACCTTATATCCAGTGAGAGCTGGTATTTTTAGCCCATCATGGCCGATCATGCTGATGTAGACTTAATTTTATCATAATCTTATTCTCAACATGTCTAGTTTTGCAAGGCTCTATGTGGACTAGAGTAAGTTCTCTTTTAGAATACATTTCAGCTTCTTCATTAAAGGAACAGAAGTAAGAATTGGATTCAACACATTCAACAGAATGAAACTAAAACTATTAAACGTGATGATTTTTGTTTTTTAATTCTACTTTAAATTGAATACGATCAATGAACAGCAGCATTCGTGCTGGGAAACAGTGCGGGTGGATCATTTTGGTTGATTTTGCAGGATACTCAGTTATTAAATCCAAGTTAAAAACATTTATTTTAACTTTGAAACATGCTCACCAGGGTGCAAATCATTCGGTTTCCTCAGTCTCTGTTAAACTTCAGAGTGGGGAGTTTGTTTTGGTTTAATCAGGTTCATTATTTTAAAGCGCCTTTTTTCCCCCAGCAGATTTTAAACATGTCGATTATTTCCATCAGTAATAACAGTTTTGGGTATTTTGAAGAATAAGATCTCTGATTAAAATGTAAAGCAGCCATCAGACTGTGAAACCTTAGAGGGTAAACTGCCTCAGAACAAACACAGGACATGAAAATGTTTCTCTGTACTTAAATTAGTTGAGTTTCTCCAGCTTCAGATCTTAATCCAAAGTGTGAGGCAGCTGCTGACGGGTTAACACACTGACACCATGTTTCTGAATTCAGGCTTTACTTCTCCAACTTTTTACTAGACGGATTGTTGGATATTTGCTTTAAAACTTTAACTGCGCTCTTGTTTCGCTCTAATGCTGTTAAGTTTCTGCCTGGCTCTGAAAGTTTAAGCAGATTAATGAAGATAAGCTTACTCACAGCTTTGAGGAACTGCCAATGTCTGATTTTTATTAAGTGTATTTCTGCCTGTTAATTTTCCTGGTTGGGATTTTAATAACATTGATTTGACCGTTTAGCTGCAGAGTGGGAATATTTTATGATGGTCGAAGGTTTGCTGTGCATTTACTCCTTTTGTAACCTTGCAGAGTGCATGTTGACAATAAAAGTAAGTTTTATTCTGACCAACAGGCTGCTGTACAAATGCAGAGCTTGTGTTTCAATCACCACAACCAGGGATCCCTTGATATATTTGACACTTAACCCTTCTTCATGCGTCACCTCAGGGGTCCAGGCACGTCCAGCCCCTTTGGATGAACCAGCAATCCTTCCCCGACGCCGCGTCACCAGTGAGGGACACTCAGACGACGCTCTGTCCCCAGATGTCCCCGTTCGCTCACCCATCCGCTGCGTTTCTCCAGAGTTTGTCAACGCCATAGCGATGAACCCTGGAGGACGTCCCAAGGAGGTAGAAAACATGCGCCGGGATCAGAGGATTTTCAAAGTGTTTGTGTTCTGACCTGCTTTTTTCCACCTCTGCAGAGAAACATGCACAGCTACCGGGAGGCCTTTGAGGAAATGGAGGGAGGCCCCGTCAGTCCTACAGCCACATTTGGTGGTGAGGCGTTAACCCAAACCCCCGCCTTCCCCGTCTCACCACAAACCCCTTACTTCAACCTGTGTAAGTCCCCCTCCGGCTGACAGATGGCACTGTGGAGCTTAAATATTCAAGTCATTCATAAGCCTAAAAGTAGATTTAAAAAACTAAAACTTGATCTTTAAAATTCAGAAAGTCAGGTTAATTTATAACTTTTTCAGACAAATTTAGTAAAACTTCAAAAATTCAATTATAAGCAACCTTTTTAAATCTTTTAAGAATTTACTGCAATTTTAAACAACTCCAATGGAAATAAAGTTTTGATGGATTTCCAAATCAATTGCTTTTATTTATATAGCATCAATTCACAACAAATGTCATGTCAAGGTATTTTACAGAGACATTTCAACCAGCTCATCCAGTCTGATTGTTTCAAAGTTTTCTATCTAAGCAAAACCAGCTGATTGCATCGACTCATTGACTCGAAAGCAATCTCTCACACTAAGCATGCTTATTGCGACAGTGGAGAGGAAAAACTCTTTTAACAGGAAGAAACCTCCAGCTGAACCAGGTTCAGTGTGAGCGGTCGTCTGCTGAGGCTGACTGGGGTTCAAGGAGACAAGCAGAGATACAGAAAGAAGCAAAGATAGCAAAGGCAACCAGTAACCGGCTGTTACTGCTGTTTGTGGATAAACTGGCATGAAATTCCTGAAAATTCACCCTGGATATTTAACTTCACTTCTAAATTAATTAATAATTATTATAAAAAACAGAATTGCAATATTTGCAAATGACCTGGATAAAAATTTTGCATTTAAAGTAGAAAAAACAACAACTTTCCAACTTACTTAAATATAATAATCTTACTTAAGGGGTGATAATTTTCATTCTAGTAGCAAATTATTGTTATTTCTGCTGAAAGGAAGGGAAAATAGACTTGGTTTGAGATGGTTTTCACTGATCTTTAGATTATGTTTTGAAGTCTTATAGATAATGATCCTTACTAAGGTCTTTCATATGTTCCAGTAAACCTTTAGCCAAAGAGTAATGTTAAAAGAGATTTTCCTTTGTATTTCAGCTTTGCTGTATATATCAAAATTACTGTCAGCGTTCCTAGTTTTTATAAAAAATATTTCAGTTCCTCTGCTGCAGTTTTATGTCCTTCTGCGCCCTCCAATAATTTAAGAAAAAAGTTTTCTCTCCTGGATAAACAACAAAAAAAAAACTACAAGTTATTAAGAAAAGTTTTTTTATTCTCCTGCCAAACGTCTTTAAAGTGCATGTTTGAGGATCGGTTACGGTCTTCACATCTCTGCACACTCGCACCATCTGTGATCAGAGGTGCAGTTTCAAAGAATTGATTGGGATTCTTTGGTAAGTGAAGGATGCACGACCCTGGAGGGGAGATCCACTGTCCCAAGCCGTCAGCCATATTGCCCCCCCCCACCCTCACCGACCTCTGTCTATGTGCCTGAGTGTTATTTGGCCATCGCTTATCACAACCCTGCACTGCTTTGGCGTGAGACAAACTGAAATGAGATCTGTTCATGAGCAGCATTTTTATAAACCACCCCGACCCTCAGTGGCTGCTGCTCTCCGTGTTCCTGTGACTGAGTTCCCATTGCCACCTTGTTTCCCTGCAACAGCACCCTGCTTGTTCATTCATTGTTACCCTTTATTTTTGTGTTGCTGTTTAGTTATAGTTCCGCATGAAAGGAAAAACAAAGCTGTATTATTGTGGTCTAGGGCTTTCTTTACCTCTGGGATGCATGGACGATAAAACCATATCCCAATTTAGGATTCCTTAGAGCAGGAAACATGGTTTCCCCACTAAGTTTAGTCGCAGTATCGACTTAATCAATTCAGTTGTTTGGTCAGATGATTTTTAGTTGAAAGACCACAAAGCTACAATTTGGAGAGCATTTAATCAAAAGAGAAATTATCTTCTAAATTTTATTTTTAATGAATTGAAAATAAAGGTTTCCAGATGAAGATAATTGACTGCCTCATTAAAAAAACAATAGATTAAAGCTAGTAATCAAATATACAGTAACCATGAGTAAAACAAAGATCTGCTGTTTCAGTACTGTAGGATCAGAAGTTTTTAAGCCTAAAGAATCCATTCACTTTATTTCTTTTTTCTTTGGCATAAATGTTGATTTATTGCATGGGTTTTCTGTGCTTCAAAAGTAAAATACAAAAAGACTAAATTTGCAAATTAAAAAGTCCCTCAAAATTTAGTTTAAAGTCCCAAAAAGCCACCTTCTTTCTGCGTGCTTTCTAAGTTTATTGGTTTGACTTGGTTCAGCTTTATTATCATTTCATTTTTTGGCACCTACTGGTAGATCGGGTCAGAGTCTGATTGAAAGTGCTCACCTGCATGTTTTGATCCTTCATCAGAGCATGAAGCATGGGAACACCCACCTTTTGCTCTTTGTGTGTAAACCAACCCGAACATGTTGACAGCTCCTTACCTGGTTGTCTTTGAGGAAAAATAAAAACTGCCGTCTGGAATGACACCAGAGTTTATATGAAAAATGAATGTTTTTCAGTCAGACTGTATCAACAGGTACCAGCTGTCATCATGGCGGTAGGTCTGCTGTCGTTGTGTGACGCTGTCTAATTTCTTTCCTTCAGGCCGCTCCCCTCCTGGTCTCGCCAAGACTCCCCTGTCCGCCCTGGGGTTGAAGCCCCACAACCCGGCAGAGATCCTCCTCAACCAAACAGGCTCAGGTTGGTTCTGAAACCATCAAGATGTCTATGAGCTCATACAGTAGTATCCATTCAAAATTTCCCCACTTTCCTTCATGGCCCTTGGCTGGTCCTTGGCTGGCAGTTGGAGGCGATTTTGCTGGGAGTTGCAGGGAAGTGGGCTGTTATTTGGCTGGCATTTTACTGGGAAGGGCCATTTTGAATGGCTGCTACTGTATACCAGGAAATACCAAACTTTGGACTCATAATTAACTTTAATAATTACTCAAAGTTTAAAACATATGATCATAAACTCAATGTTTATTTGACACTACAGCCGTAAGCTCCAAGAACAATTAAAATGCCAATTCTAGGACTCTTCAATTCTGAACTGTATTGTTCTTTACAATATTTTGCTTCTGGGTTCATCTCTAATTATGCAACAGATGAAGAGAGCAGTCAAAGTGAGGGAGGTAAGTTTAGAGATCATTGCTGGAACTCGAGCGTATCATCCGCAGTCATGTCATTTATCTTAAAGGGCATTTTTTATCATATTCGTCTTGTCAAGCTGTGCTCAGGTGTTATAGCTTCACTTTTATATCAAACGTAAGAAAACATTCAGTATGGACTAAAGTGGTCATAGCAAAGCTTGCTTAAGAAGAAGATATAAAACAGTCAACAACCTTGTCAGAGATTAAAAGCTCTCTGTGATAAGCGCAGTCTGCCTGGACTTCACCACCATGGAGCTGTAAATTTTGCTCCACTTCTTACCAGCATTCTTACCATAATTCAACCTAATGATCAGAACTGGTCATCATCCATATATGGTAGTGCCTTGCTGTTTTATTGGGAATCAGTCAAAAGATTTTAGTTTTAAAAATTTGAATCAGAAAAAAAAGAATTTTAATTTTTTAATGTTTGTGTCATAGAGATGATGATGATATGCCCTTTAAGATCTTCCTTGGCAGCGCTATTTTTTACTCACTCATCTTTTCTCAACGGTGCCTTCACTGTAGCTAAATGAACTTCCTCTCTTTTTATTTGACCCTTTCATTGCACTAGTCATTCACTAAAATGACAAATTGTCAAAGATCAATGTAGAGATCAATTATTTACAGGTTGAGGATGTTATAAAATGAAGTATTGGGTTTTCATTTTTTCCTGTTAAGGCCCAAGAAGCTATGTGGAGTCTGTGGCGAGGTCTGCTGTGGTGGCTGGGGAGCCGCCATCATCACCTCAGAGCCTCAGTCCCCCTGGTGACCCCAAGAGTCTGAGCCCGGCCAGCCATACACTGAACCCACCTTTATCAAGCAGCAGTCCCATCCAGATCTCACAGGGGTGAGTCAGTTATGCTACCAAGCACTGTGGGTATCTTTAAAGTAACTGCTGACAGCTTTATAAACCTTTAAACGTTAAATAACTTTAATCTCTGTCAAACTCGCTAAAAGAAATTGACTGACAGACCTTCCCCCTCGATTTCAGAGACCGTCTCCAAGCAGAGAGCATCATTAACATCCCTTCCCAACCAACTGTTGATTCTGGGTTCCACTCCCATCCTACAGAAAGTTCTTACACGACTCGTTCTCCATCCAATCAAGACCTAAATCCATCCAGTTCTCCCTACCTGGACTCCAGCTCCCCAACCTCCTCCTATCTCGGATCCACAACCCCAACACTGTCCTATCTTGGCCCTAGCAGCCTATTGGGTAGCTATCCAAACTCCAATTCCAGCCCAGCTATCTCAGAACCCTCCAAGACCACATTTAACCATGAAGGTCTCCAGCAACAGCCCAACTTCCACAGCTCCAACTACAACCCAGTCCTTCAGCAGCACTTCAGCGTTAAACAAGATGCACCCATCCAGCCGCGTCAGAAGTCCCCGTCTAACGGCTTTGAAGTAGTGATGGCAGGGCTGGGTGGCAGCCCAGTCCTTGGTCGTCATCGGTCACAGGGGGCGCCGGGCAGTCCCGTTCTCAACAGACAGGCCTCTTTAGGACAGGGATCACAGCACAGCCCCGTCCTCAGCAGGCAGCCATCTTTGGGTCAGCCCATTCAGAGCAGCCCTGTTCTTAGCAGACAGCCATCTATCACACACCAACAGGGAAGCCCAGTGCTGGGCCGTCACCCATCTGTTCCACAGATGTCGCAGAGAAGCCCCAGTTTAGATCGCCACCCCATGCACAGCGGCTACACTACACCAGATGAAAGACATGGAAACCTGTCGAGACAGAGTAGCTCTTCGGGCTACCAGGGACCCCCCACTCCCTCCTTCCCCATTTCCCCCGCTGGCTACCCAGATGGTGGGATGGGCATAGGTTTCAGGCAGGGTAGCCCGGCCCCAGGTTTCCAGCCTCAACTCCCAGAGAAAAGACGCATGTCGAGCGGAGATAGACCAAACGGAGCGCTGTCCTACGGGACCCTAAATGGGAAGATAATGTCCCCAATGAGTGGGGGGAGTACTGCTGGATACTTCAACACCCTCCCAGACTTATCGGGGTTCAGACGGCATGGTGAGAACTTCTATCATCATCACCTATTCACTAAGATGAAGAAATAATCTGATTAAAGATTTTAACCTGTACTGTGACTTTACATCATTTCATTATCAGAGGTCTTCCAGGAACCAAAGGATCCTCATGGTCGTATTATTTTCTCTGCAGATGGAAGCCCAGAGAGCAAGCTGAATGTTAAATTTGTTCAGGACACTACCAAGTTCTGGTACAAGCCTGACATCTCCAGGGAGCAAGGTAAGCTTAAACCCTGGTTACTTATCAGAGGTTGGTTTTCCTGTCAATGTGTGCTTTATTGATCTAAAGATCAATTTTATTTCTGGGCCACATCTCATGGTGTATTGTGGACAGAAGGAACGTCTGGCAAATGGTGTGATTGTGTTGTCGTGCTTAAGCTATGACCTTCAGTTTGCACATGAGCATCTGAAGCAGCAAGGATAAGTCGGTGGCTCTGGGTCTGAGGTGGTTCTTGGTTGCGTTCCCCATGTTGGGGCTGTCTAAACAATGGGCAACCTTCATTCTCCAAGCCGTTAAAGTCCATCTTTTTGTGGTCTACCTTTATCGCTGAGTTTAATAAGTTATTGAATGTGGCAGTGCTTGTGTTGCATCCTGTCTGATAAAGTAGGAGCAAAGCTGCAGGAAAAGAGTAGGGCGCTCCCTTCCTTCAGCCATCATTCAACCTGTTGATCTAGCGGCTAAACAGGGAAGGAGTGGGGCCTATGATGCTGCAGCTGCACACAACCTGACCAACATGCAACATGCAGCAACATGAGGAAAAGATTAAGAAGTTTCGAGACGTTATTTTTCTGAACTTTGACGGATCACTAAAAAATGTTACTTAACTGACAATAAAAACCTGCCAGGTCAGCATAAGCTAAAGCCGATCCCACAGCTTTATGCACTTTTATTTCATGCTTATATATGTGAATGTTCTGCTCCTAAAACTGCTGCTACACTGGAAGAAAAATCGAAATCTGGATAAGTCCTTTTTTCTTAAATAAAGTGCATTTGTTCTTTGATTAAGGAGGTAAAAGAGACATTTTGCCAATGGAACAGGACAATTTACACTTAAAATAAGAAAACACAATTGCAGTGTCTTATTTCAAGTGCATATTATCAAATTTCTTACTTTAAGAGTAAAAATGTTCATTCCATTGGCAAACCACCTCATTTACCTACTCAAACTACGGGTAAATACGGGCTCCAAATGCAGATGGTTTTAGTTTTTTTTTTCCCACGTTAGAACTTTTTTTGGTCCTATCAAGGTCTGTTTGTTGGGCTACTATTAAGAGCCTCCAACTCTACACAATGTCTGACATTTGAATTGAAAATACTTTCTGGATGGGAAGTGAAACGTCTTCATACTTGGAAACAAAGTCCAGTGGATTGCTTTTTTTTTAAACTTTTTTTGGGAATGGCTATGACCTGGATGACTGAGAATCTGAACCAGCATATCTGTGCACCTTTTGACCCACATATTAACTTAATTTGATATATAATAAATTATTTTAAAGGTAAATATGCAGAGATAATTTCTTTTGTAAAAAAGACATTTAAATAAATTCTGTATGTTTACAGCCATCAACCTGCTGAAAGACAGAGAGCCAGGAGCCTTTGTGATCAGAGACAGTCACTCATTCAGGGGGGCGTACGGCTTGGCGATGAAGGTGGCCTCCCCCCCTCCATCTGTGCATCAGAGCAAGAAAGGTAGGAGGTATCTAGGGATGGTTTTCTGTGGAGTTTGATATCCTGATTCCAGCAAAGAACTGAAGGAGTTTCTAACCGTAACCGATTCTTCCTCTTGCGTCTTGCAGGTGACATCACCAACGAGCTGGTGAGGCACTTCCTGATTGAAAGCAGTCCAAAAGGAGTGAAGCTGAAAGGTTGCCCCAACGAGCCTTATTTTGGTAGGAAGACCATCTGCAAACATCTCTGATGAGTTAGAAAGTAAAATTAAGAACTGGTTTCTATTCTTTCTAAATTTGAGTATTTATAGTCACTAGTTATTGGACCTTAAAAGTTTATCTATATTATAGATAAACTTTTAAGGTCCAATATATTATATTATGTAGTGTTTACAACCAGAAATCTGTTTGAGTTTTTGTGACTGTTAATGTAGTTTTCAGGTTTCTTTAATAAACTTTTAGCACAGAAACAGAGTAAATATAGGTCAAAGATTTCTGACCCAGGTCTGTTTGATGTACTCACATTTTAAATACAACAGTTTAACTTCTTTTTAATATTAAAGGGGCATAGTCAATTTATATGCTTATAAAAAAAGATTAAAAACCATTTGAGCACAATAAAAAATAAGCTTATATACACGACATATCTGTTTAGATGGACCTTTAAGCCTAAATAGAATTCCTGCACCAGGTGTGATGCGCTCACATAAACAGGTGTGGCGCCATCTGCTGGCAGTACCACAGACCCGTCAGAAAGCCAGAAAGTGAAAATTGATGCACCAACTAAATCGAGCCCAACAGTCTCACAGTGCCTGACATTAAAGCATTTAGAACTTTAAGGAAAAATAAAATTCCTAAAGGTAAATAAGATAAGGAATATTTAAATGAAATAAATAAAAAAACATCAGGCTAAAACCTTCATTGGAATGAGCACAGATAAAAAGACATATGTTCATTTCTCCTAAGTGTAAAATGTTGTTTTTTCTTAGACTGTAGTGACTAAGAATAGCTTTTCTATCAGTAATAATGAGAAAGATTAGTGACTTATGCCTCCGGTACACCGTAGCTTCAGTGAACCAAAGTTTATCCTGTACCCCAATCTCTTTTCCAGTCTTATCTCTCTTGAAATACAATATTTATTTTTTTCCATGGTTTTACTTTTCTTCAGTATTTTCACTCCATTTGAGGCGCTAACAGCCTTAGCCACATTGCTTCCTTGTTTTTCCCCCTGCATATATGTGCATTACCGTACAGTACCTCCAGACACTCAATGGTTTATTGTAAATATAAAAAAAGAGATTTATTTACTAAACTAATCACTAACAGAAACTAACAAACATGTCATCACGATGTAGTACTTTTTTAATGTCATGTAACGTGATTTTATCCCTTTAAAGGTCATTACTGATGTATTGAAATGTAGGACAGAGCATTAGGGCCATTCTAAGAGATTTTTTTTTTTTAATGCCCAAATAACAATGAGAGTAAAGTTCTAATAGTACAAAAAATAAAAAGTTGTTTGAATAAGAAAAAAAACTTCAAAAGAGCTAAAATCAATACATGCAGCCACAGATTTCTTATGTTTATTTCTGCATATTGCTATTAGAACCACATATTTCTCTTTTTGACTTTGAATCCACGTTTCCCAACTTAAAAAGATGAGTGTGGTTCTGTCCTGCCGATAGACATGTTTTCTTTCATTTTTTCCAACTTACAGCATAAAGCGTTCACCGGGTTTAATATGAAAACATTGAACTATACTTTTCTACTGGAAAATTATAGAAATAATTACATTAAACTATTTTCTGCAAAAAAGCAATATGCAAACTGAAAAATACTTGTAACCAAAACATATCACTGCAGAAATAGTTTATTCAATCTGCAGAGATACAAATAAAAAGTGTTATTACTTTAAAAGAGGCCAAGAATAAGTTCAAAGAATTGTCATAAATATAATTTTTTTCAGTTCCTATAAAAGTTTGTTGTGTTTGGCAGGTTGCCTCTCTGCCTTGGTCTACCAACATGCCATCACTCCTCTGGCGCTCCCCTGCAAGCTCCTCATCCCTGCCACAGGTATAAACCATCAGCAGTGGGTTTTTAGAGGCGTTTCTATGTTGTTGTTTTTTTCCACAGATTAAATTTTTAAATGTTCTTTCTGTAGATCTCATGGAAGAAACTCCGGAGGTCGCAGCGACGAACCCGCTGGCTGAAAGGCTGAAACAAGGAGCAGGTAAAACATTTAACTCTTCTGTTTGAAGCGCAGCCTGTGAAGTGATGGCAGTGTTTAGATCAGGAGTCCTCATTCTGACAACCTGACTTCCTTGTTATCTCAGTGCAGAGTGCCCCCGCTGATTCCCATGGTAAAGCCATTTTCACATCTGGAATGTGCATCTTATATGTCGCTCTATGTTCTTAACAGCAGCGTCTAGCATCTCCGTCACCTTTTCTGTGGAATGATTTCCCTCTTTAACCCCCAGATTTGTTCCTTGAAGCATGAAAGATGTCGAAGCACTTTTTGCATGAACAGAATCGATCCTGCTCAACAATTCTTACACATCTGAGGTGTTTTCTTTCTCCTTCCAGCTTGCAACGTTCTCTACATAAACTCTGTGGAGATGGAGTCCCTGACGGGTCCTCAGGCTGTTGCCAAGGCCATTTCTGAGACACTGGCTGCTGCTTCCCCCCCCACCGCCACCGTTGTGCACTTCAAGGTGTCCTCCCAGGGCATCACGCTCACAGACAACCAGAGGAAGTAAGTCTCGTCAAGCTTCTTCTGACAGAGTAATGCCATTTTCCAAACCCTACACCGTCAAACTATTTTGCAGTCAGCTGACTCTTTTCGAATGTATTGCTACACACTGATTAAAAAACAGTGGAACCCATCATGGACCCCCCATTCCTGGCTCTTCATCGCCTCATTTCCCAGAACAACCCCTGCTCTCTGCTTTCAAAGTAGTTCAGTGATGAAACAAAATGCTTTCTCTTCTTTTACAGGCTGTTCTTCAGACGTCACTACCCCGCTAACACTGTCACCTTCTGCAACACAGACCCTCAGGACAGGAAGTGAGTCAGCAGAGATTAAAACAGTTCAACCAGCTCATCCAGAGGTTTCTTCTTGTTACATGAGAACATGAAGCCATAAAGCAGTTATACCCCAGTCTTTCTCTTTAAGGTCATAGGGAAGTCATATTTACATGTTAAATCATTCTTGCTTAAACATGAATATAAATGTATTCTTTATCAGACGATATTGCACCAAAAGTTAGAAAATTTCTATTTAAAAAAAAATCCTGTCTTAAAATGTTTCTTTTTTTTTCCGTTATCTTTCGTTATCAAATTTTTAAAGGTGAAAGCTCCAAGTTTAACTCCTCCCATCCTATAAGTTGCTGTGTCGCACTCGCCCAATCTCCTATAATAATCTGTTGATGTCAGCAGAGAATTACAACTGACTATTACCGCAGAATTCTTTTTGTGTCAAAGTTGGCGTTAAAGTCCTGATATAAAGTCGTGACATCGTAACCAGGAGTAAATATTTGTTTATTTTGGACCTATCTAAGTTTATAGGACAGTTATTTGAATTCACATTTTCATTTTTTTTTTTTATTATAAAATGACAGCAACTATGTCTAAGCACACCATTCATCACTCCATCAATCATGTATAGCGGTAATGGTAGCTGCCATGTCTCAAAAAGCCTCCACAACTCAGATGTAACCATGTCTTTCAAACGGAAGTGATGTTTCTAAAATCTGGGATTTACTGACAAAAAGCCAGCATTTTCCTCAGCTTTAAAAACCACTAAACCCACGTAAACTTACAACATGATCCGTATATGTTTGCGGGATCTACTGTTATGCTCTCTTTGGTAATGAGCAGGACTGTCTAATTGAACCGAATTCAGAAACAGTTAGCTTTGCACTAATTAAAGCTGTACACTTTAATTACATGTCAGGGGAAAATGCTAACTTCAGTGTCGCCTTTAAAATCTTTCTCTTTCATAAACTCCTTCTACCTGGAGAAGGCTTCCTTGATATTCATCCTATTTTCTAGTTTCGTTTTTCTTAAAAGTTCTCTTTTTCCCTTTCCTTGGGGATGATGAAATCGTTCCTTGCTGCTGCTGCTGCATATCGATGGTCCTGCATTGTGCTGTGAACTTTCAGTTTTTGGATCAGTCTCTCCAAATAATCCTCACCTCCACCTCTCAATCACACTGAACTGCCATCAAGGGGAAATGGGTCGTTATTCCACGCGTTTGTACTATTTTATCCCTCACTGACATCTGTACTTTCAAGATGGCAGACTGTCATAGTGCTTTTCAAAAAGATGCACAGCTTTATGTATGAATGAATATAAAATGATTCAACAATGAAGATGTATTTGATTATTAGTGAAGGCAATTATACACCTATAATAACAAATATCTAAATGCAGTCATTGATTTCAGGCAGTAAAGAAGAGAAATATTTACATAATATACGTTTTATACTCTTGTGCTGCACCTGCCTAGATGTGGATGTTATTTTTGAAAAATGTATCATATTATTCTGACCTTTAAAGATAGTCCAAGTCCATCCAAGTCTTCAAATATGAGTTATATGCCGGTTGATGAGTGTGAGGGGAACCTGACTGAAAGACAAACACATACCCTTTGTTTCTTCAGTTCAGGATTTTTTTATTTAATTTGAGACAAATGAAATTATCTTTCAGGTTAATATACATTCCTTAAATTGTTGTTCTCTGTGGGTTTCTACCCTCAAAGACCGCCTATGAGTCAAGTGAGGATTTCAATTAAGAGTTGATGGTACATCGTCTTTATAAGTGACTCCTTGACTTCTCAGTCTGCTGGTCTAAAGTGCTCCGCTGTCAGATTCTAAAACAGAGAGGAAGATGTTTTGATTTTGCAACAGTGCAGTGTTCCTTCTAAACCTGGAAGTTACAGCTCTAGTGCCCCTAGTGGCCAAAAGTTACATAGATTTGCTTTCTTTTCCACAATAAAAGAAAATTTAAAATGTGCTTTAGGCTTCTGAAAAAAAGTGGCAGCTTTGAATAAGACAGAAAATGTAATTTAATATTTTCTGGAGATGCTGCTGAACAAGTATGAAGTATCAGTATTATTTTTAAAATTTTGATCTAGTTCTGTTAAAGAAATATGAACTTATAGAAT
Organism: Cyprinodon tularosa; assembly: GCF_016077235.1. Lineage (NCBI taxonomy): Eukaryota > Metazoa > Chordata > Actinopteri > Cyprinodontiformes > Cyprinodontidae > Cyprinodon > Cyprinodon tularosa. The sequence goes on along the minus strand of NW_024039168.1, from coordinate 373,711 downwards.
GTTTATTAGGAGTCCTTATATTTGATCTTTTTTTCCAGATGGAGCAAACCTGAGGGAGGCCCAGCAAAGTAAGCGAGCGCTCCGTCACCTGTCTGCGTGTTTCCTGGTCAATTCGGTCGTAAAGATTCTCACCTGTTTCTTTCAGGCTCTTTGGATTTGTGGCACGGAAGCAGGGAAGCACAACAGACAACGTCAGCCACATCTTTGCTGAGATGGACCCTGACCAGCCCGCCAGCGCCATCGTCAACTTCGTGTCAAAGATAATCGCCTCGCAGGCCCGATGAGGAGCGGGGCTAACCCTCCCCCCCACCCCGGTTCTTTTTTCTTTAAAATCCTTTGGTTGAATTTTCTTTCCTGTCTGGCCTCTATTTTTCACGCTGTCACCCTTTTTTCCTGCTCTGTCACCTTTCAGATGCGTGGCTCTTCTCGGATGGGTTTCAGAACAGAGCGGAGGAAGTGTCGGATGGGGGGGTGGGTGTGTAGGACGGTGGGACGGAGGCGTAAATTAAATTAAACCTCCGGGGATGGGTAAACCGAGAAAAGAAAGAGGGAATGATTGTGTATAAATAGTAACGTTTGAACAGTTTTTTTAAACTTTTTTTTTAAGAGAAAGTTAAGTTGTGTGAAGGTAGACTGTTTCTTTCAGGCTTCTCAACCAAAGATTTGAACCAGGGAGTCAGGGCGCGAACGGTGCACCGCTCTGAGGGTCACGAGTTTTGTAAACAAATATGGCGGCTTAATCCAAAAAAAAAAAAAAAAAAAAAGTTTCTTTCTGTATGTAATGATACTGTAGGTCAACTCTGCACCATTGCTGTCTTAGAAAAAAACAAAAAAAACACTGTTGGACATTTTGCAGCTGGTGGGGTCTGTAAATATTCTGAATGGCTTTCTTTTTTGAGTGGGACTGTATTAGACAACATCCGGTGCCTGACTTTGTTTTCCAAACGAAGAGCTTTGAGAAAATCTCCACGGCGACCTAAATATGCAAACAGCCAAACATGGAAATAAGCTTGGTGCAGAGCTGAAGCTGATGCAGGTAGCTTCGACTATCACTGTAAGCTCAGAAGAATCCAGCTGATCCTCTGCATCCACCATCACTGCATGGCTGCATGTAGGCAGTTTAACTCACCCTTGACTGAAAGGCCCCGAGTTGTTCTGAGTTCATCTTTCTTTACGGCTCTCGGTTTTTGTCTGTGGAAACAAGCAGAGTCAGAACGCTAACACTCACCCTACCCAAAAGTAAGCTATACCTATAAATATATATGAGTTCTATATATAAACTTCCGGTGATTTAAGATATTTATTTTTTTTTGGCTTTGTTGCTTCGTTTTAACTTGTATACCTGTATTATAAAGTATACATCCAGATTACTAAAAGGCTTTTATTTTTGCCTGAAGTGTATTGGCAGAAAAGTTGTAAAGCGTATGCATTTAAAAGTGCATCACTGATGTTATGAATGTTGCATTTTTCACAGCTTATTTTTTTAACACTTTTGTTTTTGTTTTTTTTGTAGGAGGGGAAATATTTTGTATCAAAGATTATTATTACCTAAGTCCAAATTGGAGTTGATCTAAAGTGAAGCCATAGATAAAATGATTTTTAACTAGAACCTGCCCAGAACATGCATTGTCTACAGTTAGCACTTAAAAGTTTTAACACAATTTGATGGAAATTTGGATGAAACAACCTGAGGATTAATGTAGACGTCCGATCAAATAGTTTTTTTTATTCTGAGATAACCTCTGAGTCAGTTTAATCTGCTACTAAAGTAGCAGCCATATTCTTCAACATTTAGGAAAAGAAGCATTAAAGGTATAATGGAAGATCTTAGCTAATTTTTGAAAAGACCCGCCCACTCCACTTTAAAAAAAAATGCACATGTACATCCCTGTACCCGCTCCCAATGAGGGAATGCTTATTAAACTCGTGCAAGAGTGTGCACAAGCCCATTTCTCCTCGTGCACACTCTGTTTGAAAGTTCCTGTGTGCATCACTCATACAAGCTCACTTTCCAAAAGAAGATTTGCAATTTTTCCACCATGTCAGCTTCACCACCGCTAAGTGAAATTGGGGGCGAGCACGTTGGACGGCCTTACGTAAACATATCACCAGAATGATTGACAATTAGGAGGACTTCCTAATAGTAGAGAACATCCTGCACTATACCTTTAATTTGAATTGAAATTAGCTGCTTTTTAAACTAAATGGCTGTAAAGTCCTGCTTGGGTTTCATATAATCAGATAAGCATCCATTAGGGCAGTGTTTTTCAACCCTGGGCCTCAAGGCACACTGCCCTGCATGTTTTAGATGTTTCCCAGCTTCCACACACCTGTTATCAATTGATAGAAGATTATCAGGTTTTGCTGAACTGCAATCATCTGAATCAGGTTTGTTGAACCTCAGAAACATCCAAAACATGCAGAGCAGGGTGCTTTGAGGACCAGGGTTAAAAAACACTGCATTAGGGGATGACTGATCTGGATCTAATGTGGTTATACATGGCATAGATGTGCAGCAATATGTTAAAATCTCCTTTTCTTGGGAGAATGATCCTGAACTGGTTCATCCTCCAGCAGACTCACAAAGTTTGACTAATCTACCGACAACATCAACATCTTGACCTCTAACTAGCCGTAATCAGGACCCTTCCAGGGTTATTGTAACTGACCAAAGGAGTTCATGTGGCCAGTTGGTCATGTGGTACAGATGTTATAATGGCCATATGTTCCAAAAGACCAATCCAAAACTAACTACACCAAAGGAAGATGATAACCTGATAAATGTGCTAAATATGAACCCAATTCAGTTTGTTTATTTCCTTCCAAATAACAGAGGAAAGATCTTAGGAAGAAGAACTATTCAACCGGACTCTATGTTTGCAGCTGTGACATTAAAATCCCAAATCTTCAGTGTATGGTTAAACGAGATGCTAGCGCCCTCATGTGGCGCAGAACAATACCTACAAAACCACTCGCAGTTCTAATACAGTGTTTTAACTGTGTTAGATGCTTGAACAAATTAAGTAAAAATAAAAAGATCCACTCATTAAGAGTAAAAAACCTATCCTAATGTATTTTGTAGACAAAAGTATAATTTGTTTGTTAAGCCATTACATTTTATTTCTTGAGGACAGGTTGCCAGCATGATGGATGGTCTAAAGTATTTGGGGCCTTACATAAACTTTAAAAAGAAAATGCAGCACTTACAGGATTTTTATATCTTCCTAGAATGTATTTATTAGCGGGGGCTTGCACGCTCATCCAACTGTAACCTTAATGCTGCTGACTAATCTGTGCACAGCATCGAGTTTTACCCAAACCAGGCCCATAGGTAGATTTTAAATGCTTTTGACTCGGCTTACGTAACAAAATATAAAAAAAAATTTTCTTCTAAAACATCAGTTTTTGCACATCAGTGCATCAGTTTTTGCTAAGCAGTTAGTGAAGTAAACAGACTTTGAGCTGAAACTCCAGAGCGTCTGCTGACTTTAACGGATCCCTCTGGACTGTAGAATGTGTATGAATGAGCTATGACTCCTGTAAAGAGCTTTTTCTGTTTTTGGTTTGCTACATTGTATGTATTTTACCATTTCCAATGGATAAAAATATTAAAAAGCAGTACAAATCAAATGTTTGTGTCTTTTGTTATACTTGCCTGAACTTTAATTCAGGATTATTTTGACATATTTCTTTCCATAGTATCAGTTTGCTGGGGGTTTTTTGGTGCAGAAAATACTTTTTTTCATCATTAGATTCTTTTAGTTATGGTCAAAGGAAAGCTCTGTGTTTACACCTTGAAGGTTTCTCTCTCCGGTTCATTTTGCTGAAAAGACTTCACTCAGGACAAACGGTTTAAATAACACTTCATAACGTTTATGTATTAAATAACCATGACACATGACAACAGATTTTGATAGAAATTTTAATCTTCTTACTCAGATCAAAGAAGTTGCTTTGAGTTACAGAAGGCAGCTGCCTACCAACTGGGCTCACTTCTCCGGAAGACGCACAGGTAGAGGAGCATTTTATACATCAGTATGCCACATTATTACATCATTACATCATACATGTTTGCAGATGAGGAGACATCTACACTGCAAAAAATTGAAGTCATTTTCCCTTAAAATAAGTGCATTTTTTCTTGAATTTAGGTGGTAAGTGAAGCACTTTGCCAATGGAACAAGACAATTTACATTTAAAATAAGAAAAAACAATTATATTGTCTTATTTCAAGTGCATGTTATCCAATTATCTTATTTTAGGAGCAAAACTACTCATTCTATTGGCAAATCATCTTATTTACCGGCTCAAATTAATGGGAAATACACTTAATTTAAGAAATGTTTACTTATTTCTAGATTGTTTTTGCAGTGTATTCTTAGCACTGTTCTTTTTTCATTCCCAAATCTTTGCCACATACAGAATGAAGATTATAACTGTATGTAGCCAGACTGAGGAACTGCCCTAATTAGATAAACTCATCTAGATCTTGATATACTGTATATATAGTGTTTATTCTTAATGCATCTTTTCCTCCTTGTTTGCACCTTCTTTAATTATTATGCCAATATGTGACCAGTGAATTTCTCCGCTGTGAGATCAATAAAGCTCATCTAATCTAACTATTTGGGAAAACATCAGTTCTGACATGCAACAGCTAATATTAAGGTGTAATAAACTCACAAATCATTAATGATAAAATTTTCCTAACATTACAATCTAGAAAACATGTTTTGCTTCATGCAGAGCTGTTTCTGGAAATAAGTAGTACAAGCTTGAAAATGGATGAAGCGTATTAAAATGTTTGAAGATGTATTTGACTGAAATTCTTAATATTGGATCTATAAAACTCCAGTAGGTATTGGATAATTAGACACAGTTTTAAGGTTTCTCTTAAACCATTTGTTATTGTTAATAATATGTGAAATAGTTCACTTTATTCTTGAAAAATGTAAAACTAAAATATGTTTCTGTATTAAACAATCCTAATTATGTTTATTTTTTTTTCATTTTTATTGATCTCGCAATGGAGAAATTCAATCTTTAAGAAAATATGTGGTTAAATGATCAAAAGTTTATTTATAAAGCACTTTTCAGCAATACAATTCAAAGGACTGTATATCACAAGAAAAAAAAGGACTGAAGGCATCAGAATAATGATACTGAAAATTTTCTATTAAAAGATGAAATTATTAATAAGAAATTAAATGAAAAAAGTGATTATCATTTTAAATACTAAAACTATTTGGAGTCCTATCAGGACAGGAGTACTTTTTTCAATTATGACTGTTTTAGATAATGCTGCATTCTTAATGCAATGTTGAGTAGGAGCGATGAACGGGAGGAATTACTCAGCTAACGATCCAGATAGTCAGAAAGGAGAAAAGTGGTTCCAGCTATTAGTAAGTGAAAAAAACACTTGGAGCAAACATACAGAGAAATTCACTAAAATGCAGGAAAACTTAAAAAAAAATAAATCACCTTTGTTAATCTAAAACTTGCTCCAATTCTGCTTAGCAGGCTGCTGCACAGCTCCTTTAGTCTCTGCTTAGGTCTTCTTTCTAACCGCAGCGTCAGAAATCCCTGTAATAAAATGAAATTAATAACCAACCTGAAAAATGCTTTTATTTAGGTTACATACTGGTCATATTATGGACTTCATGTATATCTCAGACACATTACTAGTGGCAGGCTTAACTGAAGTCATTCCATCGGCAGCCAATCTGAAATTCAAATACAGCCCCCAAATTCTGGATATACTGAAAATGTATTGCTACTCATTTCAGAAGGTGAAAGTCATTTAGACTCATTACTGAGTGAAATATTATATTTATATATTTAATATTTTTATTTATTTAATGGTTAAAAAAATGGCTCAAAAATAAAATCTCAGAATTCAGTGTCTGAGAAAATGTGAATATATAAAAATCACTAAAAAAGGATATTTCAAACGGAAATACAAAGCTTCTAAAAAGGGTTTTATTTCTACAGACACATTTTGCTTGATTGGGGCTACTTTAATATGAATTACTGCATCAGTACAGCGTGACATGGAGATCAGCCCATAGCTCTGAGGCCTATGGAAGCTTAGGTGTCTGTGTTGTTGGTTCTGGTGTCTCATCTTCCTCCTGACAATACTTCACAGATTAACTTTGAGGTTCGGGTCAGGGCAGGCTGCTGGCACATCAAGCACAGGAAAACTGATCAATAGACCAGCTTTTGGTTCCTTTGGTGTTATGGTACAAAGTTCTGCTGGAAATATAATCAGCTATTCCATAAATTGTGTTGACAGGAAATGTGAAGTGCTAAAAAATGTCCTGGTACTGTAGATGGCTGCATTGACAGTAGACTTTGGAAAACTCAGTCGATCAGAATCAGGAAATGGCATCAGTGGCTGAGGGGACAGAAACAGGTAGATTCAGAGCCTCTTCTCTTTTCCCTCAGACCATTTGATCTAATTTCCAAACAACATTAAAGCTTTACTTCATTTGAAAAAAAGAGATTGAACCACTGAGCAACAGTCTGATCATTTGTAGCTAGATAAGAATGTCAAAGTCTACATTTAGGATGCATCTTTGCCTAGTGGCTGTTAATACTCCACCTTCAGTGCACCGCTTGTGAAGCTCTTCCATATTCCTGAATAAATTTGCAGGAAGGTCAGCTTGGCTCAAACAACATAGGATGGTCTGATCTGACACTGATGTTCGTTTGCCTTTAATTTCTTTAGTAGATTTTCTGGGCTCTTTTACTAACAATTACATTATCCATCCATTTTCTGTCATGCTTTATCCCAGCTGGGTTAACAAGGTGTGCTGGTGTCTATGTCCAGCTGTCTACGGATCAGAGGTGTGGTCCACCCTGGATAGGTCACCAGTCTATAGCAGGGCAAAACTGAGACAAACAGGACAAACAACCATTCATGCACACACTCAAAACCTAAGGAGAATGTAGAGAAGCCAACTAGCCCAACAGTCATGTTTTTGGACTGTGGGAGGAAGCTGCCTGCTTTCATTTTCAACATGCAAACTCCATGCAGAAAGACCCTGGGCCAGGAATCAAACCCAGAACACTACTGCAAGGCAGCAGTGCCACCCACTGTCCCAATATGCAGTCCCAACTACATTATAAGCAGGCTATCCTTATTTTCTCATCAATCTTCCCCCTGCGGCCATGTTCAGGAATCTTGGCTACATTACTATTGATCTTAAATTTCTATATAATATATGCAACTGTAGTGAAAGCTGCTTGGAGATGGTCTTATGGCCCTCATCTTTGAAGTCTTTATAATTTTCTTTTTCATTTCCTGAGAAAACGTTCCTTCATTTCCTCTGGTTCATGTTGAGTGTGGAACACATCATTTTACGAAATGACACATTAGCTGCGTTTCAATGCGCACAACTATGTAGATATTTTTCTAATTTCGGAAATGGAAGGTTTTACAACTGTGCATTTTAAATAGATAAAATAAATAAATAAAAAATTGCCTGTGAATGAATTTGTTCATGATAAGATACAGTGGGTAAAATAAGTATAGAACACAACTCGATTTTTCTGAGTAAATATATTTCTAGAGGTTGGCTTATTTTCACCAGATGTCAATAACAATCCATGCAATCCACACAGAGTTCAAACCGAAGACGTCCAGAAATTAAGTTATGTGTAATAAAGTGTATGTTTATATATATATATATATATATATATATATATATATATATATATATATATATATATATATATATATATATATATATGTATATATACCTGCTGGGGGATTGGAGAATTAACCTTATCTGAAAAAATGTTACAATTCCCAAAAATATTATTAGGTATTTAGGACTCATTTAAGAAAGCAACAGAAAAATCTTAACAGTTTTTCCCTTTTTAAATCTGTCTAAATTACTTCAGAAAGTCTCTAAAAATGGTGATGCTGTTGCACATTTTTTTTTGTGTTGATATATTTTGTTTTTTAAACCAGTATGGTTATTTTTTCAGTTTTTTTATTCTCTCGGCATCCAGAGGGAACAAAGTAAGAATTTCCTTATACAGGTGTTTCTTTAGTTTTCATATCATATATACATGTTCATATCAAATATGAATTATTTTAAAGTGGCTCTCTGTGTTATATAAGGTGATGTATGTTTTTTTACATCTTCCCCAAAAACCCTTTTCTGTCTGGAATATTTGTAATGTTTATATCTTCAACATTTTACAATATAAGCTAATTTGAATAATAATCTCAATCTACTCTAATACAATTTTTAGATAACCATTTAAAGATGCCATGAATCTGAAACCCTCAGTAGAAAGACTTAACCTGCTCCTCAAACTGTTTTTGAACTATTTCTGCCTAAGGAAGAAACATTTTCCTGATGAGGAAATAGGAACCTATTAAAACCACCAGCTTTATGAAAGTTAATAAATGGCCTGTAAGGATGCTGAGGTAATCAGTGCGTACAAAGTCAAATCCAAAGTCTGTTTTTAAAATGTTGTGGTTATCATACTGCAGGAGAGGAACATCCAATCATCTTACGACAGTTAAGTCTGCGTCAAACACATAAATGATTACGCAGCTTCTAACTCTGAGGAGAGAAGGTTCACCTACAGCCCAAAATTCCCATCCAGGTACAGGTTGTCTGATGGAGGGATGATCAGGGCTTTTTAGTTCAGTTAAGAGCGCTCATTACACTATGTCTGACTGACTAACACTTATTGGTATTCAGCATTTCTTCTTGTTCTTTTCTTCAGTTTGTAGCTCAAACAAATTGATAAAGGATAAAACACTTCTGCTAAAGGGCTTCAAGTTTTCTGCTACAGACCTGCAACCTGCTGGAGATAGGCAACAGCCCCACCATGACGCTGATGGATAAGTTGGAGAACATGGAGGGAGGGGTGGATGGATGGAGGGAGCGAGGGATGAATGTATGGATGGATGGATGGTTGAATGGATGGATGGATGGATGGATGGATGATGGATGGAAGGTGGATGTATGTATGGATGGATGGATGGATGGATGAATGGAGGGGGGCAGGGATGAAGGGAAAGATGGATGGAGGGAGGGAAGGACTTCTGCTGATAATTTAATTAATATTTTCCAGTGATATGTTTATATGTCTGTGTTTATTTGGTTATTTTATTCAATATCTTGCTCTATAATACATTTATGGTAAAAATTATCTACAAGTAGATTAAATAAATCTATATTTTTCAAGAATGTGAAAATATTCATCTAGAATCACTTTATATATATACACTTTATATATATACCGGTAATTGTTTTATTCTGACAATTGTATACCTTTTTTTTTTTACCTGCAACATTTTTAATAAACATAATAAAATATATATAATTTTAATATGTTCTGTATTTTATTAAAGTAAAGTTATTAGTAAAGTTATTCCTGTTAGCCAAAGACAGCTGTGGTTATGAGTGATAATGTGTCTGGCCACTTGATGTCACTATTTCCTTTGTAGACAGACAGTTGCCCTTCATTAGTTCAGTGGTTTTTCCAACTTTAGTTCAAGTTCCTCAAATGTTTAACAGTATCTGTATTCCTTATGTAGCTACCTATTATTGAATAAAAAAACACTTTAAATACTGGAATATATGAAAGTAATATAGAAATTCCAGCTGGTCAGGTGCTGTGAAATGTTCTCCAAGTTGTGTTTGTTCTTCTACATGATACTTTCAGGGTGCAAAGCCTCATTATTAGAGCATGTAAAGGTTCATTTACAACTAAATAAAGTTCAACCTTAGTTCATGGGAAAATGTAACATCACCACTGGAAGTCCTGCATAATGCTTCCTCTCAGGAAGCATTATGCATTACTGTAATCCTTTCATCTCTCTTACAGCATGGGATGAATTGTGATTCTGGAAAATGGTAATTTGTATCCCCGCAGGGAGTCCAGATGATGAGTCGGGGGGGCTTAGATTGTGTTTTTAAGGAAAAGAAAGCGGCATTCAAGTCAGTCTCCTTTTGGATTTGGGCACCTTTTTCACACTCAGGCATAATCCAAGCCAAAATGTGGCCCCAATGCAGAGGGTTGTCTTTAGCTCTATCTGCTGGTTCTTAAAGCCATAAGACTTACATTTACTGGCTTACATGTTTTTTTATAGGTTTTGGGACGCAAATAATGTTGACATGATTTAAACATGGGTATTTCACAAGCAGAGTAGTTTTAATAACATGGCTGCTACACATACAGGTCATTAAAAACACAACATATGGATGTTGTGTCCTGGTACCTGGGAACTTTGTTTCTCATCCCCAAGAAGTAACCACTTGTAACCTCTGGTCTGTTTAACGCGACCGGGGACTGAAAAGATCCTGTCAGGCTTATCCCAAGCAGCTGTCCACAGGCGAGAGGTGGGGTACACCCTGGACAGGTCGCCAGTCCATCGCAGGGCAACACAGAGACAAACAACCATTCACACACATCTAAGGACAATTTAGAGGAACAGTTAACCTAACTGTCATGTTTTTGGACTGTGGGAAGAAGCTGGAGTACCCAGAGAGAACCCATGCATGCTCAGGGAGAACATGCAAACTCCATGTTCTGTCGAACCTGGATCGTCTTTTTGCAAGGTGGCAGTGCTAACCACTGCACCACTGAGCAGCCCAGGCTGCAGACTGAGAAGATATGATAAGTTATTGCTAAAGTATCTTCTGGCAAAATGTAATCCCAGCATTATATTTAAGTTCCAACCTGTTGAGTCATGAGGTCTGCTGTCATTTTTCCTAGGATTTTTTTTTTCAGATATTAAGCTAAATAACAAACTCTTTATTAGGCCCACCTTGCAAGAGCCTGATTATTTCCAATCATACCTGCCTTGAAGGTACTTTATCTTTTAAAATCAACTTTAAGCGAAATATTTCTTCATCATAACACTTATTACTTTCTGGGAAAATGTGCAATATGTCTGCTGAGTAAAGCACAGTAATCTGATCAGAGCAGCAGGTGGTTCTTGCTAAAGCCTACTGCCAGTTGCTACTCTTTCAAAAAATTTGTGGCTCAGGAAGAGTGCTGAACCGCAAGGTTTTCACTGGAAAACTAAGAAAATTCCAATAACTCCATTCTAAATAGAAACTTTAATTTGGTATAAAAAAAATTGAAATTACTATTGGGATGTTACACACAAGTAAGGCACTGGTATGGTGAATAAAACTATCCATTAAACTCCTGTGTTGTCCTGTGGGCAACACAGTAGTTTCTGCAGCTCATCTTGGGTCTTGGGGTCTCCTCTCTTTAAAAAATACCAAAAACATCAAGACAAGACCGGTCAATGTTAATGTCAATGTTAAAAGACTAGTCTAGACTTTCCAACGTAGTTGCTTTTTGTCTAGTAAACTAAGACAGCTCTCAAAATGTTCGGGTATTTTGGGGTTACCTACTGTCTAGCTGATGTGTGCATCCAATCAAGCATTAAAAAAATGTGAAGCAAACTATCCTTCATATTATAGCTTTCTTCTCCATAAACAGCTTATTGGTCTTTTAAAATAACTCCAAGTTACACAAGGTAAGTATCCTACAGTTATTCTAGTGCAATACAAGTATGAGGAAGTATTCAACAAGTATCCCACTAGGTGAAGTTAATAGGTAACAAAGCAAAGATTAAAAACCAGTCCAGAAAAACGGATTGAACAGCTGTTTAATGAAAGAATACAGCTGTGAAAACAGCAAACCAGAGAGCTTGGTCATGATCATGGCTCTGAGGACTGAACCAATTGCTCATTTCATTCACCTGCCTGTCTCTGCCTGGTTTCCAATTACTGTTATCTAATCCACCTGCTCCTGCTGGTATATACACAGCTCAGTCCCTGCCATCGGTGCCAGATTATTGCTGATGCTCTTGTTCATGTGCTCATTCTCAGGGGCCAGTGGAGAAAGGTTTTTTTTTTTTTTAGCATATAGTGTTTCTGATTTCATGATCCTGATCTGTCTCTCATCCTTTGAGCGCATCTGTTCCTGTCTTGGCTCAGTGGAGAGACTGCTGTTTTAGCGTTCTGTAGTGTTCCTGATATCCTGACCTGTTCTGAATATCAACCACTGAGTCTGCCTGTTCCCATCTAAACGTTCTGCCTGAACTGTCTGTGGACTCCTGAAACACTGAACCAGCCTGTTGCTGTTATTATCGGTATCCCTGACCGGGCTCTGGACTAAACGCTTTGAATTATCCCACAGTCTGTCTCGTCTTGAATACTGGGTCCGTCTGTCCTGCGTTGTAAATACAACATGTAAATACATAAGCATATTTTAAAGATACCTTTAAAGGAATGAAGATTTTCCACCATGAACATGAATGAATTCATTTGAACCCAGCTGAATTAAGTCGTTGTTGAGCTGGAAATGGTTCTACAGTGAGTCTTCGAAACTGTAAAAAAAAAAAGAAGTAGGAAACTGACGATAAAAACCCAGAAACTGTCAAAACAAAGACTTGAAATGCAAAAAAACATTTGCTTTTAGGATGGGAATCAGTGTTGGATTATCCCAGGATACGTAACCTGAATTATCTTGGTTCACAACTGATGGCTTTTTTAATGACAAACAAAGGTTCATGTTTCTAGATGTATGGAGCAGTTTATCTAAACAGTATCTGTAACTTACTCCTGCTCCATGCCAGAGCAAGAGTTTCCATGTTGGCACCTTTAAAGGCTAGAGCTGTCACCATCTGGACCGTCAGGGCCCTCCTGGGCTCCCACCTCGCATCCGTGACTGAGAGGCGACTAAAAATACAAACTTCAGGATGTTGTTCAAAAGGACATGACAGGCTGGGAATTGCTTCGCAATTTCACTTTTGTCTTGTTACCATAAATAAAGATAAAAGGACTCCGTCAAACAACAATAAAGCTTAAAATTGTTGTTCAGACTTCCTAGAAAATTACATTTCTTGAAATATTGAGACGTCTTTACAAGAAACAGATAAAACATGTCATATTTGAAACACTTTAATGATAAATGTTAGGCCGGTTTATATGTAGCCAAGCTACGAAAAATCTAATAAACCCTTGATTTGAACCTTCTCTGGTTTAATAAGAATATGACCATGTGTCTTTAGAGCAGTGAAAAGTTTAACTTGTGGTCAGTAAACTCCTAGATCAGAAACCAACAGAGAACATGGAGAAACACAGGCCAACACACTGGGGTCGACTGTCTAAGGAGACAAGAATGTGTTCCCATCAGTCAAGATCTGGTCAAGATGTTGACATCCAGCAGGTCAAAGAGGAATCCATGAGCTATGAATTAAATCCAGTCTGGAAATGTTGACTCTGGAGATAAACTTCATGCATTACCTCCCATAAAATTCAGGATTCCATGAAAAAACACAGAATCGAAAAAAGGCTTGAAAGCATCGTCCTCCTGCTTGAGTGAATTTGTTCTATTTTGTCATGGATTCTATGCGTGAATTTACTGAAAGTTTCTGATGTGTTTTTGGATTAATATCACTGGGTTCCAATAAAAGTGGCCAAGAGTTAAAAACAAGCAGTAGGAAGAACATAACCCAACAGGTTTTCTGCATTTTAAAGCAGGTCCAAGAAGTTCATCTGTTGCTTCTTTGAAGCTCATCCGATGGATCAGAAACATTCTTTTTTTTTGCTGCAATGTTGGCTTTTGGGATGAATAAATTATCAGCTTGGATTCCTGCTGGTGTGTTTGGCTCCAAGCAATTCATCTGTTATGCATTAACATTGGAAAGCAACATTATTTGGGAGCTTTATTGACTCCATACATTTTCCAGCTCATGCCATTTTGTATCATAATCTTATATATGAAGTGGAAAACTGGGTTAACGGAGCCAGCTTTTAAAAACCGGGGATGAACCACAAGAGTTGAGGTCTGGGATAAAAACTACTCTAGAAAATTTCAGAAAGGTTAATAAACTCAATGATGCCCAACTTCGAGGGAGAAAATTTTTTTGTATATCCGCCAAAATGATGAAGGCTACACAACTCACAGGAATCTAAAGAAAACAAATAGAGAAAAGATGGATAATAAATTCACTGAGTTCTATGAGGGTGACAAAGCTTTAAGGCTTTTGGACACTAGAGAACCACAGTGGGAACCATGATCCATAGAGAAAACATTGCATGGTGAAGAACAATCCAGAGAGTGGGCAACCTACCAAAATTACTCCACGAGTTCATGAATGACTCATTCAGGAGGTCAGCAAGAACTTAAAAGAACATGTTGACCTCTTCAGGCCTCATTACCTCAGCTGTGGTTAGAGTTCAGGGTTCAACAATAAGAAAAAGACAAAAGGAAAAAATGGCCTCTGTGGGAAAGTTCCAACACCAGAACCACTGTTCACCCAAAAAACAGAGATGTTTACACCACATTTACAGAACACCTCAACAAATTCCACGACCTTTGGGAAAGAAACATTTCAAACGATCGACAAGAGGAAGATGGACAACATTTCGGAAGGTCTGCATCACTGTTACATGTAGTGTTAAAATAATACCATTTTAGAAAGAGCAATTCTAGTTTAGCATGGAGGAGGGAGTTTGATAGTCTGGGAAGGCTTTATGGTTTGAAGAACCAGGATGGATTCAAAGGAGACAGTCCAAGCACCATCATGGGACTTTAGGTAACCACAGCACAGTGATCCAAATCATAGCAGCAGGCCCAACTATCAGAAGCTCAAAATGAAGATATTTGAATTTGGTTTGGACTTTTACTAGGCCACTCTATGTGTATTTAAAGCTCAGACCTCAATTCATAAGATGTTGGAACTCTTGGAACTTTAAACGGGCCTTTCATGCTTGAAAACTAATCACTGGGGCTGAAATAAAACATTTCTACTCAGCAGAGAAGGCCTGAATTCCCTCATACTGAAGTAAAGACTGATTACCAGTTGTCATAAATACTTTAAATCGACTGTTGCTGCCAAAAGAAATCAGGGATTAGTGCTAGAGAGTACCTATATCTTAAGATTGAGACAGGCAGACCTTTTCCTTTGTTAGATAAACTATTGTTAAAAAAAAATTACTTTATTCAGGTTGTCTTTGTTTGATGGTCTAAAACATTTAAGTGCAAATTAAAAAAAGAAAGAAATTTGTGTGGGCAACAGTACTTCAACTCAAGGTTTATAAATGATTAAGTTGTGAGTTTTAAGTGTGAAATGAATAGGAGGGCAAACAAATGAGCCTTTCTGTTACGGTCAGGTCAAAGCGTCACGTGAAAACTCTTAATTCTTTGTGTACAGAATGCCTCAGAGTTTCTGAGTTGAGTCTGTAAACCTTTACCCTCATTCAACCTATAAGCGCACCTCAGACGCCTGCACCAGATGGCTGCAGGGGTCACTTGAGGTCAGCTGGGTTAGGGTGGGGGTTGTCTGAGGTCAGGCCCAAACATTGAGGTGTTGGAGATTGTTGTAACACCCTGCCTCCCTGTCAGAGTGCAGGTGGGTGAGATGCATGTGACCATCCCATCCTACACTGCCTTGAAAAACTGGGGGGAGGCTGGAAGCTCAGTCTAAGGGATTCTTTGTTCTGTCCAAAATCTCTTGGGGCTTACTCTGCACTATTTGGACCTGTTCTGGAACCAGACTGAATCGAAACAAGCGTTCATGCTAATATTAAGGGTTAATCAAGATTTATCAAATACTGTGAAGGTAGACTAAACATCTGTGTGAAACACACTCAATGTGGGTTTGAGAGAAATGTCAATGGGAAGAAAAAATTAAAATTAATCATTTTGATATTTAGAAACAAGGAAGAAAAAAGACTAGAGCTTGTAAACATTATTTGTAATTAGTAATGATCTTAGAGAAGCAGCTGAGGCTGCTGATCAATCTGGATAGGGTTATACAGTCATCTCCAAAGTATATTTTTTTTTAACAGGGTCCTGTCTGGCAATTTGGCAATAAGAATAATTGTCTTGTTGCCAAAAAGAGCCCAACAGATTTTACTTTCACAAGTGGAGCAGTACGGCTATCGCCATAGTGTTGATTTATGGATATAAATTGCTTTATTATAATTATGCAGGGCGTTTTACAGATTATATGGAAACTGCAATGTAAGTAGAACAGGAAAGGAAAAACAGAAAAAAAGAGAAAAGATGAAAGAAAAAGGAGATAAAAGGGAGACAATGAAAAAACATTTTCAGTCTGCTTCATCACCTGCAAAGAGATGTAAAAAGAACAGCACAACCAACGGACATGGTACAAGATATACAATAAAGTAACACCTAGATACTGTCGCTGAAGTATAAATAGTATTATTTAATCTGACATTTATTCTGTGTTACCTGAAGGTAAGAATATGGGCTTTCTGTGTGGAAGTGAATCGCTAAGTACCTGGAATCAAGCACCTGTAGTTGTTTGTGAAAGTGCACTTGTGCATGTACAGTTTATCCAAAGTAAAAAAGCTCAATAGTGGTTGTGAAGAGCCGAAGAGGCTAATCCTAACCCATCTCTAAAGTATCTGAAATGGCCAAAACCCAAGAGCTCAATCTCACACTCTAGAGGCTTCAGTCAGCAGAGTGGATTAAAGTCACACTCAACCATGAGAGACTAATAAAGTCATAAAACCAAGGCGATAACTCCTTAACACGGTGAAGATTTGAAAACTGAGCTGAAAATGGAATACAGCTAGTTAACCTAAGAGTATATTTGGGCTTATGTTGTTGCCAAACACCTGCAGTGTAGCTGAGATGCACCAACACACACATCATGATGTTTTTCCCCATGTTTTCACCTTTGTCCTGCTGAGGAAGAACATCCCAGTGGGCCCGTAGAACTTTCATGATTTACTGAAAAGCGGCAGGCTCCCTGAGGAGGAGCTGCTAAAGCAAACTGAAAGGAAAAACACTGAAACAAAACATTGACTGACATAACATGTGTGTGTGTGTGAATCCGTGTGTGCTTACATTTATACGTCACTGATATCTCTGGGAAACTCTTTTGCCTCTCAGACCGGATCTTAGCTGGCAGATGCATTCGCCTGGTGGGACAATCGGGAAATCAACGCAGACGGGTGTGTGTGTGTGTTTAACGGGGGGGTTATGCTGTGACTGTGGCAACAGTAAACAATCACTGCTATTGAGTTCTTCCCTCATGTCTCTGTATTTCCCCTGTTTGCATCCTTTTGGAGGATATGAGTCTACTCCTCCAAATGTATGACGTTTTAAGCACAAAACCAGTTTTCTTGGTCTAAACTTTGTGCTTAAACTGGTTGGGATCAAAGTTCTTATTATTCCTGAAGCTGGTAAACTGTCTTATTTTGTCCAAATATCCTGCAAAGCTAAAGTAGTTTAGCATCTGTACTCTTGGAGACCCTCAGACATAAAGTACTGCTATAGATTCATGCAATGATCAACAAAGAAAAAAAAAAAACGATCATGGTACTGTAAGAGATTTCTCCTACAGAAGATTTATGGTCTTGCATGATGACCATAAATCCTCTCTGTATGATGTTGTCATGGCAACAGCTCCCTGCGACACCTGTTGTTATGGCGGATCCCATCTGCAGCCATGCGAGGAGGGTGATTTCACTGATGGTGAAAGCAGGCGTTGTTGTCACCTTTGCACTTGCTGTGTGAATGAAGAGATTCCAGCATGAAGAAGGATCAGCCTCCAGGTTCAGCTTCCAGTGCCCACTGACACCCAGGAATTAACAAACCTTAAATGAGCACTACATTCAGAAAGTTACAGGTTTGGTCATAACTTCTGAGGCTTTAAACCCCAAGTTTTATGAAGTGGCTCAAGGGTAAAAGTGTTCTGAATGGTTGGGAAGTTCTACCCATTTACCCAGGAGGTAAATATGTGACCACCATTATATCTGCATTATTTGGTAAATGCTTTCACAAGATGTTCTCAGCATAACTCAGTTCAGTGTTTCTGGAAAACATAATTTCTCTATCTTACATCCTTTCAATAAAAAATCAAAACTAAAGTTCCACAACTAGGATTCGGAGACAGTTTAAAAACCTTGGTACTGGATTATCAATGGAATTATAAACAACCTAAAATAACTTCCACTTGCTTGTAGCAATGGTAAAAGAGGAAGATGTTAATTGGGTTCTTCAGCATCTGAAGGGTCAGAAAGCTTTAGGGTCTGATGGTCTCTCTTCTCTGATTTAAAACCTATGCAACTAATACCCAACTTCAACTGCTGTTGTAAACATTCTGCCATCATCTTGTACTATCAGTGGATTTAATGGTATATGGCAAATGACCTGTACTTATATAGCACTTTTTTAAGTCAGGAAACTTGATCAAACCGCTTTACACTGCATTTAGTCATTCACCCATTCATGAACACACACACACAGTGGCAAACTAAATTGGAGCCACAGCTGCCATAGAGCTCACTGACAGAAGCTAGGCATCCATACACTGGCGCCACCAGGGCCCTCTGACCATCATCAGTAGACGATGTAGGTGAAGCGTCTCCCCCGAGGACACAACACTGAAAGCCGGGACTGGAACCGTCAACCCTTTGATTTCATGGCAAACTTCTACATCCGCTACTGTTGCACCAATGACTAAACCTTTGGCTCTGTGCAATTTGAAAAGAAGAAGGTGCCAAAGGAAGAGAAAAGGTCCATAGGATATATGGAAATATAAAAAAAACCTCGAAACCTGATGCTATCACCCCCATGCTTAACAGTAGGGATGCTGTTCTTGGGATGAATCATCATCCAAATGCCCATTGGCAAACTTAAGACGGGCCTTGACATGTGCTAGTTTAAGCAGGGTAATTTTCTGTGCCATGCATGATTTCATGACAAATTCTGAAATCATGCATGGCAAGTGAGAGAACTTAGGAAATAGCAGGGTGTTCAAATACTTAGTATATCTAGATTCATTAGCAAGGTGATTATGAAAATCTGATATATCTTCAGTAATGTATTTAGAAAATAAGAGTGACGTAGTCCTTCAGTTTAATGTTGATAAATCGTAATTTTTGAAGATTCAGCCTGAGCTTATTTTGGTGCCCATCAGTTCCTGTCCATCTCTCAGTGTTCTGGCTGCGCTGCTGACAGTGAAGGCCTTGTGTACTATTAAAAATGACCTTCCCTGTTTTGTAATTTAACAAAACAGATACACACTTTTATATATTATTGTCTCATTATTTTATGTTGCTGTCTATCCATTTTCTACATACCATGGTTCTCTGTACTGATGTTCTAGATGTAATCAGTGGACAACAAAAAACACATTTCTTGTTTGTCCACACAAACTTCATAATTTAATATATATTTCTGATGCTTCATCTTTCAGGCTCTATGACAGGTACAGGCTGGTTGTTTTTTTTTATTTTATTTAATTTTATAGACAACATTCTGATGATTGAAAAAAAAAAATATATATATATATAAAGGAAAAAGAGCCAAAGTTTTAAAGTTTTAGTCGTTGAGTGACTCTCACTTACTGAAACCCTGCCTAAGTTTGATTCACACTCCAAATTGTACTGTCTTTGCCAAGTGGTATGAACACCAGATCTAAATTTCTCTGCATGTTTAACAATTGCAGAGAAAGTTCAAGCGCTATATTTCATGACATTATAACTGACTACATTTCCCAGAAGAAGGACTTTTTTGAGCATCACATTCCAGGTCCTCTTAATCTTTTAAACAGCTTTAGGGATTGCAGCTCGGAGCTGAAAATGAGCCGCCACACCTGCTGAAAGCTGCAGCTGTGGTTGTGACACGAACACCGCAGAAATGGAGCAAGGTCGAAGGTTGCAACCTCTGCTCCTGTCCAATCTCTGCTGCAGTGCCGCCCGTCACCCCCTGACCTTTAGACCCTCAAAGTATTGCAGCTCCACCAGCATCACACGTGGATGCATCAGAACGCTTTAACACACAGCTGAGTGTGATTCTGTGGCGGGGTCAAGGTCAGGGAGCAGATGGGCTTTGTGTTGCGACCTCTTGTGGAGGTGCAGTGCTTGATTAAGAGGTATGTTGACTCTCTGCAGCCCAACTGCTGGATTTCGGAGCACCTGCTTCAAGAGACACTCATTAGGACTTATCCATGATGTTTTCCTTGACAACCCTGTTAGTCGAGATAATTTGAAAGCATGAAAACTATTATTTGTATTAGGAGGGTCTTAAATACTTAAGATCCTTCAGTGATTTTTAACCATTTGTTTAATAACATGAATGTTTACAGAATGAGTATACATTTTATGGAAAAGATAAACTATGACCGCAGTACTAACTCAAAGAAATCACATTTTAGACCTAAATTCCTGCCTTAGATATTTCATCTCTCAAATAAGAGAGTCAGATCCACAGAGTTTCAATCGCAAACATTAAACTGACTTTAGTCAGAAAGCTCAGGTGTGAATAAAAACCAAATTACCTTACAAATGAGTTTATGTTTTGAATCACAGCTCATTTCTGCCAACTGAAACTATGGTCCTTAAAAGTGAATACACTGTATAATATTTTCAATGGCTGCACTCAGCTAAAACTCAGCTTGAGGTAAATTGGCCCATAGACACTATTAGCTCTGCTTCGAACAGCTGGATGCCGTCACGATCTCATGATGAATTTCAGAAGGGGGTAGCAAACAGCTAATCGCCCCTTGTTACCCCCTGTATACTACAAGACGCAGGATACACGATGAGGCTGAAACTTAGCCCTAAACATAAAGTTCTTTCACTACAGAAAAATTGTTCCAAAAAGGGTAAAAAAAATTATACAGTGCAGGCCTGTCTGAGCCCAAGAGTGTGATTGGGTGGTGGAGGGGGAGGCAGACCTGCATAAGTTTAAGAAATGATGCATGTCATGACTATATTCTAATATTTACTATTATTCTGCTGCCCTACTTCATATGTCCTGCAGATTTAGAAGATTATTAATTGAGGAGGATCATAACAACCCAGGGTGATTACAAGAACCACGTCACAGCGCTGCTCCAAATAATGTAAAAAGCATTTTTCTAATCATTTTGTTGGTTTATAAAGCAGAACAAATACATTTCAAACTAACCTGGTCCTTTGTGAAAGTTGAACTCAAGCCAGTTCATAAATAAAAGACTAAAATTTATATAATTTTTGTGAATAGAAATTTGATGTCATTTTTCACTTTAACTGACTGCACCTCTAGGTAATTTCATTGCAGCGTTTCACTGTACATTAACAATAAGGTAATTCATTCACTGCTTTAGTGTAAACCATCTTTGGCCCACTGTGTGTGTTAATGAGTGGCAGATGGCCACGCTGCAGCCCGGAGCTCCAGGCTCCCAGAGCTGCAGCCTGGCAGGAAGCGTTGGCTCCTGGCTGACCTCTGCCTCCACCAGGCTGCCCTCACTCATTCACCTCATTAGCTTGACTGGAGCAACCAAACAAAGTGAGGGCATCAGGGAGCTCGCTACTCTGCCATGGGAACATATTTCCTTTAATTCTTTCCCTCCTCATCCCAGGCTGTGCTCCTTACAGCAATCCGCATGTAGACAATGATTTACAGTAACAGGGTTAGGTTGGGTACGATATTTACAGTTAATTGAATTTAACAAATATTTATCATTTATTAAACAAAACTAAAACTACAGTAGAAGGTAGGTAATATCTGCCTCCCCTGACTGATCTGTAAATAACAGACTTTTGGGTGATAAAAATGCCATTTCCCAAACAATCAACAAACTTTTTGCATCAGTCTGTCCAATATTAGAAGTTCACCTAAACTAGTTTATTTAAGATGCTTTACTAACGCAGCTCAAAAACTTCCTAGATGGTTGAGATCCCAGGTTTGGGAAGACCAATCCAGAAGCCTAAAGATTGCCTACTTCATTTATTCAAATCACTTTGGATTTGGGTAACAATCTTCCAGAACACAAAACGTTGTCAAAGTTTCAAAAAATCTAGATAGATCTATCATGATCAAACCTTAAGCTGATCCATGTAGGCAGCAGCAGACTTTTGTTAATAGATGTATTTTAAAGATTATATAATCATTTGATTGAAAGTGTCAGAAATGCAAGAAGCTGCCATCAATAATATTACAGCTGTGAGATTAGTCTGAATCAGCAAGCCGGGATGTTCCACTGCAGATGAGAAGCTTAAGATTCTCTATAAAAGTCCAGCGGTCCGGGATCTTTGACCTGGTCTCTGTAGGGTATTTGCAGAACCTTTTTGTCAAGACAATACCTGAGTAAATCCCTTATTCTGGCTATAGGAAGACTTAAACCTTTTAAATGCCATGCATTTGATGATTCAGAGGTTAAAACATGTAATAAGAAAATCCAGATATGAAAAACTACGGCAATTTACTATTTTCATCAATAAATTTGTTGCCTTTAAACAGTATAAACAATTATATTTCAAATATTTTTCTCACAATTCTTCCCACAAAAACAAGATAAAGATGAAAATCTGAGGTAAAATCCATAAATCAACTTCTAGAGTAGAAGCACCCGACTCAGACCTTTGAAGAATGACCTTCTCTAACATTTTCATTGCTTTAGTCTCTGTGGACAGAAAGTTTATGCTGATCTTTCAGACCATCATAGCGAGCAAAACAGGAGGCTTGAGAGGGTGAAACAGGACGCAGGTGGTGTTAAAGAGGTGATAAAGAGAGAGAGAGCTGCCAGAATGATGGAGTTCGAAAGCTTGAGAAGCCAATTTGTTCTACAAGCGTTTGGTGTTGAACTTTGTCTTCTCTCACCATCATTCTTCTCTATCTGTTTTGAAAAATGTCCACATGGAGAAGTTTCCAGCTCATTGTTTTAATTTCATGGCCAGGGCTAAGAATTAGTTGTTGATTCTCACTCTCATCAACTCCCCCAAATACTATCCAGACAGCTGTCACATGGGTTCAGTGCAAATGAGCTGCTGGCTGAGCTGAACAACAGTTTGTGTCTCTCAGAAGACATCCAGACGGTTCATTTAATGAAGAACCTGGCAGCACCAGAACCTTAAGATAATCTACTGAAGGAACCAATGCGCACACTATTAATGAAACAAAGGACAGTTTACAAGTTAAGTGCTGGAGTGCATTTCATATAATCACATTTATTTCTGGATCCTCCTTTCAGTTTTTAGCTCTTAAGCAGGATGGTTTCCATCCATCCATTTTCTGTCAAGCTTATCCCAAGCAGGATAGCAAGGGGTGCTGGTGTCTATCTCCAGCTGTTTATGGGCGAGAGGCAGGGTACACCTTTGACAGGTCGCCAGTCCATCACAGGGCAACACAGAGACAAAAAGGGCAAACAACCATTCACTCACACCTAAGGACAATTTAGAAAAGCCAATTAACCTAACTGTCATGATTTTGGACTGTAGGAGGAAGCCAGAGTACCCGGAGAGAACCCACACATGCTCAGGGAGAACATGCAAACTCCATGCGGAAAGAGCCGGGCCGGGAATCAAAGCCAGGGCTTCTTGTTGCAAGGCAGCAGTGCTACCCACTGCACAGCCAGATTGGGATAGTCAGCTAAAAATATCTTATCATTCTGCTTAGGTAACTAAAGTAAATCTATCATAAACAAATGATTTCAGTTAATCTCAAGCTGAAGCTCGATTGGCTCTAAATCTACATGAGCGTGAAACCTGATGTTTTATTTGTGGCTTCAGAGGTTTGTTAGAGAACCTTAGAGAACAAACAGAACCATATATACCAGAAACATGAAGATAACCGTCAGAAAGGCCAGTGAGAAATTAGCAAAAATTGGGATGGGTTAGGAAACAATATCCCAGTCTTTGAACAAATCCCAGAGATTTATTTAATCCATCATCTGAATCTGGAGAAAAGGGGGACCAACTGTAGACCTAGTATGGACAAATGCCCCAACAGAAAGGCTAGACAAGGAGAGATTTATCACTAAAGCATCTAAGAGGCCCACGGTAACTCTGGACAGATCCAGAGGTGTTAATGTTTATTACTCGAGTGGAAGTATAAATCCTACTGTTTAAAAAACAAACAACTTTGTAGAAGTTAAAATACCAACTTAAGGTTTTTACTCAGGTAAAAGTAAGTAAAGTAAAGTAAAAGTATAATTTTCAAAACTAGTTAAATAATAAAAGTAAAATTAATGCAGGAAAAATGTTCAGGACAGATGCTTTAAACTATTAAACCTATTAAATAAAACATTTTTCTGCAATCCTGGATGATAACTTCCCAATACTTAGTTTTCATATTTTTATAACTAATAGCAACAGCGTCAAATTTAACTTTGCATCATCTTGAAAAAAATGATGCAAAACAATATATAATTCAACAAATAAAACAATGTACTAATGTTATTTTTGTTTTTTCTATACCAACAGGCGATAACAAAAATGAGCCTAAATGAAAATAAAAAAACAAAAAACTAAGGAGTCTATGAAAAATAATTACTCCAGTAAAGTATAGATAGCCAAAATGTCTACTTAAGTAAATTTATGAAGTTACTTTGTTACTTGACACCTCTGGATAGATCCATAGCTTAAGTAGTTTATGTCTACTATCTGTCCACAGGACAATGACTAGTCAATCAAGTAGATAATTCTTGATAAAAGAAATCCCTATTAAATTTGATCATAAAGTTGAACATGAATAAATATGTTCTGATCATAGCCTGTGGGAAAAATGAACACCGCATATCATTTGCAGGCTGAAATGCAGTGGTTGCAGCATCTTTCTGGGGGGACAGTTTTTTTCAGCTTCTTCTGGGAAGCTGGTTGATATAAAGATGGAGGAAGTAGATTCAAGACAATCATAGATGAAAACTTTACAGGCGCCGGAAAACTTGAAGCTACAGTGAAGGTTCAGCTTCTAACAGGAAAACCAACCTTAAAGGAGAAGTTCGGTTTTTTACACTTTAAGCCCATTTTCTGTAGTGTCCAGGATGAAATCGAGTGATCGACACCAAAAGTTTGACAATTGGTCCTGTCTCTGCTTTTTGGCTCATTTAGAATCACCCCCTGGCTGCTTTAGAATGGCTAGCATAGAGCATGTCCGATAATGTCCTTAAAACAACCTTAAACGTTCTTTTTTTAAAATATGCTACTCACCGTGTCGTCACCGCTGTTCAATGACGTTCCAAAAAAAGTTTCGTGAAGAAAAAACGTTCCTGTAGTGTTTTATTTAGCATTTTGTAAATCCCATTGAGTTCTGTTGGAATAGTCAATATTCCGCTGCCACCGGAAACGGAAATGGGGCCTGTTTACACAGTTGTAGTCTTTTCGCTTCACTCTGTGTACTCCGACGTCGAGAATCAAGAATCCACCTTTCGTATTCCATTTTCAGAGTTTTTTAAAGTGTTTAACAGAGACGTTAGCACCTCGACGTCGGAGTACACAGAGTGAAGCGAAAAGACTACAACTGTGTAAACAGGCCCCATTTCCGTTTCCGGTGGCAGCGGAATATTGACTATTCCTACAGAACTCAATGGGATTTACAAAATGCTAAATAAAACACTACAGGAACGTTTTTTCTTCACGAAACTTTTTTTGGAACGTCATTGAACAGCGCTGACGACACGGTGAGTAGCATATTTTAAAAAAAGAACGTTTAAGGTTGTTTTAAGGACATTATCGGACATGCTCTATGCTAGCCATTCTAAAGCAGCCAGGGGGTGATTCTAAATGAGCCAAAAAGCAGAGACAGGACCAATTGTCAAACTTTTGGTGTCGATCATTCGATTTCATCCTGGACACTACAGAAAATGGGCTTAAAGTGTAAAAAACCGAACTTCTCCTTTAATAATACAGACGGACAGAGATACAGAGAGAGATCAGAGCAGATTCATGCGCTATGGCCTAGTCAAAGTACAGACCATATTAAAGATGAGTGTATGTGACAAGGTTTGAAAATGGATGCTTTAAAGCTCTTCTCCATCCAGTATGACTAAGCTTTAACTGTTTTTAAAAAAGAAGGATATGCAAAACTTTCCATCTGTTTAAGACTCACAGCTGTAGATGCATTTAAATGCATTCTATCATTTTCATTCCACTTCAACATCAATGCAGTTGTTAGCCTTGGTCCATCATCTAAAATTTCAAAAAGATGAATTCAAGTTTGAGGTTACAAAGAGACACTACATGAAAAACTTAGAAGAGGTGAGCACAGTTTGAAAAAGGACTGTTTATACAAAGTGTTCACATAAATGAAATTAATGATTCTCAGGGCGAAACTGAAACCGATAAAAGAAACATTGCATGAATCTTTGGGTTCACTGACAGCGAGTGAAAGCCGGTTCTGATTACTGTTCAGACGTCATGTTTTAGCAACAGTAATTTTAAAACATCTTGAAATTCGTGTGCATGCAGATCAACACCAAGTTGCTGAACCAAACAGACAGCATTCCCATTTGTTCCACATCGTTAAAGAAAGCTTGGACGACATTTAGATCATTACTTATTGTACAATTTATTGTCGCTTTACCCACAAAGTGACTGAAATTGAATATTGAGTGTGTGTCTCACCCAAACACACCCTGAGGTATGAACCCTAAGAAGTCTGGGATTAGTTCAGCAACGTTCCAGCTAAAGGACATTAACTTTTTCTTTCAGAACCACATCTGGCACAGGAAAATGTAGAGTGTTTCCAAAGACTCTTGCAGCAATCCTGGAATTTTCTGTGCAGCTTAAATTTTTCTCCCACGCTTAAATTTTTGTGTTAAACTCAGATATGATCTTTTTCCAGATCTACCACTTGTGTCCAGTATTGGCATGGACTCATGTGGCTTATGTAACATATGGTCATAGTAACACACACCCTGTGCCTGTTGATGGTGCTGACATTGATCCGGGATAAATCATTTTACGGCATGCAATGGGCGTCCACCTCCAGCCTTGTAAAAGTATTTTTAGCTTGCGGTCTAACTAGGTTCACGCAGCCTGTCCTCTTGACCATCTTTCTGATAAAAAGACATGAAATATGATGTGTCTTTAATGTGAAACATACTGCTTGCCTCCTGCACACTGTGTTCTCAAAGTGTAAAGCCTCAACCTCTGAAAGAGCACACTCATCCGTCTGTGTCAAAAAGATCTGGGGTGAGGTTCTGAGAGTGGATCTAAGGTTTAATCGACAAGCCACAGAGTATTTTAGTCACATCTGGGATCATCATTACAGGCCTGAATCACCAAGACATAACGGAAAAAGGAAAAGAAGGTGTTTTAATGGTGAGAAAGGGCCACCGGTGAACTAAAAGGAGAATGGAGGACAAATGTAGGCGGAAAGAAATTCAAGAAAATACTTTTTTTTACTGTCAAAGAGGCTTTTTAGGTACTGCTGCCTTTCTGCAGCAAACTGGACCACATTTTATAGAGAGCTACAAAAAAGAAATGTAAAGCTCATTTGAACATTTCTAGTCACCCCAGTAAGATACTCTTTTCTGATCCTGAAGAGCTACTGGGTTTGTGCATCTATAATTTACCATAGCTCTCCAGGACCGAACACTTGCAAAATGCTATTAAACATTTAGAGGAAAGGTGATGTGTCCTCAAAAGCCAGAAAACCTATTTTCATTTGATTAACATACCAAGGAAAAAAGAAAGTGTTGTGTTTGCTTAGTGGTAAAACATCATGAAAAGCTAGGAGATTTTTTGTTGTTGTTGACATACTAAATGTCCTTTGTTGTCCCACTGCTATAGGAATGAATATGGTTTGTTGCTGCTATGTATTGACTTTCAAAAAGGTGAAATGTTGTTTGAAGTCGTTGTCTCTTCTTGCCTTCTGCCTTAGGAGGCAAAGTGTCTTGAAACATTTGCTGGGGCTTCAGTTCAAGCAACCAACCAGTTTTCATCCATAGTAGGCAATGGATAACATCCCTTATTTGTCTTCCCTTGTCTTGTCCTCCTCCAAAGAATTCTCTAAGCTGTCTAAGTTTTATCATTCCATTCCCCCTCTGCTTTTTGTTTATCCAACTTTATATTCAGTTCACTGGAAAAACGATCTAGAAATAAGTAAAAATGTCTTAACTTAAGTCTATTTACCCTTAATTTGAGTAGGTAAATGAGATAGTTTGTCAATGAAATGAGTATTTTACTCTTAAAATAAGACAATTAGATAACATGCACATGAAATAAGACAATGTAATTGTGCTTTACTATTTTCAATCAAAATCTTCTTGTTCCATTAGCAAAATTAATTTTTTTTACCTCCCCAATCCAAGAAAAATGCACTTATTTTAAGAAAAAATTACTCATCTAGACTTTGATTATTTTCCCCAGAATGTATTGTGTGTGCTAAAATAGGAATTTCTCTGCCAGCTGTGCTCGTGCGTGACTCCATCTTTGTGCGCACTTAGCTCCCAGTATGCGCTTGCACTCTGTCCGGCTTCGCACCTCCTTGCTCCCTTAATATGTGTGTCCTCCTCCCTTGTGACAATAAACTGTATCTGACTGACACGATCAGCCAAGCCTTTGTCTAACTTTCAATATCTGGGCTTAATCCAAATATCTCAAATCAAAAAGGACACTAAAGTCACACTGGAGGCGCATCAGCCGATGTCAAAAGAAATGCTACCGGAATAGTGGTGAAAGTAAGGAGCTAGGTCAAGAAGCAGGATGCTTCCTGGTGTTAATTCAGTTAGAGTGGGATCTTATCAGTCGTCGCTGGGAGTTTTACTGTAGCCCACATTACTTTGTGTGACGGAATATATAGACACAGCCAACCTTACAGAGTTGAACAGAAATACATTATTTCTTTATACATATTCTGTGACACCTGCAAATGAAATGCACACCTTCACGTATTAAAGGGTTTTTAGTGATATTCAGATATTTTGAGTGATTCAGTTGTTGTAGTTCCAGTTGGACCAATGTCCTCATGTGCATTTTGGTTAATAAAGACATCTTTAAGGCTGAAAGCAGTCTGGGTTCAGCACAGAAATGAAAAGCTACTTTCCTATACCCTGGCTACTGTAATTACTGTGAACCCAGTCAGAGGTGAAAAAGCTAGAAACAGCAGCTAGGAGCAGAATTTGATGTAATTGGATTAAGCCTTTATTCCATACAGCTCCCATACAATAAGATTATGCAAAGCCTTCTTTAATTTCTACCAAAGGAATCCCTATTTCAATTTCTTCCCAGGTTAAAACTGTGGTCTTTAAACAGCGGAGCTTCAGCAGAAAAACTATCAAATGAACATCAGCTGTCTCTTTGGGGCTTTTATATTATATGATGTTTAGACACCAATTCAAACTGAAAGACTCATCCCAGCATCACCTGGATTCAACATGTGCCTCTGCTCCAGCCAATCACAGTCAAATTCCGAATCCTCTTCAACCAGCCATCCTGGAAAGATCTGCTTAAGGCTCTACATTAACAGACTCTCTTGGTCTTCAACTGAGCTTCGACCTACTTTCACCCCATCTCCTCCATTTGGCTGTCAACCTCCTTCTGGCTTCTTTCTCATTTGGCCTCAGTCCATCACCAGTGTCCGAGTGCTGGGGGAAACATCTCTAATCCTAACCTCATAGTAATCATCCAAGCTCATTGCAATTTGCAGCTTCCATGTCAGAGTCAGATTGAACCATTAAATCTCTCTAGCACGTGCCAACTTGAAACTTGGCATCAGATTAACGAAGTGGAACCACAGCCGGAAGATTCAGAATCTCTTCAATGATGCCATAAGACCTAGGAGAATGTGACTAGGCATATGGACAATCAAACATTACAAGACCCCCCCCCCCCCCCCCCCCCCCGGTATATGCAGCTGATGCTAACGTCCTAAATGAACGAAACAACTTCTTCTTTGGGAGGTTTGAGGCACTAAACAGCACTCCAGCAGTGAAAGCCGTTCCACACCAGGGGGGGGGGGGGAGGCATCCAACCTTGACATAGATTAAGTGAGGAAACTTCTGTGGAGAGTTAACCCAGGCCCTAATGTCATACCTGGGTGGGTGTAAAAGGAATGTGCGGGTCAGCTGGCTGGTGTCCTCAAAGACATTCTTAACACCTCTCTGGACCAATCCTCAGTGCCAGCATGCTTTAAGTCTGCCAGCATCATTCCGATCCCAAAGAAACCTCAGATCATCTCACTCAATGACTACCGACCTGTCCCACTGAGTCCTATCATGACGAAGTGCTTCGAAAGGCAGGTTAAAGAACACATCGTCTCCGGTCTTCCCCCAACATTCAACCCGTTCCAGTTCGCCTACTGACAGAACTGCTCCACTGAGGACTTCAGTTCAGCTTTCAACACCATCATCCAAAAGGAAAGGAAGACTGGAACAGCTGGGGTTCAATACACCCCTCTGCAACTGGCAGCTAGACTTCTTCACAGACAGACCTCAGTCAGTCCCGGTCGGACAGAACACCTCTGATGTCATCATCCTAAGCAGAGGCTCCCCTCAGGGCTGCGTCCTGAGCCCACTGCTGTTCACCCTGATGACACACGACTGTGTCCCCAGGTTCACCACCAATCACATCGTGAAGTTTTCAGACGACCTACGGTGGTGGGCCTCATCAGAGATGAAAACGACCAGGACTGCAGAGAGGAGGTGTAGCAGCTGGTGGACTGGTGCAAAGATAACAGCCTGATCCTAAATGTGGAGAAAACAAAGGAGATAATCTTGGACTTCAGGAAGAACCTTCCCAACCACACTCCACTGGTCATCAACAGCTCGGTTGTAGAGGTGGTCAGCAGCACCAAATACTATTCAATTCAATTCAGTTTATTTATATAGAGCCAATTCAGAATACAAGTCATCTCAAGGCACTTTACAATTCAACCAGATCATACAGTCAAATTGCTTCAAAGTTTTCATTCCAAGGAAAACCATTTGATTGCATCGAATCATTGACTCACAAGCAATCCCTCACGTTTTAAGCTTAATTCCTGGGGGTGCACATCACAGACAACATAACCTGGACTGTAAAAACAAATCTGTTGGCCAAAAGGGCAAAAAGCTCATGTACTTCCTGCGGAGAATGAGGATAGCCCACCTGCCCCTGCCCATCCTTATGACCTTCTACGGAAGCACCAGAGAAAACAGTCTGACCAGCTGTCTCATTGTGTGGTGTATAGGCTGCAGTGTCTCAGACTGGAAGAAAGTGAGAAGAGTGGTGAGAACAGCAGAGAAGATCATTAGTGCTCCTCTTCCCTCTATAAAAGACAGAGCTGCTGGGATGAATGACCCCTCACGCCCCCACCATGGACTTTTCTCCCTGCTGCCCTCTAAGAAGAGGCTTCATAGCATTCAATGCAGGTTCGGCAGATTCCAAAAAGCTACTTCCCCACCGCCATCAGCCAGTTCAACTGTTGGGAAAACAGTTAATCATGTCACTTACTCCGCAACACACTGACAACACAATCCAAAATTCTGCATATTTGCATAATATGTTTTTAATGCTCTGAACTTCCATATCAATGCGTTTGTTTAAATGTGATCACTGCTGCACTTTAAGGGATGGAAATGTTATGCAAGCTATACAGAACGAAATGTTTTTTATACACTCTGTGTAAAATAAAAGTTGTCTAAGTGTAATTTCCACTATTCTTTTGTGAGCCTCACCAGGTAAAATTAGTGATAAAAGACATAAAATCAGAAAATTGGACATACACTATATTGCCAAAAGTATTTGCTCACCTGCCTTGACTCACATATGAGCTTAAGTGACATCCCGTTCCTAATCCATAGGGTTCAATATCACGTCGGTCCACCCTTTGCAGCTAGAACAGCTTCAACTCTTCTGGGAAGGCTGTCCACAAGGTTTAGGAGTGTGTTTATGGGAATTTTTGACCATTCTTCCAGAAGCGCATTTGTGAGGTCGCACACTGATGTTGGACGAGAAGGCCTGGCTCTCAGTCTCCGCTCTAATTCATCCCAAAGGTGTTCTATCGGGTTGAGGTCAGGACTCTGTGCAGGCCAGTCAAGTTCATCCACACCAGACTCTGTCATCCATGTCTTTATGGACCTTGCTTTGTGCACTGGTGCACAGTCATGTTGGAAGAGGAAGGGGCCAGCTCCAAACTGTTCCCACAAAGTTGGGAGCATGGAATTGTCCAAAATGTCTTGGTATGCTGAAGCATTCAGAGTTCCTTTCACTGGAACTAAGGGGCCAAGCCCAGCTCCTGAAAAACAACCTCACACCATAATCCCCCCTCCACCAAACTTTACACTTGGCACAATGCAGTCAGACAAGTACCGTTCTCCTGGCAACCGCCAAACCCAGACCCGTCCATCAGATTGCCAGATGGAGAAGCGCGATTCGTCACTCCAGAGAACGCGTCTCCACTGCTCTAGAGTCCAGTGGCGGCGTGCTTTACACCACCGCATCCGACGCTTTGCATTGCACTTGGTGATGTATGGCTTGGATGCAGCTGCTCGACCATGGAAACCCATTCCATGAAGCTCTCTGCGCACTGTTCTTGAGCTAATCTGAAGGCCACATGAAGTTTGGAGGTCTGTAGTGATTGACTCTGCAGAAAGTTGGCGACCTCTTCGCACTATGCGCGTCAGCATCCGCTGACCCCGCTCCGTCAGTTTACGTGGCCTACCTCTTCGTGGCTGAGTTGCTGTCGTTCCCAAACACTTCCATTTTCTTATAATACAGCTGACAGTTGACTGTGGAATATTTAGGAGCGAGGAAATTTCACGACTGGATTTGTTGCACAGGTGGCATCCTATCACAGTTCCACGCTGGAATTCACTGAGCTCCTGAGAGCGACCCATTCTTTCACAAATGTTTGTAAAAACAGTCTGCATGCCTAGGTGCTTGAATTTATACACCTGTGGCCATGGAAGTGATTGGAACACCTGATTCCAATAATTTGGATGGGTGAGCAAATACTTTTGGCAATATAGTGTATTTGTTAAAATTTGACAATCCAGAAGTTGCCTGTCAAGTTGAAACTCTGGAATCATGCATTTAATCAACATCAACCATTTCCAGGAGACAGCAGGTTGCACAAGACCAGAGTTGACATGTTAAAACACCACAGTGCTGTTTGGCTGTAGCAATACTGCTGCCCAGATGTTAGTTTGCACTACTTTTCTGCAGTGAAGAGGATTAACTTTGCCTGAAAGAGAGCTGTAAAACTGATTTGGAAAGATGGGCTGGTCCCCCAACGCCCATCTCAGAGCACTATTTGTGCTCTGAGATTTTGTTTCTGAAAACTGCTTTGAACAAGAAACGTCTGAATTTGCTGTACAAATTAGGTAAAAGGATCTGTTATCTTACAAACAAAATAGGGAGACCTTAAAGGGAAATGTTATTTCCAAAGCTTGCCAAAAGTTGTTGGTAGACAGATCACGGCTCAGCGCAGTGGAGTACATCCTTGTTGCAAAAGCTAGCTGTTGTTATAATGAAAAATTATGCGTGATAAAAACAGTTATTTTGAAAGGGAATTTTATTTATTATTCCTTTTGTTAATTTAAATCGATGTTACTGGCTGCTGGGTTTTTTTCTGTCTTTAATGGAAGGGTACTGTATGTAAGCAACTATTTCAAGCACAACTGTAACTACGGAAAAATAAAAATTTTCACTGCTGTCTGTTTTGCGAGGCATTTTAGCCTGGGTTCCTCTTTTAACATCTGAAAAAGTGCTTTTTTGTGAAATATTACCCATATTTAAACACAACAACTCTTCATTTCAACAATGAGAGGTTTCTTTGAGAAATATTTGATCAATGTCATTCATTTATACATATACATTTATTTATAAAAGGATTAGGATAAGAGGAAAGCACTTTAAGGTTGCAGCAGACCGTGTCAGATCAAGGTTGGATAGCCTTCCCACTATAAATAAACGGCTCTACATTTTTAGGTAGAACCGTGCCGAGCCCACCTCCTTCTCCTCTGAACACTCTATGTATGATTGTCTTGGTCCGCACCCTGTTTTCAAACCCACAAAAATAAACCACACCAAAGGAGGAAGTAAACCAGAGGTTTGTTTCAAACCAGCTCAACGTCTTAGCTGTTGAGACACTGCAAGACGTTGAAACATTTTTAAGAACCACATAGTCAGATCCAACTGCATTTGGTTAAGAACAGAAATATCTTTCATTCTCCAACAGTAGAGAAATTCAGGTGTTTCAGGGGCAAAAAAATGGCCAAATAAAACCGTACAGGCACACACGCGTTAAAAACCCTATAAAAGAACATTAAAAAAAAATCAAGAAACACAGCACTTATTAACAATGGCATCTTATAAACAAAAAAAATCAAGTTAGAAAGAAAACAGATGTCAGTTTTGGTAAAACCTGTTCAAATATAAAGTAGAATTAGCAAATTAATTACGATTACAGAACTTTGGGCAGAGAAAAACCTGCACACAACAGAAGATTTTAAGACTTATTCGGCCTGTTGGGAGAAGTGAAGATCATGAAGCGTAACAGCAGAGAGAAGGGATAACGCTCCTTTGTGCACCTACGGTGCTGCAGTCCTTGATAAGAAGAGCTCTCCAGTCTGTTTAAACTTTAACCTAAGGTTGGAGACACTGTACAGCTCCCTGCATGTCCATCTCAAAGTACATCAAATTTTTTCAGCAGTGGTGCATGATAAAGCGTGCAACACATGTAAGATGGGCTTATGGAGCAGCCTTAATGGGTTTAAAGGAATAGTACACCCAAAATGCTGAACAACACTCTGGAGTACTTTTTTGATATCTCAAATGTATCTGGAGATCTGGGAGGCTTCTTGCTGTCTGCTGACATTCAAATAATGGAGGTCTATGGTGCCCGAGGCAGAAAGTTCCATAAAAGTCCACAAAAAAACGTGTCAATATTCCTCCATACTGCTCGTCCAATGTATTCCAAGTGTTCTGAGTTGGAAGCGTCCATAATTTACTCGAAACAAAGTCATTTAGAATGTTTTTAGAGCATAAACAGTAGTGTATAGGATTTCCTAAAAGCGCGCGCCTTCGAGTTCACGAGCCTACGGAAACTGCGGCAGACCAAACCAGATGAAAGTGCGCATTCAGCGTCTGCTCTTGATAATGCAAGCGTAGAAGAAGAAATGTGCTGTTTACCTGTGCAAAGAAAGAAACAACGAAAGAAAAATGTCTGAGGACTTCAGTGTTGAGGAAGAGCATGAGTTCTTTGCCGAGCTGAATGCGCACTTTCGTCTGGTTTGGTCTGCCGCGGTTTCCGTAGGCTCGTGAACGCGCTTTTAGGAAATACTATACACTACTGTTTATGCTCTAAAAACATTCTAAATGACTTCGTTTTGAGTAAATTATGGACGCTACCAACTCAGGACACTTGGAATACATTGGACGAGCAGTATGGAGGAATATTGACACGTTTTTTGTGGACTTTTATGGACCTTTCTGTCTTGGGCACCATAGACCTCCATTATTTGAATGTCAGCAGACAGCAAGAAGCCTCCCAGATGTCCAGATGCATTTGAGATATCAAAAAAGTACTCCAGAGTGTTGTTCAGCATGGGGGCGAGTAGAAAATGAAGGCTAATCATGTTTTGGGTGTACTATTCCTTTAAGTCTGAGCTTGTTGAATTTTGCTGCATATCCCCCCAAACCATCTTTAAATAAATGCCAATAGTAACAAAAAAAAGAAATTTAAGCAATTTACGATGAAAACAACCTTTTGAGGGGCATTCTTCCAATGACACATCAGGAGCAGAGTGACCACAGTCTTTACTTGGACCAGAGCAGAATCAAACTAGTCCAGGAGTTTTTATATTTCCATAGAGGTCAGTCATTTAAGCCACAAAGCCCAAATGGTTTCCCTGTAATCTTGTTCTTTGACATGAAACACAGTCTTTTTTTTTCTTTCTTTCTGTGTGCTGATTCTTATGTGTGAGTCCTGTTCTTTCCCTGTAGTCTGGAATCAGATGAAAGGTGTTCAGCTTCCTGTTCTGGGTTCGCTCCAAGGCCCCACTGAGCATATGAAAGGACTCCAGAGAAAAAGCCTAGATCAGCTGCTGAAGCTCAAACTCATTAATTCCCTAACAGAGATTGTGGTTTGGGATGACCGGAAGATTAGCAACATTTTTATTTTATTTTTTTAAGGCAAAACTGAATTGTAACTGGAACTAAGGGGAAAAAGGTGGAGAAGTGAGAGAACGTCCTTCTGTGAAGCAGAGATCTACAGCGAAGTGGTTGGCTTTTCAAAACATGCAAGACTGATTATGGAAAAACACAAGTACATTTTCCATTGCTGTGCTTCAACGGTGGGAGGGTCTTTGATCAACGCACATGCTTTCTTCTTGGGTGCAGCTGTATCACCATGTCTACGTTTTCTTCTCTAAAAGCCAGACAGGTGATGTTAGAGAATCTTTGTCTGCCTAGAATTGTTGCCTGCTAAAATGTCTTTCTCTAGGGTGTGCACTGCAAAAAATAGAAATCTCAATAAGTTACTTTTTTCTTAAAATAAGTGCATTTGTTTTTGAATTGAGGAGGTAAGTGGGACACTTTGCCAATTGAACAAGACGATTTACTTTTAAAATAGGAAAAAAACAATGATATTGTCTTATTTCAAGTGCATATTATGTAACTATCTTATTTTAAGAGTAAAACTACTCATTCCATTGGCACATCATCTTATTTACCTGCTCGAATTAAGGGTAAATATATTTAATTTAAGAATTTTTTACTTATTTCTTGGTAGTTTTTGCAGTCCTCTGTATGAGCATTTATAGGGAGGACTGATTACATGCACGCTGGAGGTGTCCTGATGGAGACGATCAAGATAGATTTTAAAGACAATAATAAGTTCTACAGATTTTATGAAGGACTTTGTGTCATCTGGTAAAATATTTTAAAAGGTGAAAAGTCTGTATTTACAAAAAAGTTAAAAATCTCCTAAAGGCTTTGACTGTGAAAAAACACACACACCCAACTAATCCACCTCTAGCAGCAGAGCCAAAGTTTGATTGTGTAACTGATATTGACGGCTCTTTTTCACTGCTAAACACAAACAAGCCACATTCCTGTGATGTCATGAGGAAGTGCTTCACTGCTGAAATCTCACCAGTGGGGAATTCATTATTGTCAACAAAGTAAAGCATTTCATATTCATGTCAAGAGAAAATTAATGTTTTTTTTTTCTAAAGAACTTATACTTGATAACAAAAATTAAAAAAAAATATTTTAAACATGCAAACATGGAAAGCTCTAACAATGTGACTACTCTAAGGTGAAATATACACACACACACATATATATATATATATATATATATATATATATATATATATATATATATATATATATGTATTTCGTACTTTCACTTTAGATTTTTCTGAGGATGAATATATTTACAAATAAACAATAAGGGGTAGCATAACAGGTAGCATAACGTTACATAAATAACATGTTATTTATAATGTTACATTATGTTACATAAATTGACTGTTTTAATCTTCACTTGGTTTTATTTAGCTTCTATTTTAGCATTTAATTACATGTAAAGCACTTTGAACTTTCTTTGTACTAAATTGTGCTTTTCAAATAAAATTGCTTTGTCTTAATCTTTTTATCTATTGAAATGCTAAATAGCTTTAGCATCGAATTGAAAATCGCACTCAGGCAAGCACAGCGACAAATTAGGACATAGCATTTAGGAACTAACTTATGGTTTTGTATGAAAACATTTTCATGCACAACATTTCATTTCACTTTGGGATTAAGAAAGAATTTTTGAATTGAATTGGAATTAATTGCATAACAATTAAATAACTTTAACAGCAGGATTACACAAAAATTTCTGAGCACCTGCAACATGACTACATTGGTTATCATTGATTGACTGCATGCACTAAGTACATTGGTATTACATATTTAAATCGAGAACTTTGCTGTCACTTTTTGGGTCAGTCTAAATTCTAAACTCCAATATAGTCATATGTTTTGAAAAAACAACAAAGAAACAATGTAGAAATTAATTTTTTCAAAGATTTATTTTCCTTGTTTTGGTGAACACCACCGAGCAGAAGTCACCATGGTTTCATTGTTTCTTATTTTTCTCTGAATAACAAAGTTGAACTTCAGCTTGTACATTTTTCCCCCATCATTACTAAATTTGTTGACTGTTTTTCTTAATCTGTTATATATAAAACATTGCAAAAAATAAGTTTTTATAAACAGTTATTTTATTTAAAGAACTCTCATTCTTTTCTCTTAGTTCCTAATACCATGAACCTAAGGTTATTGGTTTTTTAGGTTTAAAATCATCAGAGACCCTTGCCTCTATGATCCATCTGGGGGTGATCGGCCCCTGGCTTGTGTCTAGCAGTGCTCTGCTCCTTAAACATTCCCTCCTAGGGCACCCTGAAGCTTTTTTGGCAGCCTCCATGATGTATCTGGTATCTCTTCTTTCTAGATATCTTCTGATGGCAACAAGCCTGAATGCCTGGTGTACAGATGGCCCTGAAAAACGCTGCAGCCAACCTTGCTTAGGTCAGTCAGCCTGCCAGCCATTCTCCCTGCTGGCCTCTACCGGCTCCAGGGTTTTGGCTTCTTATGCCCATCATCCTCCTCCATTTAATCTTCCCAGCAGCCGTAGTTCCTTTGTGGGCTCAAATGTTAAGACTAAATCTGGTCAAGGAACCCTTACTGCTACTTTGATCCAATTCTCTCTGCAACTCATGGACTGTAGCTCCGTGAGACCTTGTGTGCCAGGTTTTTCTCCTATTAGTAATGTTTTGCCTTGCTAGAAGCTGGTGTGCAGATGGCATCAGCTACTGCCTTCATCACCTGGTCATGGCACCAGGTGTAACTCCCCTCTCCAAAGGTTTTAGGGCAGCCTGTTAGCAAATGCTCTAGGGAGCCTTCGGCACAGTTTACATGCTGGTGATTCAAATTATCTTTTTTCTCTCCTTATTTCTATATTCTACAACATAATTTTGCGTGCATTGACTTTTGTTGTAAAAAAACAACACTCAAAATGATTTCAGTTCATTTTCTCATCATCACAATCTTTCCTTGTAGCAGATATTGTGGTGACAAATAGATAAAGTAAACTAGAATGAAACCATAGAGAGTTTTAAGTTTTAATCAGCTAGGATTTTCTATTAATCAAGTTTTTCTTTGTTCTGATAGATTCTTGATCCTTTGCAAAATTCGCACAGCCTCACCATGTTCATACAAGAATAATGTTACAATTCTGCGTAAGATCTGTGTCGGATATGTTTGGTTGTTATTCATGTTTAAGCAGGCAGAGGTGCTTGCTTAAAGAAGTCTTTGAATTCTGCGTTGGGCTCACATTTTTCCTTACACAAGCACTGAAGATTGTGACTATGCTGGTACCTTCATTCAACACAGCGATCTAAATAAACTCAGGGATTGTTTACAGAAGCTTTATCTGCAAAAACGGCTTATCTAACCGATAGAACAGTTTAAAGCCCTCTGTGTCTCGTTGCCTTTCATGTTTAGATACTTAGATATGAATGTGGACAGATGGCTAAAGTAACGTGATTTTTTAAAAATATGTTCAGAGCTATAATAATTATTTCCTGCCTTTACTGTAATGTTCACATGCACCCACTAACGATCATTTTTATCAAACATAACCCAAGTAGATCTGAAAAAAACTTTTTTAATTTCAAGATTCAATGAAAAAAAAAGATAGACCCTGGAAACAAAAACGGGTTCTGTGTGAAAGAGTATTTACTCTCATTAAACATGGATTACATGCGATTAACCACACAAGTTTGGATTGTTTTGCAAACCACACCCTAGACTCTCAACAAAGCTCTTCAATAGAATCTGTCTGATAACATGGAGAAGCCCCCAAAAAATTTAAAACAGAACCATCTCTATGGTTTATGGACATCAATTAACTATAATTACATATGTTATTTACACATGGAGAAAACAGAACAGCAAAAATCCTCCTCAGGAACGACAGGTTTACCAATATTTATCATTCTAGAGCTAAACGATGAATCATTTGTATTAAGACTTTGGTTTTTGCCCCAGAACCCTGATCAGAAGCACCTCAGCAAGCCTTTGTAAGGTTAAACCTGTCCCAACAACAAAGAAAAAAGGATCACCTGAAAATTATCAAGAAGGTACAATATATGGACCTTTTAAACAAACATAGACGTTAGATAACTAATAACAATAATTCTTTAAACAACAAAATATCTCCAGAGAGCTGTGAAAGACTGGCAGTTTTACAGAGGCTTGATGGTGCTTGTAGCTGCCATTGGTGGAACAACATTTTACACACAGATCCATGTTTTTGGATAGTTTATTCAAAAACATTTAGGAAACAATCGTTTATAAAACATCTTTTTATATTTAGTCTTTTTTTTGTCTGATGATAAAATTTGTCGATTTTTTTTCAATGATCGAAAACATAAAGCAAAACCAGACGATGCCCCGAGGTGAAGAAATCCTTTTCCCAGAGCCCACAACTATTTTTATCTGCAGATCAGCAGGCGGAGAGCTCTGTTTTACCCCCTCCCTCTGCTGTCAACCAGGTTTAAGATAAAAACGAGGAAGTGCAGGAGACTGGTTATAAAATGTAAAGCTCGCAGGATGGATCCCTGCAGGAAACATACAGATGATCAAAGGGCTCTCTGTGTGTTATACCAGAGAGTTGCTAATCTCTAGTCTCATGGATCCTGTCTGAAAATGTCAAGGTCAATCTCACTTTCTCTCAGCGTGTGACCCAAACTACATTCTCAGTGTTCTACCTCTGAACTGAAGAAAATCTGACAGAAACGTCAGTAATAACCGCCCAGAACAACCATCTCCATGTGGTAAATTAAAGCAGACAATCCAGAGCTTTTTATAACTCAGGGCAAAATGTTAACATTAATGAAAGTTAATTGAACTGAGACTGCAGAAGGAAAAAAAAAGAAGTAATTTAGCTCTGGTCAGAGTCTGTGACAGAGGCGTTAACCGTTGTTATTGCACATTTCAAAAAGAACCACATTGTAATGAGAAATTGATGAAACTGTAAAACTGTTAGCTTATGAACGGTCATTAAACTCAGAAGCTTTGTCGCCTGTTGGTTCTCTGCTTTATGTGGTTCCAAAAAACTGCTTTTTTTCAATTCAAGTAAAATGCTTTACTCTCCCTCATATCCTCCATAAAAGATGATATATATTCAAAGACAAAGAAAATATATAGCCTGGTAGCCATCATCACAGAGGTGGGACCCTGGAGAGAGCCAAATGCCTCCAAAAGACCTGATTGTTGCTATAACTCAATTCAGTTTATATCGCGCCAATTCACAATGTCATCTCAAGGAATTTTACAGTCTGCCAGATCATACAGTTAAATTGATTCAAAGTTTTCTATCTAAGGAAAACCAGTTGATTGCTTCATCTCATTCACTTGAAGGCAATCCCTCAAACTCAGCATGCTTGTAGCGACAGTAGACAGGAAAAACTCTGATGTATGTAGTCCGCAGAACCAGGCTTAGTGTGAGCGGCCATCTGCAGGGGCCGACTGGGGTTCAACGAGAGATAGAAGAGAAAATATCGTTATTGTTAGTGTAACAAGTGGGAGGTTAAAAAGTGCTTTTCCTTCTGAGCAGATGTAGGGTGACAGATAGATATACAATATGCAGCCTGAGGAGAAGTGATTTAGTATGGTGTCAATGTATCCTACAAAGGATAAACTCTTCCTTAGAGCAGTGTTTACCCAATATTAAGATGAAAATATACTTGTCTAGCTTTATTGAGTTTTTATAATAATGCCATGATTATCTGGGGACTTGTTAGGAATCCAGTTTGTGTGGGTTGTGTTTTTTTGTGTCTTCTCTCCCTCCACCACCAGGTGGTTCCCTGTCCTCGTTGGTCCTCTCACACACCTGAGGCTGGTTGACTAATCACTGAGGACTATTTGAGCCATGGACTGTCACTACCTCGGCACCAGAATGTTTGCCAGTTTTGGGTACTCTAGCCAAGCTGAGTTTTGCTGAGTCTAACTTGTCTTTGTGTTTCGCTGAGCCTAACCTATTTTTGTCTTTGCCTTTTCGGCAGGAAGCCTTCCTGCAAACTGGATGTTTGGCCTTCTCCCCCCTGGAAGGATTGTTTGAGTCTCACACTGAGCAGGGGATTAACCTACACAAGCTCCGTTCACGTTCTAACGTGAGTCCCGTTTTCTCTGTCTCTCCAAGTCGTCGTTCAAAGTTCCCACGGACCCTGAACTAACCACTGATACTTCCCTTCCCTCTTCCTGTTCCGCTTCACCAGTTCACTGTGTTTCCTGAATCCTACCCTGCTGGTTTCATCAATAAACCTGTTCAAACTTTTACCCTGGTTCTCTGAGTGGTTTACTGCATTTAGGTCAGATCCCTTAAATCATGACAGGACTAAGAAGAAGGATTTATTCTTTAAAATGTAATTGCAGCAGGACTTCTTTCTACAAGTTGAGGACCTAATAATGATAACTTATTTTGCTAAACCCAGCTAAAGAAAAGGACTCTCTAGGCTCTCCCCACAACGTTTCCATCTCCTGTTACGCAGAACAACTGATACTTATTTCAAAGGGTACCATTACACTTCATGAAAACCACACTAAAGAAAAAGCTAACATTTAAACATGGATGGTCTTTGCAGCGTCTTCAGCGATGTATTAAAAACATATTGGGCTTTCCATTATACATAATAGTTCCTGACAGGCAGAGAAGATTTTCTGAAAGATGCATCAAAGTACAGGGTTCTGGGCAGTGACGGCTGGTGGAGTTTTCTCCAGGGGGGGCTATAA
Source organism: Cyprinodon tularosa (assembly GCF_016077235.1). NCBI lineage: Eukaryota > Metazoa > Chordata > Actinopteri > Cyprinodontiformes > Cyprinodontidae > Cyprinodon > Cyprinodon tularosa. The sequence continues at coordinate 331,208 of NW_024039168.1, read as the reverse complement.
TTTCAAAATAGACATATACCAAAAACCAATCAAACATATACTAAGTTATCACACCAGTATATTTATGTGCATTCCAACAACAAAAAACATAATTATAAAAACACTTTATAAAAACAAAAACATAATTTCATGAACATGTTTACTTTTTGGACATACATTTTCGTCTTCTGTCCTTGAGAGAATTAAATTTCTTAATGACTCTATAAAATCAGGGAGGGTTTTGATTAGGTTCTTTTCCATAGAGAGCATGGCATTGAGACAATCCTGTGACATGTTCCTGAGGAAGGTCTTGATCCTCTTTAGTATTAAGAAGCACCTCTCAGATACAGCTGGGGTCATGGTAGTCGTGATGAGGATCTTCAGCTGAGCCAGAGTCTCTGAGAAGGTGTCCTGAAGATTGTTCCCAGAGCTGCTACAGAGCCACAACACCACAGCAGCTCTTGAACTCATCATTGCTGTAGATTAGAGACTATATAGCCCCCTATATAGTGATTAGGGTGAACATTCAGACACAGTCATTGTTTCTACCTGAACAGATGCTTTCAAAACAGCACTATCTCATTTTTTAATGCTGCTCCCCCTACAGGACCTTTTGAAAAAAAGAGCTGTCCTGAACAATGACTGCCCACCACATGCCCAGCACTCCACAGCTCCAGCCCGCTATCAAGCTGATGAACAAGTGGAGAACAGGATCACTCTAAAGTCACAATGGTAACACTGAGGTTAGTGCATACCGTAAGTTACTTACAGGTTCAGTAACAACATTAACTTCGCTTACACGGAAACAAATAATTGAAATTGAAGGCCAGATCAGTTCAAATTTATTTAATGTAAGCATATCTGACTGAAGATTCTGATGCGATTCGGTTTGACTTTAAAGAGAGAGAGAGATAGTTTTTGCTGATTGCCATTCTAATTGACATCCATGTAAACACCCGTTCGGACCTTTGGAGTAAAATAATTTCCACTGCGCATATTCGCAACTTTACTATGACATGTTTCCATCCTTTTTTTTAATGGAAATTAAAAATTTCTGTGCATGGTTGAATTATTTAATCTGATTGAACGCACACATCGACACAACAATATGATGAGATCATTTTATTTAGTGTCCATCTGAAGTAAGACTTTTAAACTTCGATCAACCAAAGTTTAGATTGGACCAGGGAAATTTTGCACCTATACTGTAGATGTAGATATTAACAGGTCTGTGTTAATTTAGCATTTTTAAATCGTTTTTTGTTTAATGTCTCACCTAGAGTAAAAACCTTGCATTCACATCCTCATTTCCTCCTTGGACAAAAGTTTCCTTTTCCTATTTTTTGCCATTAAACTCCAAAATCCAAAAGTGTTCTATGATCAGATGTAAGCAGCACAGCAAGGAGCATGTTTCTATTAATTAGGCTGCCATAAAGCTATTCCTCTTACAGCCAGATCGAAAAACAGAGCTGCAAGACTGCCACTGAGTTGTGCCATAGAAAGTGTGCTTTTCTTACCAGAGATAGATGACCAACCCCTCAATCACTTCATAAAAACTGCCCTTACATTGATTTAGAAGTTGATATAGCAAAGTAAAAATGTTACAAACCAATGTTTTAAGTGAGTAATCATCTTAAGTTTTATGAGAATAATTTCTTTCATTTCTCACTATTTTTATTTCTTGTAAAAAGTATACCCTAGTGTTAAATACCAGCTTTGATAGTCTATATTTATTTTGTAAAACTGTAAAATGTTTAAAGACCAGGAGAATACTTAAAACCATGTGCAGGGGAACCCCTCTAACAGGCTTCAGTGCGTCTGCATGTCAGGATTGTATCTTCACGTTGTGGTGGACCACGCCTCCACACTGATTTACACCGTTATTCGCTGGCACCCACCAGACAGCAGCCGGCTCCTGAAGCGACCAAGCGCAGTTGAAGGGCCGAGCCTGGGGCCCATTTGGTTTTGGTTTCCTTCCTCCTGCCACTGTGCCACACCTAGCATGAGTTGGATTTAAAGAGACCAGTGTGTGCAGATTCAAACCAAAACCAATAAAAGACAAGGCTGCAGAAATGGTTGCACCGACGCTCAGTTTCATGTGTCTGAATGTCTGTCAGTGTGTGTTGCAGTGGGTCTGCCCAGTCCGGCTAACAAATGCAGAAATTCTTATCACAGCTTGGCTTTTATAGCCAGGAGCCACATCCACGTTAACTCTGCTACAGAAAGAAACATATACATTGTCTTCCAGTTAGTCTTCCACGTTTCTTCCTCAGAGCTCAGCAGACTTTGTAAACGTGTCTCATTTAGCCCTACAGTCTGCCTGCCAGACATGAAGATATGCTTAAATGTTTAATAATTAAGACTAACCATGTCTTACATAAGCCATGTTTTATGGCTGATGCTTGAAGGTCAGATAAAATATTTTTCAGCGTGACTGAAGCACAAACACTTATGGGCTACAGGTTTGTAATTCCTGCAAACAAACAGAAAGGGACCAGGAGAACTGAGTGTAAACCAAGCTAAAAGAGAATTATAGCATCACTTCACTCAGTTATGAAAAATATCCAAACATCTGGTCCTGACAGGGTCCAAAGAGGCAGAACATTGTTATGCATGCATTCAACATATCCAGCACAGATTACATGACCTCACTCTGCACGTGCTTAATCCAAAACAAACACCCCAAACTGCAGTTTATTCCCTCGATTAGCCAGAAGTCGTCAGAATTAAATGTTAATGTCTTGTTTAAATGGAAACACACATCAGTGATCACTAATCTTATATTGTACAATAAACAATGGCTAGCAGCAAAGTTTAGTCAGCAGCTGATGCTTCAGCTGCTAAAGCATCCATGCAAAATATTCTGGAAAATGTACACTAATGAAGAGCCAAGATAACTGATACTTGGTCCTTTTTGACTTCCCAACCAGGGGCGGGGTGGCCACGGTGGGATCCAAGAGCATTCCTAAATAGCCGGAGGTCTGTTTCATGCTCATCCGGCTGGTGGTTATAGTTTTTTGCTTTTTTCTACAGTATAAAATAGAGCACTGTACATAACAATCAAGCAGGGGAAGATGGGAGCGTCTCTTTTCAATTTGTATTAGCCAGTGCAGCTGCAGAGGGCACAGCGCATTCAGGGGGAGAAGGGAAAAAAAGAACAAAAGAAAAAGAAGTGAGATACTAGAAGTTAGCAAAAAGGCTAAAAAGAAAGGAGAAAGCAATGACTGAAGCAGATTCTCTAGCCATTGCGCAAAATTAATCAATCTTTTGTACAAGCCAAGGTCAGTGTGACTCGAGAGAGCAAGGCGAGCAGCATAGCTACAGAATCTCAGACTTGACTTAATGAAATGAAGGTAATAATGATTCAACTTTATTGTCATTCCACTGTCACAAGTACAGAGCAACGAAATTAATTCTTTGCATTTAGCCCATCCCCTTGGGGAGCAGTGGGCTGCCATTGTGCGGCGCCCGGGGAGCAGCGTGGGGTTAAGGGTGCCCTAACCATTAGGCCGCCACTCACCCCCCAATTCCTACTGAAAGATTGCATCCCCCCGCCACTAATAAGTGAAGTAATTAGGTGAGCTGGTATGTATGTATGTATATATACTGTATATATATATATATATATATATATATATATATATAAATATATATACAGTATATATATACCTCTAATATTGGCCTGTATTCCATTAGTAGACAGGTCTCTAATAATGTCCTGTGTCACTGTCAGCGCAGGTAAATACTGGCCGGACTCTTATGCAGGCCTGGGCTATAATTAGAACCAACAATGTTCCTGGGCAGTCCTCAACAACTTGTGATTTTAATATACAAGTACCACAGGGGGGCAATGTTTGCTAACTTATCCAAGTCATTCCGTAAAAATTCAAAAAATATCCACTGGACTTGGTTTCCAAGATTTGAAGACGTTTCGCCACCTCTCCAGGAAGCCTTCTCAATTCTTAACTTATCCAAGCCATTAGCATGGGAAGTCCCATCCTTGCGGAAAATGCTGGGACCCTTTTTCAACCTGGATCTCTGCCTTTTTTGCCGTCATGTCCCTCCGTTGTCGGACTTCTCACCCCCACTTCCTCATTGCCTCGGTCGTATCTAGACTCACAGTGTATAGCGTGGACCACGCTTCAATATTGAGCATAAATAAAATGTCTGCGTCAAGCTCACTGCGACACACTGCTGCATTAGTATAACCAGCCACACAATCGTTCTGATCTGAAAGACAAATGTGATTACCGGTAGGTCTGGTAGTAACCAGGCAGCGTTAAAATGACAGCATTTCATTGGCCTTCGTTGTTCTGAATTTTTTCTTTAAATATATGATACTGGTAGCCTACTTCCGATTAGCCTACCTCAAATAAAATTTCGCTGTGATGGCAGAACAGTTTCCATTTTTTTTTTTTTTTACTTTGCTTTGCAAGTCACTTTGGCCAAGATTCCATTAGGTGTCTTTTTTATTTTTTTTCCGTATTGCCGTGCAGAAAAATTGCAGCTGCTGGAAAGTGTCTGAATAATTTTCTGTATACCGTTATGGTAGCTGTACTTTTTCAATAAATGAACCTAGTATTTTATAGGTTCAAAGAGACACAAAATCTAATTTTTATTCAATCCACTGGTAGTCTGTTGTGATCAAATAGAAATAGAGGCCTGCCTCTAATTCTGGCCTCCTTCCAATAATGGCCTGGACCATATATTGCATTTAGGTTCTAGTGCTGAAATCTACAGTGTTTTTCACTCTTCCTGTTATTAATTTAAGTAGGAGGGAGAGGAAGCAGGAAAATTGGACAGGAACCTTAAAGAAACACTGTCAGGTAAAGGTTCATTTTGCAGGACTGGATTGGTAATAAATCGTAGCATATGAATTTTTTATCGTCTTCAAATTTTAGGATAATAATGCAACCCTAGACTCTTTTATAATGGCTCAGAAAGTAGGACCCAGAATTCGGGCAAGAATACCCAAAAAGAGTTTATTCAATCAATGACGGAACGGCTCTGCTGTGGCAGTGGCTGCAGTGGCTAGGGCTTCGGAGGTACTGTAGGAACGCCTATCGGAGAGAAACACAGGTTAGTGACTACGACAATCTAATGGAGGATGATTATGAACGCGCGAGTCACTAACCTGCTTTGACAGTTCAGTCCATACCCCGAGAACGAGGATGATTCCAGATGGTTGGCTGACAAGATGCAGCAGACGCTGCCAGAGAGTTCCAGATGTGGAATTCAAGAAGACTGCATAGCTGGCAGGAGATCAGATCCGAGCTGAGGAAGAAAGGCTGAGGAAGGCGGAGCAAGAAATGCAGGATAATCAACAGTGTGAAGACAAGGATCATATCCAGGTTCAGTCCACAGAAGAGTCAAACAGGAGTTCGAAGACAGGCAGGCAAACTGATCAGACAGGGGCAGGCAGGCTCAATGGTCCAAATACAGAAACGGATCAGAACAAGACAATCAGAACAGTATAGAACCTCTACAGAACTGTCAACATCTAAGGCTTAAGAATAACCTGGCACCGATGGCTAGGACCAAGAAGTTTAAATAGAATCAGGAGCAGGTGGATCAGATGAGCAGTAATGCGGAACAGGGCAGAGTTAGACAGTTGAATGAAAGGAGCAATCAAGCCAGCTTTAGCACCAAAATCATTAAATTTTTCACATTGAAAAACGGTATAAAGGGATTAACTTCATGGCTACCTTGTACTTGGGGACAAACCTTAATTTTTTATGTTAATTAATTTGCTTTGATTTTTATGATAAGTTTCTTATTTAGTAAACTGAAGTAAACTGAAAATACGTTTTAAGTCTGTCACTATACATATATATAGTTTTAACTATTAAAACTGCATATATAGTGCAAATAAAGCATTTCTATTAGAATGAAGGTTTCACTTGCATACATCGTGCGATTGAATTGATGACCAAGCTCCAGGGCTAAAACAGCCTTTAGATGCTCGTGGTCGTGCTTGTGGTCCCAACCAAGGTAATAAATAATTAACATACCGTCATGCTGACGTTTTTTTTTATCCTCTCCAGAAACAAGGAATGGAAGACATTGAAGTTCAGGGACTGTTTAAAAAAAAACATTGGTAATGACTAAATGGGGGTTAAAGGTGATTAGAGATATGAGTGAGTCTAAAAGGATAAAGATATGGAGAGGACAGAGCATCACGCAGATTTTGATGCAGACCATACCACAATACGAAAAACAAAGTAGAAGAGGCAGGAGTCATGAAGTTGCTCACTGGACAATATTTTCTGTGTTTGGCTGCCAAATCAAGTTTCTGTAGAGCATTGTTAGTTCTGGTTTCTTTCAGATGATTCTCAGCCAATGCTTCATAATCTAACCTTTCACGAATACATTCAAGTACTTAAACTGATTTATTTCATGTGCTTCACATGAAAATAGCAACAGTCTGTAACACAAGGATGTAATTGGTCGGCCACACGATCAGTGAGTAAATAAGTGACTTAATTGAACAAGAAAACAGAAAAACAAAATGTTCCCTGAGTCGCGCTGTTGCTTGTCACTTAAGAGGGATGGTGGGCCTTAAGGCTTAGTCAGCTGAGAACCAAATAGCTATAGGACTGAAGGCTCAGAGGACAACGCTGAACATCTGAACTTATTATTAAAGAAAAAATTATAGTTTTTAAGTGCTGTTCTCTCTAATCCCAAAACAGCTACAGACAAACAGAGACCTAAAGAGGCTTTGTGTTTTTGATTTTCCCTGTTCTGTCTAAACTTTCTCTGATGTGGGTTTGTATTAACAAACCGTGATGTTAAACGTAATTATGGAAAAATCTTTCCTACTTGGACGTCTGCGTTTGTATACACAGCACCTCAGTAAAGAGCCATTGGAGCCGATCCGAGGGTAACCAGGGCCACGTCTCGTTCCTTTGAGGAGTGACAGCCCGTCACATGTATGTACGAGAAGCACGCGCGCAAATTCACTCACAAGCAAGTCACGCCACAGATCTGTCACTGCACGTTTCCATTCAGCTGCAAGTGTTTCCAGGAAACTTCGTCGTTTTGAAAACTGCTTTTACCAGACATTTTCCATCCAATCACACTGGGCTTCAGCAAAAAGTTACGACATGCAAATCTGGTAGAGATATACCTTCAGAGACCTACAGCTAAGCTCTGTCAGGGCCATTTTCTCTTCAATTCCCAAGGGGCTAGAAAGTGTGTTCCCCATGTTGGAGGTAACAGTTTTTGTGTTCTTCTCAGTCCCTTATCCTGTTTTTGTTTAACCAAATTAAAAGTTGTGTGCACATTCCAAGCATGAATTAAAGTTTCTTCACAATGGATGGACTCTATCATGGCAGCTCCTTGTCCACTTGGTGGTTTGTGGTGCAATGGACAGGATGTGGAGAGGAGGATGTCCTATTTGGGACATTCAGTGTCTCATCATTGCTTGATGGAAATAATGTGGTTCTGAAATGTAGCTGTTCCCCAATAAAGCTGTTAATTCACGAGATGGCTTACATAAGCAGCAGTTTCTTCAGATGCAAAGTACACATGATGGGTTAGCGTTTCTGTGCTCTCACTGATCACTTGAGAACTTCCACCTTTATGGTAAAGTGATTAAACACTAGCAGATGTGGATAGATTACCAAAACATTTTACTCAAGTGTCACTGCTTAAATCTGCTGTGTGTAATAATGGCAGGTATTTAATGACATTATTATATATTATTATATTATATATTATTATATTATATTTATTATATATTATATTATCTATATTTATGGTATTTAGTCTCAATCTTTATGTTTACCTTGCCGTAAAATGTACTATTTATAATTAATAATGAGTGGGTTTGTACTTGTGGAGGCAGAAATATTTTGCGCTACGGGAGTGCAACGCTAAAAAAACTGGTGACCATAGAGATGGCCATTACAACATGACTGTGGCTAGTAAGGCCTATATGAAATCCTGTCAAATAAAATACTATTTATAAAATTATCTACTTAAACTAGACTTCTGGTTATTGTGAAGACGACCAATTTCATGTAGTTTTTTTTGTTTGGTTTTTCTGAGTGGACTCATATTTTTCTCCTGCCCTCGGTCTATTGTCTTTTGTTGGTCAGAGATGCCTAAAACTGGGGGACGAATGACCTGGACAGCAGTGGTAAGATGAGAGCGTTCATAAGCTCAGACAGAAACAGCAGGGAATCAGTGTGAGAACCCTTAAAATGCTCCAAAACCAGGAACCAGAAGGCCAGCTATGCTGCCCTCTGTGGCCAAGAAATAGAGCGGCAGCTTGGATTAGATCAGCTCGCTGGGTGGGGAGAGGTCTGAAGACTGGGTATATTTCTTGTCACTGCAGTCTGATGATTAGATGTCGCTGAAAATTACACTTTGCAGCTTTAAACATTTTATTACTCAAGTAAAAGTAGTGGATTAAAAAATAACTTGGAAAAATGTCTTCCTAAGTACTGAGTAATTAATGGCTTATAACATGATGTAATCAAATAGAGTTCTGTTCAAATTCTGGTATATTAAATATGACAGTAAATAAATACAAACAAAAAACAATATTACGACAAAGTAATGTTGGTGGAAGTCTTTACATTAGATAATATATACAGTATATGTAAGGGAAATATAAATAATATCCAGCCACAACATCCATTATTACTGTATTTTCACTTGATATATGGATAATTCGAGTTATTCATGATGCATAGAGTAATAGTAGCAATGTTCTCATGACATTATAACCAAAGTAAAAATAGAAAGTGTGAAAACGACAGCTGCTTCTGAAAGTATATTGTCTTGGAAAAATCTACAAAAAGTGTAACTAGTTACTAGTAATGCATCATTTGTTTTGATCACCTAAAGGTCTTTGTCCTGACCATCTGATCAGAAATAGCATATTTCTATTGATTAGATTGTTAGTTCTGCCCCTCACAGAAGAAACTTAATGCTCTAGGCCAGGCATCCCCAAACTCGGTCCTCGAGGGCCGCTGTCCTGCAGGTTTTAGAGGTTTCCTTGCTTTAGCACAGCTGATTATGATGATTGCAGTAGAGCAAAAGCCTCTTAATCAACTATCAATTAAAATCAGCTGTGCTGGAGCAGAGAAACATCTAAAACCTGCAGGACAGCGGCCCTCGAGGACTGAGTTTGGAGATGCCTGCTCTAGGCCATATTGTTATGGAATAGCTTCAATAGTTTTAAAGTAAACTTTGACCCTGGATGTCGTTTTCCTGTTTATTTGTGTAAGATGTAACTGAGGTCCTCTCAGTCTGAGACAATGGTTCTCAGCTGTGGTGAGCTGGGTTCCTTACTCCAGCAATCTTAGCCTGAGGTGGTATATAATATTGGGATTGTTGCGATGCTGGGATGTAGCAGGAGTCTAAAGGATGGACTGACTTTATGCGCATTTTTGTAGGTGAAAAAAGATCTGACCCAAATAATGGGCGCTCACTTTATCTGTCTGTTTATGTCTCCACTATGTTGAGGTAATCTGGATAATGACAGATATGACAGGCTGAAGCTCAGTGACTGATGTCCGCAGTGGATACAGGAAATTGGAATAAACCTTCTCTTCTGCATGTAATCCAGATGCCTTTCATTGAAGTTTTCCAGTCCCCTCCCACTGTCAACAAATCCTGTAGATAGATAACTTCAGGCCTAAAACAGTTCTGGGTTCCCTATAGTAAGCTGATGATGGATGTCTTGTTGCCATCCTAAACTTGTTACCTTGGCAATGTAGTCTTAGTCTTTCTTGTCATACCATACACTCATTAGGAGCGAGGTGCCACGAAGGGCACAATGACGTACAGTGACCACAAATCCCTGATTTCAGGGGACAGTCCCCGTTTTGGAGCACCGTTTTATGAATAACGGGGTAAATGTTGTGTGTAGATTATGGTAGAAAAGGCACGTGAGCATGCTGCACACAGAAACAGCTGTTGGTTAGCTGGTTGGCAGCTTTTAATGTATAGATCAGGAGCAGAGCACACCTCTTTTAAAACAGTCAAGGAAGTTTGTTATCACAACCGGTTACAGCTGCCCTGTGTTATGGTGAGTGTGTTAATTGGTTAATTTGATTTGAATTGGTCTGATCATTGTGATAAATGTTTGGTTCGTGTCCAGGTTAAAAAAACAAAAAAACAAGCTAATCAAAAAAGAGTAAGGCAGACCATTGGCTGCAGCTGCCATGAGGAAAAGATAATTAAACAGAGTGATTTAAAACTCCTTTTAAGTCGCAAAGTACTATGGTTTTCCAGGGATCAACATGTTTTCGCCTAAAGATATTTTTAGAACTGATTGGTGATCTTTAGTTTATATCTTCAGATCGTTAGTTGCTATAAGTAGAGTTATAAGTTGTTTGACACCTGATTTTTGTTGGTTGAATGTTAATAAATATGGAAAAATGGAGGAGGGCATCACTGTCCGCGTTTCCTGTTTTAATTTTCATGATATGTATTTATTCTAATCTTTGAGGTGGAAATATCCCCAGATTAGATAGCAGAAATCTAGTCACCTTACAATGACGTGTAATAGGATAGAAGGGAGCAAACCAAGCCAAAATATTACGGTTGAAAGCATTTGATCTGCTTGTTTACTGTAGGAAGCCAACGTTTCCGCTGTCATTTTTTTGTTCAGTTGCTCAAGGATTTTAGTCCCCCTTGTTTTTACAATAATTGAGTTTTAACAGGACACATAATTACTAATGTGGGTCTTTGGGAAATTAACTGCTTTTACTGAATCAGCAGGAGGAAGTAATGCTAACGGTTCCCATCAGTGACCCCTGGCCAACGATCACACAAACACACAGGGGAACATGCTTGTGTTGGAGGAAAGCACAACACAGTAGGTATATTTAGCTTGGTGCCACTGCACTAAAACAGAGGAGTCTGATTCTAAAAATACTTTCCTCCCACCATGCAACACACAGCAGCGGTTTGCACTGGACAATCTAAACAGCTTGATGGTGATTACAGCAAAACATCCCACTAACTCACTAAGTCCTTGTAATTTCCCGTCAGCTTCCAATTAATCAATTCATGAGTGTGTTTGCATCAGGTTGAGCCAGCAGAGGAAATGGATAAAGCCCGGCTGCTCTTTAAAAGAACTAACTGTTCCAGGTTGGTCCTGAAACTTCTTTCAGTTTGCTGTGCCAAACGTTTACCAAAAGTCTCTGCCTGACACCTCCTCATGCTACGACGAACACAGGAAACTAAACAGGCTGTTCATGTCTAACTGAGGCCACCCAGACCCAAAGTTAAGTAGAAAAACCCACAACGTGGCGGCAAAAAGTGCCCAGACAAACCTGATAAGCTCCCGGAGTTGGTGCCACGTGCTGAGCTCTGTACCACAGAGGCTGGGAAGAACATGTATGAAGGATTCAGGAAGCCCCTGTGGTCAGGATAATTATTCTAAGCTACAAACCATCCAGTAGGAAAACTGAACATTAAAAGGCAAGAGATCTGCACAACATGCACAATGATTTTTAGAATTAGCATGAAGATGTATGCCTAAATATGCCTGAACTATGGACATGAAAAGGTTAATGTTTTGTTCAACATTTATTGTAAATAGAAAATGTAATTGATTAAAGATCAAGACTGTCAACTTGTTGTTGTCAATAGTTGTGAAGCATGCTGAGGGCTGGACTGAATGAGCCTCTGAAACTGCTTAATTTCTTCTCTGTTCTGTTTCAACTGTGTTTAGGATCATTGCAGATGATTTTGTTTGGATTTAGAAGATTCAGCGGATGACTTTTTAGGTGGTGGAATAAATTTGTGCTGCTATCTTTTGCAGCAATGTTTTTTTTTTGTGGCACGTTTGACGAATTATCGCCTTTTGTTCGACGTCCTTAGCATGAAATCCAAACCACTGCCGTATTGTGCTTACCTGAAACACCTGCTGTCACTATTGTTCGTTTGCCAATTACTGTAGTGTGCATGCTTGCCGCGCAAAAAATGATCCTGTTTGGAGGACGGGTTTATGATGTGTGTGTGGGAAAAATAAAACTCTCAGTGAAACCAGTGAAAGTGCAGGAAGCAGCAAAAAAGCTTCTGCTGCTTCATTTTTGATGCTTGTTCACATTAAGGTCAAAGGTGCGTCAAGAGTATGTTCAACGCTCCTGAAGTTTGTCCAGATGCGTCTGATGCTTCTCCTGCTGCTGTGCTCAAAGGCAGAGAGCGGTTTTGTTATATTGGCTGTTAAAAGTTGGTAAATAGTAGTTTTAGCATGTTTTTAAAGTGAGAAATCCCACCTGAAAACTTCATCTGAGCAGTCAGTTCATCAAAATTACAATCCTTCCTTCAAATATTATCTTACTGTCAAAGCCGCACAGGCCCCCATACACCGGGCGGAGCTCTGTCACTGGAGATCCCTTTCAACGGCAGCCTCTGGCCCGGTCGCCTCTTTGGGGTCTTCCACTACTGGAAGGCTTTTCTCACGTACATAATCCAAACTGTAGGCACCAGGAAAATAAAATCGAACATATTTTGCTGGCAGGTTCTACTTTATCCTACTATAGAATGCTGGTGAAGCCAGGTCATAGTCATTCAAAAAAATTTAAATAAAAAAATAGAAAAATCATCGTAGCCCCATCGCCTGTGCAGGAGAGCGGAGGACCTTGCTTAACAGCCAGGCCAATAATTCCCTTTGTCGACCCCCTTTTCAGAGACTTAGACAGGTATGGGGCATTGTAGACTAACAAAAGAAGCCAAACGACCCAATTGCAAAGGGGTGGACCCCTTCTTCTGTTTCAATTTGCCTGTTTTCAAACCAAAAACAAGGTTTTGATCGGCTACTGTATACAGCCTCGAACTCAATCTATTTCTGATATTTTGAATTGAAAAATCTTCCTGGATGGGAAGCAAAATGTCTTCAAACTTGGAAACCAGAAACTTTAACTCAAATGTTAAAATTTTACACAAGCAGATGCCCATAAATAAGATCAATTGGACTGGAGCAGGTATGGGTATGTTGAGAAGCCAAGGTGCCACAAATAAATACATTCAAAACAGGAAATATATGTTTGTTAAATTTTACAATTCCAATGTAACCTCACAGGTATGGATTAAATCAATAAACTCTATATTTATTTCACAATTAAATTAACAATTATGTTTTAGTTTACTTAGTTATTATTTAACTTATAATTTTACAACATACCCATGTGCCAAATACCACTCCATGGTCTCCAGTCCATCGCAGGGCAACACAGCAACAAACAGGACAAACAACCATTCACGCACACACTAAGACTAAGGAGAATTTAGAGAAGCCAAATGATCTAACAGTCATGTTTGTGGACTGTGGGAGTAAGCCGGAGTACCCGGAGAGAACCCACTCTATGCTGAAAGATCCTGGGCTGGGAATCCAACCCAGTAACTTCTTCCTGCAAGGCAGCAGTGCTACCCACTGTTCCACGATGCAGCCCCTTGTGCCGAATACATTGTAAATTTATTTTATCTCTCGCTTTACAAATCAAAATATTCTTGCTACAAGAAAGTAAGCGATAGTGATTTAGATTTGTGAGGTAATCTGAAGCTGACTCCCATTATGTGGTTTATCACAGGAAGCCAAAAGATTCAAAATGTATATTTCTTTTCCATCACTTTGACAAATGTAATTCCACAAGAAAAAAGAGAAGGTTGGGGGCCCGCATCCAGTTATCTTGTCCTGGGTACCGCCGAGGCTGTCAGCTGGGCTGCATACCTGGACTTTTGGTGGTGCTTTGACACCGTCACTGAATCTCTGTAGACAGCTCAAGTGAAGTCACCACAAAAACAGGGCAGTGAAGAGAAGAATAAGAGTTATAGAGGGGCGTTAAGCTACAGCTTCATTGTTAATAAAAGATCTGGCTTACAAGTATAGATTGAAAAATACAGTAAGAACTGATTTTTCCACCTAGGGACTTGCTTTCAAAGACGATGGTTTGTGCTCTCCCAAAATGCCAGCTCTGTTCGGGTACAAAGCTTGAGCAAAAGAACATGTTTGGGGTCACACCTTATCTTACCTCTATGTGGATTGGCCCTAAATTTGTTATGGTTCTTCCCATTTGTTGTGACTCTGAGTTTTCAGTTTTCTGTTATCAGTTGTTTTGTTTTTATTTTCCATGATATTCAAGCATTTTTTGGTACTCTCTGTTGCCCCCTTGTGATTGTTTTCTTTCCCCTTGGATTCCCTCTTACCAGTTCCACCCACACCTGCTCCTTATTCAACTCATTAGTCCATCCTTTGTTCTGTTCTCCTTAAAGGGATAGTTCGGGATTTTTGACATGAATCTGTATGGCATCCCCATCACCAGTGTCATGCAATCACACTGACTTACCCCTGGCAGCATCCTGTGAGCAGAGTTCTCGTCCAGCTTTGGTCAAGTCGAAAATAGTCCGGCAGGTTTGCTAGACCCAGCGAAATAAAACGTTTCTCTTCCCAAAACATTATGTGTTCAAAAGAGTGATATTTTGCATCCCAAAAACATTGTAGTGGAAAAAGTCACACGTCGTTATCACTTGGTCCTATTTTCTCTCTGTTCGTATCAGTGCGCGCGACACCATTACCTGACAGCTAGGGCCTACTAACCTGACAACAGCCAGATGCATGTCTCGCTCCGCCTAGCTCCTAGCTGGGCGGAGCGAGGCATGCATCTGGCTGTTGTCAGGTTAAGGGCCTACCTGTTTGATTCGCGATTGTTTACTACTGGGGAAGATGTCTGACTACGAGAGCGACGAGGAAAACATCTACTTCCACTTAGAGCCAAAGGGATATCTTTATGAACCCGAGTACACTGACAATGAACTTCGACAAATGGAGTTAGATCGGGCAGAAAGAGAGAGGGTGGACAGAGAAGTGATGGAAGCTGAAGCCGGAGCCGCAGGAGGCTCAGCTGGAGCTGCGATATCCAGGCTGGCCGACAAATCATGGTGCACTTGTTTCAAGTGCGAATTAATGCAGACAGAGGTGGATGCTACTGTTGCCACGAGTGGGATTTAGTAATGCCCGAGATACAGAACCTTTCCATTGATGAGGATGTTGGAGTTGCAGCAGCTGCTGTCTGCATCACAAACAACAGCGACTTCCCTGCCCTCCTCAAAGTTGAGCTCGCTGTCAGAATGACGGCGCGCACTGATACGAACAGAGAGAAAATAGGACCAAGTGATAACGACGTGTGACTTTTTCCACTACAATGTTTTTGGGATGCAAAAATATCACTCTTTTGAACACATAATGTTTTGGGAAGAGAAACGTTTTATTTCGCTGGGTCTAGCAAACCTGCCGGACTACTTTCGGCTTGACCAAAGCTGGACGAGAACTCTGCTCACAGGATGCTGCCAGGGGTAAGTCAGTGTGATTGCATGACACTGGTGATGGGGATGCCATACAGATTCATGTCAAAAATCCCAAACTATCCCTTTAAATACTCCACCTCTGCAGTCACTCAGTGCTGGTTCCTTCTCATTGCTGTATTTGTCTACTCAGCTCGTCTCTCCCCGGCTCCTCAGACTCGTTTTCCACTGATGTCTCCATGGTTTTGGTTTGTTTAATATTTTAAGTTGGATTTCTGCCTCTGCTACCTATGGTCTGCAATTAAACCTCTCATCTCTGCTTCACTCGTCTCTGCATCTGGGTCTTCGAGCAACTGTACCACCCATTGCTGACAAAATCTGAAAATAAAATAAAAGACCTCTGTACAATGATGGCCTTCAACTAGTTTGGAAATACATTTGTATTGAGAAGCAATAGTTGCTGATGCTCAGGCTTACAATTCAGCTTTAGGCGATATAAAATCAGTACATTTGATCCAACCAGTCAGTTATGATCCTAAGTAAAGTCAGTAAAAAGTGACTCAGCTATACTTGACTTTCTCAATGCCACATTCTCTCTGCACCCTCAGAGACTTTTAACCACTTATGAAAAATGTCTCAATCCTCCAAACTTAATCCAACATAATCCACATGCAGTAAAACATGCCAGCATTTAATTTCTAGCTGGGAATGTTTTGGCATTAAACATGGCCACAAACAATTCATTTTAAGGAAATAGTTCACTTGATTAAAAGTTATGGCTGTGAAAAGAAAACATTCAATAATGAGAGATCTGCACAGATTTCTGGAATATGCTGCGAGTCAGGCAGGAAGATGGAAGTGCTGGAAAATTAGTGTAGTGAAAAAAAAAATCAACTGCAGGAAATTCTCTTAGACATGCTCATGTTGTATAATATACAGCAGATTTCCAGAAAACTATCCAGGAATGTAATTAAATAAGAGAAACATATAACTACTGGTGGTTTCAGAACAATAGTTTAATGATGGCAGTTTGAAGTTTCGCCAATGCAGTCCCTACACTGTATGTAAATCTCTAGGTATTTATGACAAGAAAAAGCAGAGTGCTTAAAGTAATATTTCTTTTTATTAGTAAAATTTTATTTCATCTTTTATTTTTATATTTTTCCCTTTTTTTTCCTTCTTTCCTTTTTTCACTTTTTGAAAAAGGAAAATTAAGAAAAAAGGAAAAAAAGACATAAAAACCAATGTTTTAATTACTAGTATTTCTTAAATTTTCTGTTTAAAAGTATGAATTCTAAAAAGAAATTACCCAAAACAAATATTACATATACATATTTAATATACAAGTATTTAATTTACATAGAACTTTACATAATAATATAATACATTGCATGATACTCTGTTGGTTTGCAAAAGTATCAGTTAGCATAGCAACAGGGTTGTTTTGGTGCAAAAATGAATAACAACCTGTTGTTCATAAAGGTTGCTGCTGGACTCTTCAAGAGAAATTTCCTGTGATTTCTCAAATAGGTCTAAGCAGCAAGTAATAAAAAACTGATCATCACAACAGATTCCTCCCAATGAGGCATTAGCAGGTCAGCTTCCTAATGCAGAAAACAGCAGCAGGTCCATGACTGCTAAAACAGGTGATAAATAAAAACCTGGGGAAATTCCAGTTAACTGGTTTCTGCATGCCCAAGCAGGTAGGACCAAAATACCCGCTCCAATGTAAAGCACTTGACACTGAGTGATGCAACCTTCACAGTATCAACAAGTGCAAAGCAAGCAAATAATTACTTTGAACCTGTGGGCTGTTTTCTCAGAGATAATCGTGAGCTAACAGAACGAGGAGACGAACACACGAAAACAAACCTACACACAACCACATTCTGAGTCATGCTGCTTGACAAGCGAAGACAGAAACTTCCTAGTGGTCGAGCCAACTGATATTAATTTCTCCATGTAGGATTTTTTAATTTTTTATCAGGGTTTGTTTTGGTGAAGATTAAATTGAAACATTTCACCAAATTTAGCTTCTCGCCATTGGCTTCCTGCTAAATCAAAAATAGAATTGCAAATTCTCAGAGTAAAGCCCTATACAATGAATCTCCATCAAATATCACAGCACTGACTGTTTCATTAGATCCAAACAGATCACTTTAGCTGGCAGTTTCTAGAATTTCTAAAAGTAGATTGGGAGGAAGATCATGTAGTTATCAGGCTTATCTTCTGTGGAACCAACTTAAAGTTTAAATCCACGCAAGGCAAGACTCCCTGTCTAATTTTAAGAATAGTCAAAAAATTCCTTTCTGACTAGGCGTACAATTTGAGTGGGTGACGTTCTCTGAACTATGTTTATAGGTATGCTGCTATAGAGTTAGGCTGCTGGAGGACATACAGACATATTTTCCTTCACTCTGCAAATCACTCACTCACTTCACTCTTCTATCTGTAAATATATATGAACTTCCTGTGGTTTGGCTGCTACCTTAGCCAGGTCTCTCTTGAAAAAGAGATTCTGAATCTCAATGGGACTTCCTGGTTAATTAAAGGTTAAATAAAAATATTTTTAAAGTTAATTTTCTTTTTTTTCTCCCTTCATTATACCTAATTACACTGTTTGGCCAGTTTTCAATTCAATTCAGTTTATTTATATAGCGCCAATTAACAACACATATCATATTAAGGCGATTTACAGAGTCAATTCAACCAGATTGTATGGTCAGATTAGTTCAAAGATTTATATCTAAGGAAAACCAGCAAAATGCATCACCTTATTGACTCAACAGCAACCCCTCACACCAAGCACGCATTGTGAGAGATTCCAGTGTTTAGTCCAATTTCTCTCCTAAAGACGTCTCTTACCTAAGATTGCACTGCCACTGATTAGATGTGAACACATCATCTTCACCTGAAAATTTGATGAAGAGTTCATATGCTTAACAGTGTTTATTTCCAAGACAAAGCAACGTATAGAGCTAGCCAACCATTACCTGCTCTTACACTGAAAGTATTATTGGATCCGTGCTTAATTTATTTTTTTTTTGGGTCTCTGCTTTAGTCTTCTCAAAACCTCAGTCATTCATGGCAGATGGGTGTTTAAAGGGGATTTTCCTACCCACTGTTACTACATGTAGGATTGGCTATGGGGTTGCTGTGAAGTCAACAACCAAATGCAGACTAAAGTCCTCTGTCCCTACATGGCCATCCAGAAGGAGTGAATGCTGTAAGTTAATGGCTTAAATGTTTAAAATAAAATGGTTCAAACTATGAGCTTCTTTTAGTTAGTAAACTAGATTCAGGATAGTGTTTATACACCTTTTTCCTTTAGGGACTCCAAGCAATTATTTTTATAATCTTAAGCTGGAAACAACAGTTACATTTTATTTCCCATAAAGAAAAATTAGTATTTGGAACTTTTTTTTTTAAAGATTTTGAGCTGGAATTAGCTTTTTGGAGTTAAAACAGTAACACGAAATAAAAGAAAGGTTTACTCTAGACAACATGACAAATTAATGAAGTGCCTGCAGACTCTTTTTATACTTTTTGCAAGGCTCTGAATATTTCTCCAACTTAGTTACGTCCTGGGAATATGCTGGCAAGCCTAACTTCCAGGACAGATCTGTCTGGATTTTTACTCTATTCTGGTTGGCATCTGCTGCAGACAGCTTGGCCGACGGCAAGGGCACCCACTCCAAAATGGATTGGACCATGTTTACTGAAGCTACGGCACGGAACAACATGGGTGGCCCAGCTACTTGGCAGCATGGAAACACTGCAGCCGTCTGGCTCAGGTCAAACCCAGATCATGACAGCATATAAACCACCTGTTGGTGCTGAAGACGATGTTAGCATGAAGTTTTTGAAGAAAACACTACATAAATGTTAAACCAAAGAGAAAAAACATGGCATACAATGACCCTGCAAGCTTGGGGTGAAACCATCTTCACGTTTTTCATTATTAAAGAAAGAGTAAACCCAAAACTTCAAGTACGTAACCCATGCTTTGAAAATTAATTGACTACTCTGGGCTTCTTAATCCACTTACTTTTTTAGAAGCAACAATTACTTTGACAGTATCCTAAAAAAAGCTGAGTAACTGCAGCTTTAGGATAATCTTAAAACTGCTGCTAGGAATTTAAGGAGAATGGACAAGGTTCCTCAGTGCTCCAGTTTGAAGATACACTAAATAGTGAAACATCTAAGACTGAGGCTAGCTGGTAAGGTTTCCAATTAGGAAGAAAGAAGCCATCAAAGACAGTTTGGTATTCCTGACCTGCAAAACCAGTGGCTGCCATTGAAACAACTGAAAATCATAAGAGGGTTTCAACTCGCAAAAGTTCTTGAGCTGCAAATCGAGCCTGAATCATTAGTCCTATAACACCATGTTTGACAGTGGGAAGGAGGTTCCCTTTAAACATGAATCTGGGATGTATGGTAACATATCTCTACATTGGTTTCATCAATCAGAACATTTAGATGCAGCCTTGCTAAGCCGGGACCTGCAGTTGCTTTCCAGAGGAAAGGCTTTCAACCATTTTAAACCCTTACCTTCAAGACCTTTAAGCTTTAGCCTGCTGTAAGACCTGTGGAGTCTGGGTTGAGCTCCTGGATGTTTAGTTATTTATCTGAGCTTCCTGCTTGACAGTCGGTAGAATCTGCTGAGATGTTCACTGGTGTGAAGATTGCTGGCCTTATGAGATCTACTAGGAAATTTCCCAGATTGATAAGCAGAGCAGTTGCTTCTCTGAAGCTATTGCTGATGTCTTTCCACAAACTAGAGCTCACATACACCTCTGTGCTCCAAGGCACCAGACTGAGGAAAATACTTTCTTTTAGAGAGCGATTTATCCGTTTAATTTTTATCCAACCAAACACAAATGTTTCATTACCATGAGATGAAAATAGTTAAGAGGGCCTAAAATACTGAATGTGAATCAAAGTAGAGGCCGTCTCTAAAACAGGAGACACCTTCATTAAAGTTTAATCTGACTGAAGGCTGAAATAAAACAGTTTCAGTCTGGTTTTAAATTCTTAATGCTCCCCTTCTATCTGGACACATTAGGCAGCAGATTCAGTGGCAAAAATAACCCTGGTTCAGTGTCATCCCCCAGTGTCCTCATGATTATTTATTGCTCTAACCGCATAATAAACAATGCAAGTCATCATTGAAACAAAGGTCAGACACAGGAGAGGTCCTGTTGATTGTGCAGCTATTGCACGGTTAAGACTGTTTGCCTTTCAGTGACCTCAACAGCACCTTGACAAAACAACAGTCATCTCTCAGTGTTCGTGTCAGCATGCATTTTGCATGTGTGATCAACTAAGTGCATTGTAAATGTGACATGCAAGCTCTTTGGTGACGCACAGCAGAGCATGTGGTTTCCCTCGGGTCTGAATAACGCTGAACCATCACCAAGCATCACTCAGGTTAAACTTTAATTTACACAAGGTCAGTTCAGGCCTGTCGAGGTTACTCTAAAACTCAACAGGATGTTTTAGATGCCAGTTTCACAATACGAAGAATGACTTAATGTTAATATATTTTGCAAATGAAACCTGAAAAATTGTCCATGGAGGGCCGGATCTATCAAAGGTTTGCATGTATAAAAACGTGAGCTATTTCACTGCGCACGCTAAAAAATGTACAAACTGATCTATCAACAGCGTGCTAAAAGGATTTGGTCTTTAAAACGTGCTAAATAGCGCCTCTTATCCATTTAGTACTTTTTCTGCAATGAATATGCAATATGGGGCGTTTACACGCAAAAGTGCGTCTTGTGGGAGGAGAACATGTAAATATATTAATTTAGCACTCGCAAAGTGATTTATTAAACCTGAAAGCAATTTTGCTAACGGTATCTGACTCTATATTTAACACGTTTCAAAAGAAGGTGCAAATGGTCTGTATGCGTAATTGCGCACACATGGCAGCGGTTATTGTCGCAAGAAGGAGACATCGAAATGAAGCAAGGAGACGCAGAGAATGCATTTTTTCACTCCGTGTGAATATTTTTGGAATGAACGAGGAAACGATCATCAAAACATATCGTTTATCCAGCATTGCCATTTTGGAGCTGTTGGGGGAACTCCGAATGGATTTGGAGCCAGCCACAAGGAGGACCCACGCAATACCAGATATCACAAAACTCCTTGCAACATTGCACTTTTTTTGCATCTGGGATCTCCCAATCTCGTTTTTCAGAAGTGCGCGCAGTCATCTTATCCACAGTCACTTCTTGTGAGCCATTTGGTATGTGCATTTTTCTACAGGCCAAAACAAAACACCTGTTTTTTTTTTACTGCAGTGAAGTAGAAATTCAGCCACATACCACCTTAGGGAATAAAGGTTGCCAAAGTTTATATATACACTATATTGCCAAAAGTATTTGCTCACCTGCCTTGACTCACATATGAGCTTAAGTGACATCCCGTTCCTAATCCATAGGGTTCAATATGACGTCGGTCCACCCTTTGCAGCTAGAACAGCTTCAACTCTTCTGGGAAGGCTGTCCACAAGGTTTAGGAGTGTGTTTATGGGAATTTTTGACCATTCTTCCAGAAGCGCATTTGTGAGGTCGCACACTGATGTTGGACGAGAAGGCCTGGCTCTCAGTCTCCGCTCTAATTCATCCCAAAGGTGTTCTATCGGGTTGAGGTCAGGACTCTGTGCAGGCCAGTCAAGTTCATCCACACCAGACTCTGTCATCCATGTCTTTATGGACCTTGCTTTGTGCACTGGTGCACAGTCATGTTGGAAGAGGAAGGGGCCAGCTCCAAACTGTTCCCACAAAGTTGGGAGCATGGAATTGTCCAAAATGTCTTGGTATGCTGAAGCATTCAGAGTTCCTTTCACTGGAACTAAGGGGCCAAGCCCAGCTCCTGAAAAACAACCTCACACCATAATCCCCCCTCCACCAAACTTTACACTTGGCACAATGCAGTCAGACAAGTACCGTTCTCCTGGCAACCGCCAAACCCAGACCCGTCCATCAGATTGCCAGATGGAGAAGCGCGATTCGTCACTCCAGAGAACGCGTCTCCACTGCTCTAGAGTCCAGTGGCGGCGTGCTTTACACCACCGCATCCGACGCTTTGCATTGCACTTGGTGATGTATGGCTTGGATGCAGCTGCTCGACCATGGAAACCCATTCCATGAAGCTCTCTGCGCACTGTTCTTGAGCTAATCTGAAGGCCACATGAAGTTTGGAGGTCTGTAGTGATTGACTCTGCAGAAAGTTGGCGACCTCTTCGCACTATGCGCGTCAGCATCCGCTGACCCCGCTCCGTCAGTTTACGTGGCCTACCTCTTCGTGGCTGAGTTGCTGTCGTTCCCAAACACTTCCATTTTCTTATAATACAGCTGACAGTTGACTGTGGAATATTTAGGAGCGAGGAAATTTCACGACTGGATTTGTTGCACAGGTGGCATCCTATCACAGTTCCACGCTGGAATTCACTGAGCTCCTGAGAGCGACCCATTCTTTCACAAATGTTTGTAAAAACAGTCTGCATGCCTAGGTGCTTGAATTTATACACCTGTGGCCATGGAAGTGATTGGAACACCTGATTCCAATAATTTGGATGGGTGAGCAAATACTTTTGGCAATATAGTGTATATATATATATATATATATATATATATATATATATATATATATATATATATATATATATATATATATATATATATATATATATATATATATATATATCCATCCATCCATCCATTTTCTTTACACACTTGTCCCAAGTGGGGTCGCGAGGGGTGCTGGTGCCTATCTCCAGCAGTCAATGGGCGAGAGGCGGGGTACACCCTGGACAGGTCGCCAGTCCATCGCAGGGATATATATATATATATATATATATATATATATATATATATATATATATATATATATATATATTTTTTATATTTTTTTTTCTTTGGGATTGGGTGGGGGTGTCACTGTAAGATTAAAATTTCTTAATGCGCTAGTTTGCAAAAACTACAAACTACTTTGCCGCAAACCACAAAACGCGCAAAACGATCATTTAAATAGGGCGTCTCCAACAATTTTGCACCTGCCACCAGTTACGCAATCGCTCTTGTTAAATCACCCGCAAACCATGGTTCAGCCCCTCGCGCAATATTCCAGTTTGCGAGCGCAAATTACTGCACGCAAAATTGGATCTTGATAAATCCGGCCCAGAGTGTCCAGATGTTCCCAACTCTCCTAGGTCAATACCCTGTAAAACTGCCTCTGGCTGTAGATCCAGCTTCAACTTTTTTGGGGTTTATCTCTTCCATCGTCAATTTCAAAGTCCTAACTTGTAAACGTTACACATTAATACACATTCCTAGTTAAACCTATAGTCTATAAAAGCAGCAGAACATATCCTAATGTTGAAATTTCCATGCAAAATTAATTTGAATCACATTGTTTTGTGATGATTTATCAAAGAGTTATATTAAAATCTCAGAGAAGAGATAACAGCTCAGGACAATGTGCAAGGATGTTGTTATGATTTTCTTAAGAGATCTGACCAACATGCAGTAAACCACTCAGAGAACCAGGGTAAAAGTTTGAACAGGTTTATTGATGAAACCAGCGGGGTTGGATTCAGGAAACACAGTGAACTGGTGAACCGGACCTGGAAGAGGGAAGGGAAGTATCAGTGGTTAGTTCAGGATCCGTGGGAACTTTGAACAATGACTTGGAGAGACAGAGAAAACGGGAACTCACGTTAGTGGAGAAAACTTTCCTCCCAGAATCCAGTCGGTGTGGGTTTTTCTCGTTGAAGGGCAGACAGGTATAGACTAAGTTGGACCCAGAGGAGCTATTGAGCGGACTGTCACTTGGAAATCCAGGAGGACTTGAACAGAGCTTGTGTAGGTTTATCCCCTGCTCAGTGTGAGAGTCAAACAATCCTTCCAGGGGGAGAAGGCCAAACATCCAGCTTGCAGGAAGGCTTCCTGCCGAAAAGGCAGACAAAAAAAAGGTTAAGTTCGGCAAAAGAACAAAGACTCAGTTAGACTCAGCAAAACTCAGCTTGGCTAGAGTACCCAAAACTGGCAAACACTCTGGCTCCGAGGTAGTGACAGTCCATTGCTCAAATAGTCCTCGGTGATTAGCCAACCAGCTGCAGGTGTGTGAGAGGACCAAAGAGGACAGGGCACCACCTGGTGGTGGAGGGAGAGAAGACACAAAAACAACAACCCACACAAACTGGATTCCTAACAGATGTATGTTTACTGTTTAGCTAATCCTATCAATAATCACAATTGCTTTTTGCAAGAAATTTTAATTTTTTTTAGAAATCAACAATTAAATAGATTGTTTTCAGGTTAAGGAATAAAATTACTTTATGAAACACTGAGTTTCAAAATATAGACTAAAATAAATATGATGAAATATGTAAGGTGTAATGTACCTTAGTTTTCTCCTGCTGAATTAAAATGAATGTTGACAATTTTCACATCAGTTTGCAGTTTCTTCTGTCTCAAACAATCTAATGATTTTGTTGAATTGATGTTACTGTGTCCTGACGCACTATAGTCAGTATAGTATAATCGGTTTACAGTCTTTGGGTGCATGTGTACGATAGAGTAGAAACACCCTTTATTGTCCTACTGTGTTAAAACCCAGGTATTTATGAGGGAAAGCAAGGATGCAAATGAAGTTATTGGTACATAAAAACTCTACAATATGAAAAGAATAATACAGTAAAAAAGACTGTACAGCAAAAAGAAAACAAAATATCTCAGAGAGAAATAAAACGCTATACATTTATAAAAACGTCATACTTAAATTTAAAATCTTAAAGTTAAAAGAAATATAGCAGCCAATTAATAGAAAAGAAAAAAAAAACAATGCAGGAAAACATGAAATTGCAGGTTGAACAGGTCAAATAAAGACATTTATATAGAAAAAACACTGCTGAGAAGATAAAAACTGTAAAGAACAGCGTTATAGGAAACACTCATAGGGCATATTAGATGTGGTAAAGTTTATAAAGTCTAAAAACAGCTGGGAGGAAAAATCTGTGGTAGAGATCCTTTTTACTGTGTGGTTGCAGGAGATTTTCACCATGCAGACCGCTCACATGAGGTAAACAACACCAATGGTGGTACATGTGGGTTACAGGAGAAGGAAGAGCTGAAACATCAATGTTAAAAAGAAGATATGGCTCACATGTCAATAATGAAACATGAAGCTATTTTATGATTTTTCCATCCTGTTTCAATAATAATTTCTTTCCTCTCCCAAAACACAGGCTCCATTTGAATACACAACTTCAAATATATCTCATAATATCTTTGTGGTCACACCTAATCTTTTTATGGGTGGATAGAGCCTGAACAGTTAAAAAATGTCCTCTAAAATAAAAGACATCATCAAACTTACCATTACAGGTCAATTGTTAAGGATGGTAGCAGTGGCGGCCGGCCCATAGGGGGCGCTGGGGCACCGCCCCCCGTGATAAGAAGAGAGAAACGTAAAATATATTTTTAGAAATTAACTCATAAATGTCAGTTTTACTCTCTAGACTGTGTACCTATAAGCAAAACAAATTATATAAACTACATTTCCCTATCTACTGTCATTAATTTGTGGATTTCCACAGACAGACTCCTACCGTCTCTGTTCTGGGGGCTGTGATCAGACTGACCCACATTTGCAGAGAATCTGTCAATCATGTATTATTGCTAGGTGAATTTAATGGCCAATCAGCGTCTCAGAACTTTATGGTCTTGGGGCGCTGAAAATACTGCGCTTTAACAGGCTTCTGAACCCAAGCGCAGGTGCAGACAATTAGAGGGAAGATGGCGAATGTAACGACCGAGATGCAGCTTCCACCAAATTCGGTGAGATCCTTATTTATCTACCCGTTTGCCAGAAGAACATCCCTGTTGTAGGATATGAACATTTCATGTCATGGTTATTGTGACTGTGACGAATCCACCTCGTCGCTTAAAACAACCTCTCTAACTTTGCGCGCCACACACACATTCCTGTTA
The DNA here is from genome assembly GCF_016077235.1 of Cyprinodon tularosa. Taxonomy (NCBI): domain Eukaryota; kingdom Metazoa; phylum Chordata; class Actinopteri; order Cyprinodontiformes; family Cyprinodontidae; genus Cyprinodon; species Cyprinodon tularosa. Next base: position 304,962 of record NW_024039168.1, on the reverse strand, counting down.
TACTGTGCTTGTGAGGACCAATTCACTCGCGCTGAGCCAAGTAGCTCCATGAACTTAAAACACACAAGCTGTTCCTGGTTACCTGCTGGCGTATTGAGGGTGCACACTTAATATTTCAGTGGGGTTAGCCGTGTGTGTGTGTGTACACCCAGTTTGGTGTAATTGAATAAGTCAATGAATCTGTGTAAAAGAATTAAGTTGTAAAAATTATTTGTTTTTGTACATCAATTGTTTGTGGAGGTAATATATGGACAAAACTGATTAATGAGAAGAAATCAGACATAAGAGAGCCTGAGGTGAGGGGCTTAAACTATTTAATGAGGGCTGTGGGAAGACAAGCGGCAATTTTTGTTTTCTGTTTCTTTGTTACATTGCTGGTAACTGGAGGGAGGCTGAGGCCCAGAGGATCTTGTATATGTTTAGTTTCTTTTGCACCCTGTTTTGAGTTTTTGAGCACAATAAATCACCAACACCCGTAACCCGAATGAGCCTGGATTCTTGGAGGCCAAAGAACCCCGTCACAGTGACCCAAATCATCACTGTTAGTTATTATATAGAAAATTAAATCATTACTGTTAAATTGTATGTATTGTCCAATTGTTTATTTGAATTCTTATTCCGGATTAGATGGAGACATACACTAGGCTATATCAGCCCCACCAAAAATATTTTTCACCAGCCGCCACTGGATGGTAGGTACTCAAAAGCCCTGCTAGGTAATGCAGATTAGCGCCGGCTATAAGCCGCATGATGCTAGCATGATGCTGCTTTTTCATAGTTAAGTATGTCTATGTTATTGTGTATCTATCCCTATCAAATCTAAAGGAATTTGCTGACAATTCGTTCCTGACATCAGACCTCATTTAAAAGTCTGCTGCAGAACTTGATGAAATTAAATAACTTCTGGTTCAGAGCAGCAACTAGGGTTCATTGGGGGCAACAGTGGCACAGGATGCAACCAGCAGATTACTGGTTCAAACCTTAGCTTTGTCTCTCTCAGTTAGAGTCAACGCTACTTTAAAAAAGTAATTAGTTATAGATACATCTTGCCGAAAGTAACTTGAGTGTTGGCTTAGTTGTTACAGCAGTACGCTTGTGCTCTGAGAAGGTTGGATGTACGCGGTTTGATCCCCACAGCCTCCACTCTGGATTCCTAAGCAAAGATCCTAAACCCACACTGCTCCTCCGGGTGCCACACAAAGGCAGCCCACTGCTCCACGAGGGGATGAGTCAAATGCAAAGAGTGAATTCCCCTATTGTGGGACATTAAAGGGATTTATATAACTTAGTCACATAGCAACTGCTCAGTGGAATTTACTCATTACTATCCAAAATAAATATAGTTATAATTTTTTATGTTAAAATTGTTATATTTTGGAAGACTTTCTTGTTTGTTATTGTCATTTTAAAGTAGCAGAAAAAGTGGTTGAATAAACTCACGTTCTGAAACAGAGTTTCTGTGATATTCAGGTTTAGAAAACTTTGAGTTTTCAGTAAAGCTGCTTTTTGAAATGGACCCCTTGTCTGGAAAAATCCAACTTTTGTTGTTTATATTTGCTCTCCTCATCATCTTCTGACCTCTTGCTGGTAAGAGGACCTTTAGCGTCTTGCTTAGGGTTGCTGTGCTCTCTCTGCAGGTGTTTCTTGAGGTTACTTGCGCTATTTTTAGCCATAGACAGTTCCCTCACCCGGCTGCCGCAACATAAAGTGCATCCTACAGTACAATGATATTCTCATCCAGTTCGGTGACATATTGGGAGTAGAGCAAGTTAAGAGTCATATTGCAGTTTTTTCTCTTTGTTTTGTTTTAAAATCTTCTTCTGATATAAAACAACAACAAAAAAAATATGTATTTTTCTGCTCTTTTTGTAGGCTGTTGGTTGTTGAACACAGATTATGACGAACGTAGTGTGTTACGGTAACCTGTTACTTTGGTAACACGTTACTGTTAACACTGGTAATTTCCTCTGGTAAGACAGATTATCCGCATTGCCTTCTGATGGTGGTAGGAGTGCTAGATGCCATCTGTATACAGCAGTCCTGTTTCTGTCAGTGTGCCCCAGAGCAGCTTTGGCAACAAGGCAGCTTACTAGGGTTGGGAATTGAGAAGATTTTCAAGATTCCTATTCCCTTATCGATTCTGTGAAACGATTTGATTCCTTATTGATTCTCTTATCGGTTCTGTGAAACAATGAACTTGGTAAGTGCACGGTTACATTTGTCTACCTTTGCCTGGGACATTCTATGTCTGCCTGCCTCGGCGAATACAGAAGGCAGTGATCGGGAGCTGCCAGCCTCTGAGCTGGCCAGGCTACCCATCTCGTCACAGTCATCTAAATCTAATGGAGAAGGCATTTGTTTAATGAAAAAGCATTACTGTTCAATTTTGGGAAATAAACTAATCTTCTCCTGATTTAAATAAACAAGGGTCACCTTTTTCTCGCTCCCTGAACTGCGGAGCAACTTTGTAGCATGTTTAATAACACCGCAGAGAGGTAGGAAATGGGTTTATTTCCAGAAATGGCATATGATTTACTAGGAACCACATTAGGCACAGCCAGTGATATAAAACTAGGTACTTGCCACCAGAGTTTCCTTCCATGCTGGTCGTAACTTTAGCTTCTGCCCGGAAGCATCAAAAACACAGAATTCGTTAAAATGTATGCCATGTTGTGTGCGCAGGTGTTCCTGCATGTTGGATGCATTTCCTCCCGCGGATGTTATTGCCACTTTGCAATGATTGCAAAATGCCTTGTTGCCCCCTTTCTCCTCCTTAAAATGAAGCCAAACTTTCGATCGCTTTACCAGATGGGATGCCATTTTTTTTTTGTTTTGCTAGATGCTCGTAGTTGCATGCTGAATGTGCGTAACTTGCGTAAAAAACGTGACGCAAGTCATGCTGCCCAGCGCTAGGCTCTGGTGCTGCCTGGAACCATTAAGAGAATCATTAAGGGAGCTGCCAAATAGTGCCATGGAATTGGAACACACGGAACCGGTTCTAAACAGGAACCGGTTTTCGTCTCCCATCCCTGCAGCTTACATCAGCTGACTTCAGTGTTTAAGATCTAAAATGATTTCTTGATAAAAATAAAAAAAAATCATTAAAAGTCTTTCTGAATAGGATGAACAGTTAATAAAATAGTGGTTGGTGAATGTGTTGAGATATGACTATTTATTCCTTCATGAAAAGATGCTTCATGGGCCTCAACAACAAGCAGCCTAAACAGCATTATTCATCCGAAAGCTGTGTTATTGTAGGACTGCTGAGTGATGGTCTTCCTGTCAGGAGGTCGCAGCGTAGGGTAAACAGACAACACGCTGGGGGCTTGGAAAGTCTGGAATAAGGCTCCGCTTACATCAGCAGCTCTGCAGACGGATGTTGGCTGCCGAGATCCTCCCGTTCCCAGTTTGTTTTAACAGACGACACCCAGATCAGGGGCCCTCCCTCTCATTACATGAAATATGCAGCTGGGTAAATGTCCAGAGCTGTGCTCGGTGTCTTTCGTGAGGCAGCAAATAGTGCGACACGCAGTGATGTTAGTGAGCCTCAGGAGGATTCAGATCTTGCTGATATGATGAGGGCCTTCATGCCGGATTATTACTTTAACCTTACATGGAAGAATGACGAAAATATGAAAATAATGTTTGACATGGCACTATGTTCCAACACTTACCTTTACTTATGAGATGTGGATCATGACCAAAAAATCATACCTCAGATACAAGCTTCCTGTAAAGGCGGGCTTATTACCACCTTAGAGACAGTGAGAATCTGTGTCAACTCGGGGAGCTTGAAGTAGAGCAGATGATCCTCTGTCTTGAGATCCTATGGGGAGGGGGCGCTGGAGCAGACCCGGAAGTCGGTGAAGGGACTACATGGGAAAACCTCTGGACCCATCAGAAGGGGCTGGGTGGTTTCCTTTAGGGATAGGAAGGTATAGGTTTCACTCAAAACAGTTCCAAACCTTTTAAATTCATTCATTCAAGAAGTAGTCTTTATCAGTGTCACATCTCCTTTCATATTATTTTAAAGAAATATAGAAACTTGTCCAATTTAATTCCATTCATGCCATTTACCATAAATCACAGGGTAATTAATGCCACCCAAATGAATATGACATCTATATTACTGGGGTCCCTGTACAGATTATTACAAACTGTTCAAATCTAAAAAAAAGAAAAAGAGGTGAAATGCTTTAATATTGCGCTCTCTGATGTCCTAAATCAGATTCATTTAACTTAAAAAATCTTAATCATGGAAAAATGTAGTATAATTTCTTTAACAAAAAGACATATTTACTTTTCGCAGCTTCACATGTTTCACGTACTACAAAACTATAAAAAAAAAGGAGGTGTTGCCCGGAGTTTTTGTGTCACTTCTGTAGTTATAGGGCTGGTTCTAACCTGATGACACTGACCCTGTTAGTCTGGCCTTTGAAATCAAGCTCAAACAGCTCTTTACCAGACTGTTATGCCATGTATACACTCTCTCGTATCATTGGCCAGGTTAGCTGTGGCTATAATGTAGCTTACCACCATCAGTGTGTGCTTGACTGAATCCTCTAACTTGAAAAGACAGCATATACTGTATGTACAGGCCATTTACCCTGTACTCCATTTTAATCCAGTACATTTCCAGATAAAAGCTCATTTCTAAAGACGAGGTGTAACACAACCTCCTTAAATTAATGATAAGTCAAGTATAGTTTTTTAAATACATCTCAACTCAACATTTTTTCAAACCAGTTATGCTCAGACCAAACTAATACAGTTATACAGTAATCTGTCCCATCTGCATCAGAACAGGTCAATTTTTTTTTGCAATATCACATGGAAGCAAAAAGAATGGCCTAATATTGGGCCATAGATTTACAGATACAGATGGTCTTGAAATGTCATCTAAACTATGCAAGATTTTGACACTAAATCTTCCAAACAAAATAGAGAGAAGCCCTTTTGCACAAGAAAATCCTGGAATAAAACCATAATTGCATTATTATTCTGTAGAGGATGATAGTCTATATATAAAGCAATCAAGAGCTACCCAAAGAGACCTCAGCCACCTAGGTTTAAGAAACATCTAATAACAGGTGTTGAGCCCATGCCAGCTTCTCCTTGGATCAGTCAATAAAATCTGCCTAGACAAACCAGTGGTTTTAGGGATTTCAGAGATATTAAGTGGTTTAAAACCAAAACAGAGCAGGAGCGGGCTGACTAGGAAGGAATGTGACGTTTTTACAACCTGACCATCCATCATTTTTATCGCATCGTTAACAATGTCTCTGGAAATAATTCTTTTAAAGACAAGAATTTCACAAAATAACTGTTTATTAAAAAGTTCTGAGGAGGCTTCCTGCACACATGGCAGCAGAAATCCATAATATCTCATTTTAGGTCATATTCACAAATATCTAGCTTTAGTTCTGTACCCATTAGCAGAGAGGATTTTGGATTGATCAGGTATTACTGGCCATTTGGCGCCGTATCCCTTGCTGCAGGTGCACAAAGAGGGACTGCCTGGATTACAGAATGTGCCGACATGACTTAGTACCTCATGCAGCTGCTCTTTGGGCCAAAGCAATTTGAAACATTTCTTAGTCACATCAGTGGCAGTTCTGATGGCTCTTTTGGATGCTCCTAACTGTCCGACCAGGGGTACAATGCAGTAAGCAGCTTTCATACCAAATGTAAGCTTTAGTAAAAAATGTTGAAACTTGCAGCACACAGAAATATTTTTATGTAAAAACTTGTGCTTACACATTAAACCACACAATTCAACCTCATACTGCAGGTCCCAAGTGGGCTTTTACAGGGAGACATATTTGTTACCAATGCTGTGCCAGTTCATAATTAATAAGAACAAGCTCTAAGTTCAGTTCAGATGAGAATGACCTACTTCACCTTCATAGTTATTTTTTTTTTTCCAAAAATGAACTAAGTTCACAAACTTATAAATTAACTATTATAAGTTCATTTGGTAAATTAAGCCACAATCTTACACAACTGAACCTCATATTTACCCTATAAATGTGTGATAATAATATATAGAAAGAAATGGAAGATAAAACGTGCCAAAATTAAATAAATAAATACAGCATTAAATAAATAATTAAATGTGTCAATAATTAAATAAATGTGGAATTAAATAAATAAATGTGTCATTCATTAATTAAAACCACATCAATAATATAAAGTGCCACAATTAAATCAATAAATACAGCGATAAACAATTAATTAAATGTGTAATTCATTAAATAAATAAGGAATTAAATATATAAATGTGTCATTAATTTAGTAAAATACATCTTCATTTTATTAAAAAATATATATAATTATTTCAGTGTGCATTTTATTATTTCGTGGTCCTTCGTCGCAGTGCATCGAAACCATTAAAAGAATCTGTCAAACTCACCCCTCAAAGTTAGGGGGCGGGGTTAATGCAAATCGAGTCTCTGTAATCGATTTGCTTCGCCTTAATGTGCAGGGTGACCAATCAGGTGTTAGATATATAAAGAATAAATATTTTTTAAATAAAATGAAGACGTATTTTACGTCTTCATTTTATTACGACACCCTTAAAGGAATAGTACACCCAAAACATGATTAGCCTTCATTTTCTACTCACCCCCATGCTGAACAACACTCTGGAGTACTTTTTTGATATCTCAAATGCATCTGGAGATCTGGGAGGCTTCTTGCTGTCTGCTGACATTCAAATAATGGAGGTCTATGGTGCCCGAGACAGAAAGGTCCATAAAAGTCCACAAAAAACGTGTCAATATTCCTCCATACTGCTCGTCCAATGTATTCCAAGTGTCCTGAGTGGGTAGCATCCAGAATTTACTCGAAACGAAGTCATTTAGAATGTTTTTAGAGCATAAACAGTAGTGTATAGGATTTCCTGAAAGAATGTGCTGTTTACCTGTGCAAAGAAAGAAACAACGAAAGAAAAATGTCTGAGGACTTCAGTGTTGAGGAAGAGCATGAGTTCTTTGCCGAGCTGAATGCGCTGGTTTGGTCTGCCGGCTCCAGATGCATTTGAGATATCAAAAAAGTACTCCAGAGTGTTGTTCAGCATGGGGGTGAGTAGAAAATGAAGGCTAATCATGTTTTGGGTGTACTATTCCTTTAAATATTGAATTCCTTATTTATTTAATGAATTACACATTTAATTAATTTTTTACCGCTGTATTTATTTATTTAATTGTGGCACTTTATATAAGTGACGTGGTTTTAATGAATGAATGACACATTTATTTATTTAATTAAACATTTAATCAATTATTGACACATTTAATTATTTATTTAATGCTGTATTTATTTATTTAATTTTGGCACTTTTTATCCTCCATATAATGTGCAGTGAAGCCTTTATTCAGCCAAATTACACTAAACTTCAGAAACTTGCAGGTACATTCAGATTCTGCTTAAAAAGATCTGGATCAAAAATTATTTCTTACATTCCACATTCAGTAGCAGATATTTCCCAAGATTACTCAGATGCTTTAACTTGATGTGTGACTTTCAATTTGAATTGAAATTGCCTGACATAGGGACTTTATTATGTCCCAATGGGCACAGTTTGCACAGAAATGTGAGTTTTTTATGTCTGAGTGTTCTTTATTAGTTCATAAAACTAATTGAAGGCATTCATGCACAACACTGTTTGTTTGTTTGCCAATCAACAGCTCAAAAAGAGCCTTAAATCCATGGCAACTATACTTTTGCTCAGACACTTCAACACCTACCCAGGCTTGTTTTCAATTATGTCCATTACATCGGCCAGACAAAATTGACAAAGACCATTGGACAGGTATCGAAATGTTTTCATTAAATGTCTGGTTGCTTCCTATTTAAGTTTGTTTTGTGCTCAGATGACTGAGAATTTACACAACCTAATGTCTGACATCATGTGACTTTAAAAAAAAAAGAAATTAAAAAGTCTATTGGCTCAAAGGGTCCAAAAGTGGTATCCAGCTGCTGCAATTAGCTCAAATTTGTTCTAATTCTGATTGTTAATAAGTCAACATACAGACGTGAATATGACCATCATATCTCCATTAGTAACACGTTCACCACCCAAAGCTTGTGAATACAATTTAAGTTTGAAACGCTTCACAACGTCAAAGAAAAAAATAATAGATTAGAAATATGAGGAAATAAATGCCAGCCCTGGCGTAAAGAGTCTGTTTGTAGTCAGTCCCTTCATACAACTATTATTTAGAAGAACGGCTGTAATTATGATTATAGTATAAAGGAATCTGGAGCTGAGTCAACATGCCACTTTGTTTTTGAGACATGTTTGCATATCAACAAGTGCACAGCTATATAAAGAAAATGCTTTCCTAATAATAGAAGCAGATGCGACATTTACAGGAGGAGCCTTGTAGCAACGTAAGTGTAGTCATAGCTCTGATTGCACAAAACGGTCATTAGAACCTGAACTGCCGGTGACGAATAGTTCTTCCTGGTTGTCCTCTGTGATTCTAGACAATCAACTCGTAGGATCTCTAAACACAATAAAACACACACCTCCCAATACTTCCACTGTGACGTCCTCCAGCAGTGCCAAGGCTGCTGTCCTTCCACAATTACGTACACCTTTACGCACCTGCTTCACCTGATGAATCATCACGCCTGACTTGTTTTGAATCTCAACTTTTTTTTTTCCTGTAACAATAGAAGCCTGAGGCTTTTTTCATCTTTTTTCATACATAATATATACTGTATAAGGATACAGTAGCAGCCATTCAAATTGACCCTTCCCTGTGAAAAGCCAGCCGAATGGCAGCAACTTCTCCTTGAAGTTCTAGCCGCTGGCCTTCTCTTGGGCGTGCATATTTTCTTTACTCTGAGTCCACCCTTTCACTGAATTACAGGGTCTGACCAGGAGATGAAGCTTCTCTTAGATCTTAATGTCCACAAATCATGACAGAAAGAATACTTTAGTACAAAGATTTATGTTTGAAAAGGAATTCTTGGGGACCAGCCAAGGGCCTGTTAAGGAAATTGGGGAAATTTTTAATAGCTACTACTGTAAACATGTGAGGTTTATATGTTACATTTAATTGATTTTATCTTCATTTCACAGGGACATTGACAAAACAATTCAAGTCATTAAATTGCTGCATATCAAATGAATAACTAAAGCTAGTTTTCAACCACTGTTCCCCAGTTGGGCTTTTATATAAAAACTAACTTACATTCTACAACATGATTGAAATTGTGAGACATACATTTAATACACAACTCTGACACATGATAAAAATAAATAAATATAGTTTTGGTTTGTATTTAACTAGGGTTGTGAACATTTTAATCCGCTACAGTCTTGATGGTAACGAGCTCCACGGCCTTAAAAAAGGCCATCTGTCCAAAGCTGGGACTGCAGTCTTGTATTTTACAGTCATGCTTTAAAAAACTTCTTCTAAATCGGATGTTGCTTTGTCTCTTACCAAATGTACGGTACTAAATGGCTCAAGTGATAAATAATTTATGGGCATGTAAACCAGTTTAACGAAAGAAAGTGTCAAGGTTGGGTTTGGTTTGGCGGACCCAAATGCAGAGGCAGAGAGGCTGAGGAGATTTCTAGGAGTTTTGTTTTAATGGGGCAAAAACAGTAAACAAAGGAAGGAATCCAAAAATCCAACTAATAATGAAAAGCAAACCAGAACTAAGGAGACATCTGGGGAAACCAAACACGAGGAGCCAGAGAGAGACGAGGTAGGTGGACAACAGCATGGAAGGACAGCAAAGGCAAGGAACCAACCAGGAGTGACAGCAGAGGGAGAGAATATATAGCTGTATAGCTGACTGAGACAATGGCAGGGCTAACGAGCAGACAAGGAGCAGGTGTGAGAGGAGACAACGAGGGAGCCAAGGGGAAAGGAACACACATACACAAGAGGGCAACAGAGAACAACAGAAAAACATGAGAACTAACATAAATTTAGAAATTACAACAAAAAGGAATTAAACCAATAAAACTAGGAAACAAGGAGCAAAGTAAAGCACAATAGAAACAAGACCATGACAGAAAGATTGCTAAAATTATCCAAACTCAATTTATTTTTCTCATTGATGGCACGGCGTTGATGTCATGTTGGCTTTTTATCCATGACAAAAATTCAATACAGCATCGTCACTGCAAATCAGTAAAGTAAATAGCAGGAAAGCATACAAAATTGTCTTTATTCACTTAACTTTTAATTTTCCATTTCTAAAACAGACAACAGAACTATGACACAAGAGCTATTCAAATTTAAATCATAAAAAATTTTATTTAGAAAAAAAAAATCTGTTTTTGTGCTCTTTAAGTTTGAATTAACTGATTAGTTTTAGCATATTTTTTGCATGTTATTGTAGATTGTAAACTTTGGCATTGCTTCTGCGCATGTTCATATTCATACATCAAGGGCACCACAGGTTATTTCTGGTGGCTGTAGCTTCAGGAAACAAATCAACTTGACGGCTTGAATGAGTCAGAACAACAAATTAAAACTAAAGGTATGGGAGGTTTCACTCATCCACCATTCCCCCTATTCTGTGCAAACACTCCTTTCTTTGCCATTTAATTTCACAGAGTGAAGATTCTGGGGTTCAAATCTCCTCCATGGTATGGGATGTTAGCGAACAAAAATAAATATTTGGATAAATCTTTTCATAAAAAAAAACCCTCTGGATTATATTACCTCCACCCAACAGGCAGCTCCTGTCATCCTGTCGGGCTGTTTGTTAATTTTGCAGAACAAGCATGGTTTATGGCAGCTACGCTTCTCAAGTCCTCCTTCCTCATCCAACCACACTCTGTTTGCAGTGACATATATGGGATGCTAATTAAGCCAAGATCAAAAGGCTTCAGCTTTTTAAGGGCATGTGAATGAGTCTGTACAGCAAAATCCAACCGCCCACATATTAAAAGGGGAAAGAAATACAAAGGCGGATAAAAGGGAAGATGCTTTAATGTGAGAGGTGGACGGCTGCTGCTTTATTCTATGCTGGAAACATGGAATCACTGGAAAGAGGATAAGTTTGAAGTAAGAACATTACTGGGGCCACACCTTATCAAAACATGGCACCTAATTGGACACTGAGGCCATCTCTCATTAGATGAAAGGAAAATGACTTTAAAAACAATGTTTTAAACTTCTGAACTGTCGGTGTTTAAAGTAAGACCAAGGATACGTCCATCAGGGAGGTGAACACCCAGTGATGTTTAGTACAAAGGCAGAACTCTTTACTTCCAACAACTTTCCTTCATGGCTCACATTTTCCCCTAATTTTCGGATGGATCTACTGTGAGAAAATCCCGACTGTAAAACAACCTCTGTGGTGGGATGATAACATTTCTCCCTCTTAAGGAGAACCTTGCAATGATGATCATTAAGCTCATTAACTGAATTTTTCCCTTCTGGACCAAATCATTAATGATAGTGAAGGTTAAAGATCTTAATTTTAGAATGTTTGAGTCACTTTGTTATCACTAATCTTCTCATCCAGGCCCTTTCCCTGGATTCCTGGTGATTTGGAAGTTGCTGCTCTTGAACAGTGTTGGGAAGAGAAGGTACATTAAAATTTTACTAAAGTAGGAGGACAAAGTAGTCAAACAAGAAATTATTTAAATAAGAGTAGAAAGGCTACTGAAGTAGTAGGTATGTTGGATCATATCTTTTGATTTAATGTTTAAAATGGTATAATCAGGCACATATTTACTGTATGTGCAAATTATGGTATTTTAAGGTAATACAAGAAAGTAAAAACGATACAAATGAATTGTATTAGGAATTAGGAAGTAACAAACGCAGGTAGACAAAACCATTTTCCACATGATTTCTTTCAATATCAACTTATAATACAGATTCTAACAGTAGGTTATACGTTATATACAACTCAGGAATATATAACTTGCCTCTAGCTACAACATCTACTGTTTCCTGTATATTCAAATGATCTCTGAAAAGCTCAAGTTAACGCAACCAGGAAATTAACTCTTGTAAGAGTTGCAATACTCTCACAAGAATATATCAATGAAGTAAAAGTAAAAAGTATGGTTAGTACAATTTTTTTTTATAATTTTCTACTGAAGCTAATGTAAATGTGTAATTTACTACCCATCTCTGCACTTGGATGATTTTTTTATTTTTTATTTATTTATCTTAATTTATGTATGAGGGGCAGCCCCACACATTAGATCAGAAAGCGTAATTGTTGGCACCATATGGGAATTATAATTTATTATTTTGCTAGTTTCCCCCTACTACTCTATAATTGTACATTAGAGATTTAGATTGTATTTATTTTATGAGACTCTGCAGCCCAGTTATTGTATAGCCCTGCTATACTGTATGTCCTACCTCTGAATTATTGAAGCCCAGCTGGAAATTTAACTGAATAAACTGGATCACTTACCTTCATGCAATCTGAGGCTCATCATCTGTTTAGCAACCAATCAGCATTCAGCCGCACCTCCTTGCAATGTAATCAGTTGGATCCTGATCAGTGGCGGCTGACCGATAGAGGGCGTTAGTGTGATGGAGGTTTCTTCAGTTGAGAGTATTTTTCCTCTCAACTGTTGCTACAAGCATGCTGTGGTGTGAGAGATTGCTGTTGAGTCAATGAGTTGATGCAATCAGCTGGTTGTCCTTAGATAGAAAACTTTGATCTGGTTGAATTGTCTCTGTAACGTGCCTTGAGGTGTTGTGAATTGGCGCTATACAAATAAACCAAATAGAATTGAATGACTGTAATAATGATATCAACTTAGGTGATCAGGTTTGGAAAAATTGGGTACAGTGAGAATCTTTAGTATCAAAAGTGACCTTTTCAACTGATAAACAGCTTTGTTATGTATCACAAATCTGCATATTAATATGAACTGTAATCACAAAAACTGAAAATTTCCACTCCACGACATTTGCGTCCCTGTCAAAACTGAGGCTGCACACAATCAAAAGCAGTTTAAGAGACTTATACAACGTCACTACTTCGCCCACAACTCTGTGTCACTCCTAACCTAAACACCACATTAACAGGAGGGACAGAGGAAAATAAGCCCACGTCACACTCGTAAATATTATTGGGAAAATGTTTGCCAAAGAGAAGAGACAGATAAGCAATGAAACCACTAACTATCAGGATGGAAATCTGCAAGGAAGTGCTTTAGCATCACAAGGATGGTAATCTATGACTCCTCTACTTGGCACGATTTAAACTTGGCATCTCTGACTGTTCTCACTAAAAATCCCACAGACAATCCAGCACGGAAAGATACAAACTCTCAGCATTAAATAAACACAAATCAGGTCTCTGCTGAACCAAGAGATGGTTGCAGACAGGACACTGAAAGAACACACGAAAAACAGGGAGGAACAAAAACATTATTAAAGGCTGGGTTTATTTTCAACAACCATTCTGCGTTAAGATCAAAGGAAGGAACATCAGCATGACCGATGTCAGTTTCATCTCCCTGGATAAGGTCTTGTCTGTCGAAAGGCAAAACAAAGACGAATCCAAAGTTAAATTCTAAAGCCCTATATCAATTACATTAAGTAAAAACAGAAAAAAAACCCTAAAAAAACAAAAAGAGTTTAAGGGTGATTTCACCAAATTATAAAATATATTTCCTAATTGAAATATTTGGCCTGTGATAATAATAGAAAAAATAAAATGAATCGAACTTTATTGATCTCACAATGGAGATATTAACTCTCTGCATTGAATCGATCCCCTTTGGGAAGCAGTAGGCTTCCCAGTGCAGTGGCAGTGTAGCGCCCAGGGCTCAGAGTCTTGCTCAGAGACCCAGGGTGGCAGTCTGTCGGAGGGGGTTTCGAACTCACAACCTCAGGATTCCAAGCCCTAACCACAAGGCCACCACTCCCCTAATAATCATAAATGTATAAATAATAAAAAACTCAAATTTCTCAATATTGTCATCCCTAGGTATAAAGCCCCATATAACATGCCTCTCTCTGATGTAAGAGATCTGATTATTCCTTTTATTACCAATAGAAGACTTCTCTAAATCTGCAGGTATGCTAGCGGGTTATCAGACTCATCTCCTGTATAACAGCAACCAGTTTTAGTCCGTGAGGCAGACACCCTGTCTACTTTTAAGATGAGGCTTAAGACTATCCTTGTTGATAAAGCTTATAGTTAGAGTTGTTTAATTTATTCTCCACTGTTACTCTAGAAATGCTGATATAGGCTCAGGCTGCTGGAGGACACACAAACAACTTTTCCCTTTTCATCATTCTGTTTTATTGTAAAAAATCAGAGTTGTCCAATTCTATTTTTTTTAGGTAGTTCGCCGTTCCAACCATAGTAGCTTCATCAGATCTACCTCTGTTTAGTTGTGAGACCATCCTGATGGGAAATATCAGCTGAGCTGCTGCCATCAACAACCAACAATATGGATGATAGAATAAAACCTGTTTTTAATGCATTGTCCTGTTTCTTACCAAGACATAGCAAGACCACAGTCCAAACACATGACTGTTAGGTTAATTGGCTTCTTTAGATTCTCTATAGGTGTGAGTGTGTGCAAGCATGGTTGTATGTCCTGTTTGTCTCTGTGTTGCCCTGCGATGGACTGGTGACCTGTCCAGGGTGTACCCCGCCTCTCGCCCATTGACAGCTGGAGATAGGCACCAGTACCCTTCATGACCCCAATTGGGACAAGCATGTCAGATAATGGATGGATGGAACATTATCTCTTTCACAGCTGTACTAAAGCTTAGTCTCTATGTTTTCACCATAAATTGGTTTAATAGGACATAATGAAAGACATCTATGCCCATAAAGTCTTCAGCATTGTGTAAGGAGAGACCTGGATAAAGACACTTAAAGTCAGAGTTGATAAGACACATCTTGGTTTTTCAAACGGTTTGAAACAGAGAATTCCATCATCTTCTTTTCTCATGCACGATGGAGGAATATATTGCTGCAGGCAAAATGCTGCCTGTTCGCCACATGATAGTTCTAAGCTTTAATTTCAGCAGACAGTTAAGGGTTACGATCCTAGTTTATGACAATATCTGTTTTGCTCGTTTAGTCAGACTCAATGAGACTGAGTGATAAATTGTGAATAGAAATACAATCTAATTTTCTGTCTTGAAAAATTTAAATCAGTGTGGGAAAAATCAGAAACAGACATATTTGGTCTAGATTTTAGTTTCAAAACATCCTCCTAATCCTCATCTTTGGAGCTGGTTTACTACATATGTCAGTGATTCAGTGATCCCCTGGGATTAAATTGTGGAGATGAGCCGTCCAGAAGCCTTGGTGCTTTTATCCTTGATGCTCTGCTGCTCCTATTATATTTTATGGTTGCCCAGATGTGATTTTAGAAATTTGTGATGCAAAAGTAAACAAATTAATACCTCCTTAGTCACTTCCTAATCTTGCCATTTGCAGCTACACTCTGCAGCTCCTGCTTAGAGTTTCTAGATAATAGCTTCGGTCAGAAAAGGATATATGCTCGATCATTGTTCTCAACTTGCTCTATGGTCTTCTACAGTGGGACAGTGTCACAGGTTCGTTTCAAAAATATAAAAATGATGGTCCAGCCGAAAAAATATCGTTTGTGCTTTTTCATTTATTGCTCCCCAGGTGGAAATAGTGAAACAGTGACGATATTTACAGTGAAGCGAGGAAAAAAAAAAACAAGTATTTACAGGACTATTTACAGGACAACTTACCCAGACAGCCAACACTACTATCAGATCCAGCACTCTCCCTCAAATGAGCTCAGCTCCCCTTTAAATACCCCTTTAGCCCCTCCCCCGGGTAAACCAAAATACAAATTAAGGGGTTTTAAGGATAAAAACAAAATAACCAAATAACAAAACTCAAAACTCAGTTTCCTGCATAGAAACTAAAAATGAACCAAAATGACTCCATACAATGTTCAAAATGTCAGGAACATAAACAATATAAAAATACAAAACAAAACACCCAAAATGGTTAAGTCCTTTGTCACGTGACTGACAAAGCGCGCCACTCTGCGCTATATCCAGCGTGACGCGGAAGTGCTCCGGTTTGGCCCCTTGACCAGGAACAGCAGGACTGAAGCAGAGATGAGAGGTGAGTGTTTGTGGAAGCTCGGCTCCGAGTGTGCACCCTCAGATGCGCGCGATGACCGGTTCAGACGGGGGGGGAATGTTCGTTGGGACTGTGCAGGATCGCGGGACATAGGTGCGGGCCTGCACGCAGCTGTTTGCCGGGCAGCGCACTCACGTGGGAGAGCTTTCTCCCCGTGCGCGCGCTCCTGGCACCGCGCTCCCCTGGGCCAGAGGAAGCACGGATACTTAGAGTCTGGGATGGACGCTTAGTGGCGCTCCATCACAGACAGCTTAAGGGGTTAAGGGAAGACCTCTGTTGTGGGTGAGTCTGGATCACACACCTGGATTACCTTAGTGGATTCCTTTTAGTACAACGACAAAGCAGGTCGGTTTTCTTCTCTTGGTTGTCAAAGAAGAGCTAAAATAAAGTAATCTTTTCAGGCATATTTTCATCTTAGTTCCTTGATCTTAAAAAGGCAAACCAGCCAGAGTAGCTATTTTTCAAAGATCTCAGTGAAGCATCGTAACACCTCACCTGGGCAACATCTTGGGGAACTCAGGGGATTTGGTCCTCTCCTGGCCTCTATCTGTCCCACACCTGCCATGAGAGCATCATGGCCATCAAAATCTTTACAAACACATGTTTTTAATACATACTTTGTTTGAAATTCAGACATCACTGAGATGCCAAACATGCTGAGAAGGTTCCAAAACAGCTGTTTACACCTTCTGATGCAACAAGTAGGACAGAACCAAACTTAACGCTTCTGAAGGTGAGGTTTTGATTTGTTTTGTGCCTATTCTTCAAAACTAAATTAACATTTGAAGCATTACAAACCAGTACCAGAGGAAGCAACCTGACCATTCAGGAGTCAGCTATAAGATCAGAACAGAGAAGCAAACATTTGTTGAAAGTTTCCTAGTCGAGACATTCACACCAGAGGAGTTAGACGGTGCAGCTGCTTCCAATTTTTCAATGAATGGAGTCTGGGAAAACACAACTGATCAATAGGCTGCAAAGGAGAGACACACCCATTCTGTAGAGGGGCCATGTAGTCTGTCAACATCTGGCCCGGGTGTGGTTTCCACTCTGTACATCCCCACCTCTTTATATTCTCTGCTCTCAAATGCATCCATAAAAATTTTAAATGACATTTTATTAAGGACATTAAAGATGTCAAACGGTGTTACACAAATCAGTCGACTTCACTGTTTACCTTGAGGGTTTAAAGACTTTGTAGTTTTGTGCAGAAATAGTCATAATATTTCAGCCAACCACATCCAACCCACAGCACGAAAAATCCTTTTGGACCTAAATATTTCAAGATGTTTAAATTCATTAAGTTCGGACATAAAGATTAGGCAAAGGAAGAGCTGCACCTTGTAAGGACACTGTCATTGTATTCAGACTCTGCTTGTGAAACCTAAGATGATAAAAAAAAGGTTTCTTCTCCATAACTTGATAAGAAAATTCTGCAAATAAAAAAACTCAGATCGTGGGAGAGCTCTGGTGATGGCAAAGGAGGTTCCCACAGCTCTTAAAAACTCATTAAAAACACATTTGGTAGGTACTTCAAGGCCAAAGCACAAACCCTTGATTCCCTGAAGGTAAATAACTTATGATTTGGAAACTTAACGTCTGCAAATAGACTAAATTTATGAGTGGAGGAAATAGTTTTAGTTAGATTTTGGCTTGTATGAAAGGCAGCAGTTGAAGTACTGATTGAGGTGTGAACTCTGCTGATCTGGTTCCTGTAGAAGGCAAAACACCCAAGATTGAATAAGTGAAGCTTAAGGATTTCATATATAGTTAACAAATTGAAAGATCAACAAAATGTAGTCAAATGTGTGCTGTACCACCTGTTCCACAAACCACCATAATTTTGGATATTGGTAACCAATGTCCATGCTTTATATTAATTATGTCCATTTGAATAAGAAGATAAAAGTTTTGCTCTGCAGCTGACTTTGCACTACAACCATCCCCATCCCCTTTATATATATATATATATATATATATATATATATATATATATATATATATATATATATACACTCACCGGCCACTTTATTAGGTACCCCATGCTAGTAACGGGTTGGACCCCCTTTCGCCTTCAGAACTGCCTCAATTCTTTGTGGCACAGATTCAACAAGGTGCTGGAAGCATTCCTCAGGGAGTTTGGTCCATATTGACATGATGGCATCACACAGTTGCCGCAGATTTGTCGGCTGCACATCCATGATGCGAATCTCCCGTTCCATCACATCCCAAAGATGCTCTATTGGATTGAGATCTGGTGACTGTGGAGGCCATTTGAGTACAGTGAACTCATTGTCATGTTCAAGAAACCAGTCTGAGATGATTCCAGCTTTATGACATGACATTATTCTGCTGAAAGTAGCCATCAGAAGTTGGGTACATTGTGGTCATAAAGGGATGGACATGGTCAGCAACAATACTCAGGTAGGCTGTGGCATTGCAACGATGCTCAATTGGTACCAAGGGGCCCAAAGAGTGCCAAGAAAATATTCCCCACACCATGACACCACCACCACCAGCCTGAACCGTTGATATAAGGCAGGATGGATCCATGCTTTCATGTTGTAGACGCCAAATTCTGACCCTACCATCCGAATGTCGCAGCAGAAATCGAGACTCATCAGACCAGGCAAAGTTTTTCCAATCTTCTATTGTCCAATTTCAATGAGCTTGTGCAAATTGTAGCCTCAGTTTCCTGTTCTTAGCTGAAAGGAGTGGCACCCGGTGTGGTCTTCTGCTGCTGTAGCTCATCTGCCTCAAAGTTCGACGTACTGTGAATTCAGAGATGCTCTTCTGCCCACCTTGGTTGTAACGGGTGGTTATTTGAGTCACTGTTGCCCTTCTATCAGCTCGAACCAGTCTGGCCATTCTCCTCTGACCTCTGGCATCAACAAGGCATTTCCGCCCACAGAACTGCCGCTCACTGGATGTTTTTTCTTTTTCGGACCATTCTCTGTAAACCTTAGAGATGGTTGTGCGTGAAAATCCCAGTAGATCAGCAGTTTCTGAAATACTCAGACCAGCCCTTCTGGCACCAACAATCATGCCACGTTCAAAGTCCCTCAAATCACCTTTCTTCCCCATACTGATGCTCGGTTTGGACTGCAGGAGATTGTCTTGACCATGTCTACATGCCTAAATGCACTGAGTTGCCGCCATGTGATTGGCTGCTTAGAAATTAAGTTTTAACGAGCAGTTGGACAGGTGTACCTAATAAAGTGGCCAGTGAGTGTATAAAATACAACCGTCCGAAACGAGTTAGCGTGTTTGTGTTTGTTCATAGAGAAAGGGTGAGGAGCTCAGTCATCCGGCGAGGAGTCAGAGTAGAGCCGCTGCACCTCCACATCGAGAGGAGCCAGTTGAGGTGGCTCAGGCATCTGGTTACGATGCCTCCTGGACACCTTCATGGTGAGGTGTTCCAGGCACGTCCCACTGGGAGGAGGCCCAGAAGATGACCCAGGACACGCTGGAGCGACTATGTTTCTCAGTTGGCCTGGGAATGCCTTGTGGTTCCCCGGAGGAGCTGGCCCAAGTGGCTGGCAAGAGGGACATTTGGGCCTCCCCACTGAAGCTGCTACCCCCACGACCATACCCTGGATAAACGAAAGAAGATTGGTGGATGGATGGATGGATGGATGGATGGATGGATGGATAGATAAGGAATACAGAATATATAGCTATATAAAATAAAAAAAACATAAAACATACTGTATAGAATATATAGTATATAGCTATATACCATATACACAGGTGAATGTGTGTTAATGAAGAGGGGAGAGAGAGAGGAAGCGTCACTGTTACGAGGGTCTTTTGGCCTTGTAGATAAGGCTGGTAGCACATGGGAAGAAACTGTTCTTGTAGCGTGAGGTTTGGTCCTGATGGACCGCAGCCTCCTGCCAGAGGGAAGTGACTGAAATACTTTGTGGCTGGGGTTCGAGGGATCAGCCATTACCTTCCCTGCACGCCTCAGAGTCCTGGAGGCGTACAGAAACTAGAACGTGTAAGCTGTTAATTGATGTATCAAACATGTAATTTGGGCGCACAGTTCCTTAGTTATTTGCTTTTCCATTTGGGTATGCAAAAAGACGAGGATTAATAAAAAATCGGTGGGTGTTAAAAATAAGTTTGACTTGAAGCTCAATGATTTTTGTTAATATACTCTTATATATATTTTGAACTGAAGTTATGGTGTATTTATTCAATATATGTGCAGAATTATCTATTTGACAATGATCTGAGCTTGATTCACACTTTCCTTTTTTGTTCTAACACACAGTGAGTAGGGCGTGTGTTCACAAACAATATATAACAGTCCGAATATTATCTGATAAAATAATATATTGATCACCCCTGCTGGGGAGGACAATACTAAAGTGGCACTACACCCGCTGAGACCTGTAATGTGTTTTTAGGTTCCTTGGTCAAATGTAATGATATAGGGGTCAAGGTGAACAGTGATCTTAACAGACAGATGAATCCTTTCCCAGTTTCCACAGCCGTTAAAAATTAAGCCAGTTCACTTTAAGCAGCACTTTGAGGCAGTGAGCCTCAGTAATCCAAAGGCTGGATTACTGTAATGATCTCTAAGTAGGAGTCAGTGCTTCGTCCATTACTTGTCTGCAGTGGTTATAAAATTATTTAGTTTGCTTATAACTGACACTAGGATGTCTAAGCTCAGTTTAGCTTCCCTTTCCTAGCTACCCATTTTATATAGGTTTCACTTCATCAGCCTAAGTTTGAACTTAGAGGAGGCTCTGCTTTTGCTGTAGCAGCTCCTAGATTGTAAAACTGTTTGCCCTTGAGAAGTCTCTGACTGCTTTCAAATCCCTGCTCTTTGATTTTTCATTGATATTCAGTTGTTTTTTTTAACATTTGTTTTGTCAAAACAGGATTGCTCTAAATCTGGTTGTCTTAAAGGACAATATGAAAAAAGTTGGATTGTTTGAGAAGAATCTTCTCCATCCAAGGCAGTGGGAGGTGTGTTATGAAACCCAACAGCTGTGCTTGAAACTGAAGGGGGCAAAATATTCACAGCAAATATGACCAATATGACTATAAACAAGAGTAAGAGCAGGCATGCCTCTCTGTCTGCCCTTTGTACCTGTGAAGTACATTCAGGTCTCAGTTGTTTACATAACTTTCATTTCTATAGGGTGAAAACAACATCTCCTCTGCACCTCTGACCCAGAGGTATTATGAGGCGAACAGGGAGGGTTTTGAAGTACTTCCTCCATATGTACGGGACATTTCATAACTAACATTCTTTATTGTGCAGACATTTCCTGCCAGAGACAGAGCCATGACTGAAAGCTGTGCATGTCTGCAAGGGTACAGTATACAGGATGCTCCTGGTATGCAAACAATGCTTAATCATCCATGCATTCAGCCCCTTTCCATGGCTAAGGTCAGCAGAGAGCACAAAGAAACACAGGTTCCCTATTTTGCTCTGTATCTCTTTCAGGTTTTTAAAAGGGAAGCCTCAGCATCCTGAAAGAAACTCTAGAAGTCATGTTCTTCCTTAAACTCTGAGTAATCTATACAACAATTACACACAAAGCTTGCTCCAATAATTTTTTTTGTTCATATGGGATTTTTTTTGGTTTTCACAATGATTTTTTTTATTGGCCTTAAGCAAGAATCATTAAACTTAGAGGTAAAAAATGAAGAACCTTGGTTTTTTAATTCTGGCTAAACTTAGAATATATCAGTGAGTATAAAAAGAGGACCGCATCTAAGTCAAATTTTACTTTTTAAAATATATAATAAAACAATGGTTTAAGTGCTATATTACAACATCCAAGGCAAGGTCACAAGATAAACATACTTTATAATACCATCCCAATTTCTTTATTTATAAAAGGAAGGCCATTAAGAGATTTGAAAGAAAACAAAAATACTTTAAAAAGAATCCAGAACCAGAGAAGACTACTTAAAAAAGGGAGTATGTTTCTCAGATGTTTTTTTTGCTTATTTAAAGATATGCAGCATTTTACATAATCTGCAGAAACGACATAGACAAACTGTATTGTCATCTTGTATACACAGAGTGTATACAAAACGATATTTCTATGCATACAGCTTTCAACAGTGAACGAGCAGCTTACAACAGTGTAATGAACATCACCATTTATAAATTGCTGCAATGATCAGAATGTAAACAGTGTAGGAGAAAATGAAGAGCAGTTTACAGTCATGGTTCAGCAGGCATTGATTCAGGTTTAGTGCTGTGCAAAATGGATACATAAATAAATGTGGTGAAAAATGCAGTAGAACATTGAGTTTTCTTCTATTTAAAGGGATTATGAAAAAAGTCAGCCATGTTGGTAGTGCTAATATGATGTTTTTAAGTGTGATGCATAGAACTGATTAGAGTTTCAACAGTTCAACATTCTGAAGGCAGTGGGGGAATAGTTGTCACAGAACCTGCTGGACCTGCAGCGGACGCAGGAAGCCTCTTCCCAAAGGGCAGCAGGGAGTACAGTCCATGGAGGGGGTGTGAGGGGTCATTGATGATGTCACGAGCTCAGGACAAGCAGTGCCGGATTGAAATATCTTGGAGGGGAGAGGAGCCACAATGATCTTCTCTGCTGTCCTCTTCACTCTTCTCACATTCTTAACTTCTTCAGAGCCGCACCCTCCACACGACACAGCGAGATCGCTGGTCAGAACGCCCTCTATGGTGCTTCTGTAGAAGGTTGTGATGATGGGCAGGGGCAGGTGGACTCTTCTCATTCTCCGCAGGAAGTACATGTGCTTCTGAGCCCCTTTGACCAGTGAGGTGGTGTTTACAGTCCAGGTGAGGTTTGATGTGCACCCCCGGGAATTGGTGCTGCTGACCATCTCTAAACTGAGCTGCTGATGAGCAGTGGAGCGTGGTTAGGTCGGTTCTTCCTGAAGTCGACAATGATCTACTTTGTCTTTTCCACGTTCAGGATCAGGCTATTGTCTCTAAATCAGCCCATTAGCTGCTACACCTCCACTCTGTAGATTTGATCGTTGTCGTCTCTGATGAAGCCCACCACCATAGTTTTAATATGCAAACTTCATGATGTGATTGGTGTTGAACCTGGGGGCGCAGTCGTGTGTCATCAGAGTGAACAGCAGGGCGCTTAGGATGCAGCCTTGAGGGGAGCCTGTGCTCAGGGTGATGACATCATAGGTATTCTGTTCAACCTGGACAGACAGAGGTCTGTTGGTGAGAAGGTCTAGCAGCCAGTTGCAAAGGGGTGTGCTAAAGATCAGCTGCTCCAGTTTTCCTATCAGATGCTGTGGGATGAGCGTGTTGAAAGTTGAACTGAAGACCAGGAACAGCATCTGCACGTTGGTGTTCTTCTCCTCCAGGTGTGCTCTTCTCCTCCAGGAGGAGAAGGCGTCCTCAGTGGAGTGATTCCGTCGGTAGGCAAACTGCAATGGGTCGAATGTTGGGTTGAGAATGAAGATGATGAGTTCTTTTATCAGCCTTTTGAAGCACTTCATCATGATGGGAGTCAGTGCGAGAGGCTGGCAGTTGTATTACTGCCCGCAGATGTAACAGATGCATTATTTACCTTTTCAAGAAGATGCTTACAGTAGATAGAATAGATTTAATTTTGGCCAAACACAAATACAAAAACATAGATCTTAAAGCTGCTCATCTGGCTTATAAGCTCTAGATCTCAACACACAAGCACAAAAAACAAGCACAACAGAAAAAAAAGGCTGAAAAAACAAAGAAACAAAAATAAAAATTCTGAATGCAATAACAAAATAGTGCAAAAAAGGATGTTTCTGTGTTTGCGTGTTTTGGCGTTTGCACTTGTTGCGTAAAATAGTTTCCACTACTAGTTTCCACTCCCCAGAAACACTCCCCAGTCTTGTACATGGTTGCAAATAATCAAAGGTTTTTAACAGTATTAAAAAATCCAGGAGTTAAGTCACTGTGTCCGCTGAAAGTTTTTAGAGTAGTTTTCAGATAGTAAAATAAAAGTCAGAAGGCCTTATAATGCAGCAGCACAGCAGGAGAGGAGGGAACAGTTGGGGGGGGATTGGTTGGCTTCCTCGTCTCCACATTGAAAGCCCGAGTCAAGGCTTGACCCTACAACCCTTCAGCTGCAGGTCAAACTCCTACATGCAACGCCACTGTCGCCCTTAAATGTACCTGTCCATCTGTGAGAAGAAACCGTCTCCTTCGTGTGTTTTTTGTGGGATATCAATTGTAAGTGTCTCCATATCAATAGTCAACTCCTGCATGCAGGAGAGTTGGATCAGCACCTTGTTGTTATTGGCCAGATCAGCCGCCTCAGGCTTAGCTTCTAAATTCATCTAGAGCTAAATCCACTGGAGACCCTTAACCTTTCCCACTTGAGTTTAGGACTCTGACTTCCTTCCATTCAGAAGCTCAACATTCATTTATTTACTGCTGTTCATGCATCATTCATTGTGCTGTAACTTACATTTTTGTTTCCAACATGTTTACTATTCGGTATTGAAACAAAAGGTTTTAATTTGGAAATCAAAAAAAATTGTTTGAAAATATTAATAAAGCTTCTCCTGTTTAGAGTAAGAAAAAAACAAATTAAGTGTATTATTTAAAAAAGGAAAGGGAATATGAAAGACAGGGACAAGCAGCTTTTTCCTGAGTCATTAGGAAGAAAACAGGGCAAAATCTAACATTAACAATTTCTCCTATTATATCTGCAAGGAAATATATGCCTATTTACATTTTTTGAAAAAATAAAAATTAAACTGGATCAATTTTCAAAATATAAAGTAAACCTTTATTGGAAATTTTGGATAATAAATTAAATGTTAAATAGTTTAAAGATGATTTTCTAATGTTCACTTGATTAATTAGGTTCATGGACAAACAAGTATGATTTGTATTCCTAACCTACAGCAAAGGAGTTAGAGGTGAGAAACGTGAGAGAGAGACTTGGTGAGTCAAGGCAAGGCAGATTTATTTGTATAGCACAATTCAGTACAAAGACAATAGAAAGTGCTTTACATGATTAAAATACAGGAAAATAAAACAGAATCAAAGCAAGTAGGAAAAAAAAAATAGTGAAGAGTTGACTTGGAGTTGGCCCTCAAAGACTTGTAAATATTGCTGTGAGGATTACACAGACAGTTGTGTGAAGGACCAAATAGGGAACTTTGGTATTTTTATTTATTAATTATTGACATTTGGCTTTATAAAATGTTCCATTTTGTTTTTGACCATGTAAAGTGCACATGGTGTGCCAGTATGCAGTCTTCTCATCAGCAGCCAGCTGTTTCTGTCAGCTAACCAGACACCTGCATTTTCCAACAGCTGTAAGGGTTATAAAGTAACATGTTTGTATGAGGGCAATAGAGAGGCTGCAGAGGTTCGTTTGAAGGAAGGAGAGAGGAAAAGAGCATGACCTGAGGGTTGACATGGGCAAAGCAAACATTGGAGTTATTTCTCTAAAATGCAGCAGCTTGGAGGAGTTTTGTGGACGTTCTGTGCTTCTTTAAAAGGACTATGCTTTTTGTAAACACACGAGGCAGAGGTGTTTTTCTCATTAGTCTAAAAGAAACTCTGGGTGAACCTCTTTTGAAAGGCCATTAAAGTTTTCCTTACTTCTAGCTTAAATTAACTTGAAACAGAAACTCTGACCTCTGAGTAGGCCAAAAAAGTTAATTTCCTATGCTGTCCTTTGAGATCCATCTGAAATCTGCTCATGTTCCAACAATTGCAAACATTTATTTCCTTGCAGGACATGACAGAGAGGGATTACACAGTAGGTTCAAACATTTTTTTTCACCAGCATGAAGGTCCTGAGAAATGTTAAGTACCTTTTTTTAAATCACTTTAATCTGAATATAATGTTTATTGCCATTTGAATAAAAACGTCCTGTGATTATATCTGGAGAAGCTTTTTCTGTCCTCCCTCGTCCCTCTAGCTCTCCGCTCCTCAGCTTAACCTCTAAAGGGCTTTTTAAAGGATTTAGGAGAGCTGTATGTGGTGAATAATTTTAAAGATTATTGACAGGTTCCCACACCAAGCATCTAATGGTTGCTATGGAGATAGGATGCCATTAGATGCAGTCCTGTGCTGTAATTCTCCAACAGTGACCTTTGCAGATGTTTTACCTCTTTTACCATCCTCCTCACTATTCCTAAAGATGCAAAGTGACTGTTATGAGATGCAGAATTGAGAAAATATCAGTGACCAGAGTAAGTCAAAGTGAAGTGAAGGTTGCTGCATACAGGGGTCAGCTGTCTGAAAAAGTGTGACTAAGCTTAATAATGTGTGTGTTTATACTGTGAGGAAAATAAGTATATGAACACCCTGCTATTTTGCAAGTTCTCCCACTTAGAAATCATAGAGGGGTCCAAAAGTGTCATAGTTGGTGCATGTCCAGTATTAGAGACATTTTCAGAAATCATAATGTATATGTATTTTTTATATATATATTTTTTGTATGATACAGCTGCAAATGAGTATTTGACAACCTGAGAAAAACAATATTTATATTTGGTGTGCATCAAATTTGTACACTGCTGGAGGGATTTTAGCCCACTCCTCCACACAGATATTTTCTGGATCAGTTAGATTTTGTGGTTTTCGCTTAGGAACATGGAGTTTGAGCTCCCTCCAAAGATTCTCTATTGGATTTAGGCGTGGAGACTGGCTAGGCCATGCCAGAACCTTGACCTGCTTCTTCCAGAGCCACTCCTTGGTTATCCTAGCTGTGTGCTTCAGGTCATTGTCATGTTTGAAGACCCAGCCTCGACCCATCTTCAATGCTCTAAGGGAAGGAGGTTGTTCCCCAAAATCTCGCAATACATTGCCCTAGTCTTGCTCTCCTTAATACAGTGCAGTCGCCCTGTCCCATGGTGTGAAAGCACCCCAAACATTCAAAAGTGACCAAAACATCAGCATCAACATCATTTTTAAGCAGGGTATTTAGGCCAACATGCTCAACTAAACGTTGATCCCTTTAAGGCCATAATTACAAAATGATGGTGGGCAGGTGAATTGACTCCCTGTCACGTCTTGGTTGTGGTTTAGAGGACCCAAATGCAGAGAGGCTGAGGTAAATTTTTGTAGTTTTAATGGTAACACAAACAATAGGGGGCAAAATCCAAAAATCCAACTTAAAATGTTACACAGACCAGAACCATGGAGACATCAGGGGAAAACAAGCACAAGGAGCCAGGGAGAGACGAGGTGAGGAGACAACAGCGACGACAGGACCAGCAACAACAAGGAACCAACAAGGAATGACTGCAGAGGGAGAGTATATGTAGCTAACTGAGACAATGACAGGGCTAACGAGCTGACAAGGAGCAGGTGCGACAGGAGACAATGAGGGAGCCAAGGGGAAAGGAACACACACACACACACACACACAAGAGGGAACAGAGGACAACAGAAAAACATGAGAACTAACACAAATCTAAAAAGTACGACAAAAAAGGAATCAAACCAATAAAACTAGGAAACAAGGAGCAAAGTAAAGCACAACATAACCTAAACCATGACACTCCCTTATTCTAGTTTTTATTTTTCTGTGAACAGAGACAAGCTTGGTTCTGCTTTATTTAAGGCAAATATCCATGATATATGCATATACATCAAACAGCTGTATCTCTAGTACCCCTGAGTTTACAGACTGCAGGTGTTTTGAACAAAGACTGCAGGAAAACAATAAATCTGTGGTGCTTCCCATCATTGTATCTAAGAAGGTGTCTGATGGGTCAAACCCTTCGTGGCTTTAGGTTTTGCTCTCAAACCTGCAGCATACGGGCGAGATAAAAGCCACAGCAGCAGGCCGGCGGGCCATGTTCCTGTACTCCTGCATCATAGATGTAAACACAGCTGCTGTTAAGGAACTCATGCATGGCCCATATACCAGCTAGTTGTATGGAATGAACTTTGACCTAGCAGCGAGTCTGCTTCTTGAAGGAAAACTAATTCCAAGTCACTGTAAGGGAACAAGCTTTGTCTCTGAGGCAATCTCTTATGTCTGTTATGCCTTTTTCTCTCAGGCGTTATTCCTATTCAGCCTCTAAGTCCCTGCAGCATGCCACCTAAATCAGACCATCTGGTCTTGGAGCATATGCAGCTGGAAGACATGACAGTAGAAACTGATGGCCAAAGAAGGAAAAGTGGGGGCCTCTGAAATTTTAAAAAGAAATCGCTGGATGCCTTGAATAAGATAACTGCATTTAGCGATGACATCACTTTTTTTATAAAAGGGAATGACTCACAGGCAAAAAAATTCCACCTTACCCACCCAGTAGGAGCATGGTAGAACATGCATTTTCTCCTCATTCAGGGGATGTGTGATTACATTCAGGTGAAGCAGATAAGGCTGCAACGTTCACAAAGGTGTGTGATGGGTAGCGATAAGGATGAAAATTTCCCAAAACATTTGAACTTTTAACACCTGAGAAGAGCTAACAGCAGGTTTGGGATTATCATAGAACTGCAGGGAAAACATGATGTCTTGAGGACAAACCCAACAAAGCTAATTCATTGTACAAAAAGGGATGACACTATGGAACAAAATTAACTTATTTTTCACTTTTTTTCCTTTATTATTTAATGCCAAATATCTATTGCATGGCCAGGATTGGAAAAGCAGCATGTTTAAGAGTCTTGCAAATTATTTACATGGAGATTTAATAGCCCCTTCACTCTTTTGTTTTTGAGATGTATGTCTGCACTGGAAAAACAATCTAGAATTAAGTAAAAATTTCTTAAATTGCCGGTATTTACCCTTAATTTGAGTAAGTAAACGAGATAGTTTGCCAATGGAATGAGTATTTTTACTCTTACAATAAGATGATTAGATAATATGCACTGGAAATAAGACAATGCAATTGTGTTTCTTATTGTAAGTGTATATTTTCTTCTTCCATTGGCAAAATGTCTCCTTTACTTCCTCAATCCAAGAACAAATGCACTTATTTTAAGAGAAAATTACTTATATAGATTGCGATTTTTTCCAGTGTGCTCTTCAGTGGTTAAAGGAATAGTACACCCAAAACATGATTAGCCTTCATTTTCTACTCACCCCCATGCTGAACAACACCCTGGAGTACTTTTTTGATATCTCAAATGCATCTGGAGATCTGGGAGGCTTCTTGCTGTCTGCTGACATTCAAATAATGGAGGTCTATGGCGCCCGAGGCAGAAAGGTCCATAAAAGTCCACAAAAAACGTTTCAATATTCCTCCATACTGCTCGTCCAATGTATTCCAAGTGTCCTGAGTGGGTAGCATCCAGAATTTACTCGAATCGAAGTCATTTAGAATGTTTTTAGAGCATAAACAGTAGTGTATAGGATTTCCTAAAAGCGAGTTCATGAGCCTACGGAAACCGCGGCTACCAAACCAGATGAAAGTGCGCATTCAGCGTCTTCTCTGCCAATAATGCAAGTGTAGAAGAAGAAATGTGCTGTTTACCTGTGCAAAGAAAGAAACAATGAAAGAAAAATGTCTGAGGACTTCAGTGTTGAGGAAGAGCATGAGTTCTTTGCTGAGCTGAATGCGCACTTTCGTCTGGGTTGGTCTGCCGCGGTTTCCGTAGCGTCGTGAACGCGCTTTCAGGAAATCCTATACACTAGGGTTTATGCTCTAAAAACATTCTAAATGACTTCGTTTCAAGTAAATTCTGGATGCTACCCACTCAGGACACTTGGAATACATTGGACGAGCAGTATGGAGGAATATTGAAACGTTTTTTGTGGACTTTTATGGACCTTTCTGCCTCGGGCGCCATAGACCTCCATTATTTGAATGTCAGCAGACAGCAAGAAGCCTCCCAGATCTCCAGATGCATTTGAGATATCAAAAAAGTACTCCAGAGTGTTGTTCAGCATGGGGGTGAGTAGAAAATGAAGGCTAATCATGTTTTGGGTGTACTATTCCTTTAAGGTCTTTTTTAACTGCTTGTTTAACCTGTTAACTGGTCACATCCTGTCTGTTGGACTTATGTGGATTTATCCACAATTAGCCCTTTGTAAAGGCTGATTTACAGTCTGAAACCAGGTCGTCTGCATGTGCGTCGCAGTGAGAGCCAATGTGCCACTGCTGCAGATACTCTGCTGCACCTCTCAAAAATTGTAGGTAACCGCAGACAGGAGGCATCTGATTGGTCAAATTTACTTCCGCTCTTCTCATGCGTATTTCCTGTTTGACACCTTACCGGCTTGTTTTGTTTTTATAACCGCTATTGTGGAAAACAACTTGTGAAGTTGGACAAGCTAGAAGAGCGAGGTGCGCAAGAACGTTGGGACCCTTTTTCAACCTAGATCCTTGCTCTTTTTCGCCCTCATGTCCCTCTGTTGTTGCACAAACTTGCCCCCACTTCCTCACCGCCTCGGCCATATCTCGACACACAGCTAGTTAGAGATTGTCCCTTTTGTGTTGTGGCGTGGAATAACATAGCGCAGACCACGCTTCAATATTGGGCATAAATCAAAAAATATCTGCGACAAGCTCACTGTGACACACTGCTGCGGGGAGTATAACTAGCCCTTAATTGTGCATAGTAGCCTTATACTGTCAAAATAAGGCCACTATCCACAATTACTATGGTTAATATATGGCAGACCCAGGGATTAAAGAACAGAAGGCGACATAATGTGTGTTTTTTATATTTTGATTTGTCCAGTTAACAGGATATTTTAAGATTAAGTAAAACCAAAAAACAGACATTGAATATTAAAGAATTTTATTTCAGCTCTGTTCCTTCCACACCCTGACCCTGCAAGCCAACAAATATTTGAAGGTCATGAAAGGTCAATGAACATATAACCACAGACAAATGGAAATCCCTTAAAATTCCTACAAGTCTTTTTGTTTGACAAGTATGGCAGATATAAGTGATGGTAAAGGCATGGAGCTCATTGGAATAACGATGAAACAATTAATAAAAGGCCAGAACGTTTGGCCTGAGTGTGACCTCTGAATTCCCATGGAATACCAGCAGACAAACAACACCAATTACTGTCAAAGTTTTGTGATAAACACCAAATGTTTGATGGAGAGAGTAAAGATGCTTTAGTGCTGGCTTTGTTACAAGTGCAAAAGAGGGGTGATGAGGGCTGTGGATGAATGCTTCTGGCAGACAATCACATTTCCATCAGTGCGTCCTCGTTATAAATTATTATCATTTTGAATATTCTTCAAATAAATGTAATTGTTAAGCCTTTTTAGCACAAAGTTGAGAATAAATGTTCATGCTGGTTAAAAATAGATGTTTTATTTTTGCACTTTAAATTTTGGTTTCAGATGACCAGAAAAGATAAGAAGGGATGTTTTGATAAAGAACTGAAGTCAATTTTCTCTCATTTAAACATGGTTGTCTATTTGATTTGAATTTGAAAAGCTCCTGACAAATAAATTAAATGGTACTAAACAATAAATATTAGGTCCCTTATAAGATAAAAAATAAGATGTTGCCGCCAATTAAAATCATACAAGTAGAATCTACCAGAGAACTATAGACAAAAATCCTGAGGTTAAAAGAAAAATGTCAACTGACAGCCTGGAAGAGATGAGCATTTTTAAAGCCTTGGATAAACTGTGGAATATATCCAGTGTTTATTAGCAGCCCAGACTCATAATGTGCGACTAAATCGCAGGGTCCACAAGTTCACAGATTGCAATCTATGTCCTCACACTGTAGGAACAGACGCTCGGATGTGATCTGACTATCACAGTGTACGTCCTCAAACAAAGGTCCGGGTCATGACCAATTTCTACATGCAAAGCCATAAATAGAGGTAGCTAGTAATAGAAGAAGAAAATTCAGTTTTTGTTTCAGATGTATCTTCAGAACAGCTCCAAATGACAATGTAAAAAAAAAAAAAATGGCATTCCCCTTTAATAATATGGCATAACACTGACAATGGCAAGATGAAAATGGCTAAAGACATTAGTTTTTCAAAATAATGTTAATGGAAACTTCAGGAGGTTGTCTGCGGATGTGAAAGGATGCAGTCCCAGCCGGTTGCAATGATTCCTACCTCAAAGGTGGGGAGGATGTCAGGAAGCACCATAAGGACAGGAAACAGAGCCGCCGCCCTCTCTCCGGTTTCGACTCAGCTCCTTGGGATATTATCAAATGTTCTGCTCTGCAGTTGAATTACAGAACAAGTTCAAATGTTTAGTTTTGTTGCGGTAAAGTTCAACCAAGGTTTGCTAATTATTTTCTTGGAATCTGCCTTCTTTTCTTTCCATGGCTTGGGATGATTAAAGCAAGAGAGTGCTAGTAAAAGATGAAAAAACAAAACAAAAACAAATGAAAGACTGCAATCTCCTCCATCCCTCACTCATTCTGCCTGCAGTGCAAACTGGTTGAAGTAAACTGTTTGCTCATCTTAAACTGAATGTCAAATTAAGAAAGACATTGATAAATGAATATTTAAACTGTTGTTATACACATTTAAAAATGCTAAGCAGCAATGAGATTTCAAGCAGTCTCTTATTTTAATGCATCTCAGAAGATTTTACATTCAAGTAAAAAAACAACATATTTTGCAAAAAAATGTAGTCAAAGCTAAAATTTAAGGTTTAAATGTTAAGTTTGGAGAATAAATTAGCCAAACCTTTACTTTGCATAAACTCTTAGTGAGAAATAAATGTCTACAAAAACTTTTCGGTGTATTAGTGTAGGTGCCTTGTGCAATCTGATGTTGTGGATTGCAAATCTGCTTTCTTGGGGATTTCCTCTCCAGAATAAGCTTGAGTCTTCAGGAGACGTTGGGATTTGTCCCGTAACAGGTCTGAAATACTGCCTGTTAAATAATTCACATTTACACACATGCTTACACTCCACCTATAAGGGGAAATACTCTCTGAAGTTGTCTCTGTGGGTGTTGTACCAGGAAGAAACAATGCATCTGTCTAAACAAGTTCCTTCTAATATGTGTTCAAAGCAAACAGATCAGGTACTGAAAACCCACCAACAATTTCGAAATCTTGCATTGAACCGGGCATGATTTGAAATCCCCCCTTTGTATGTGCTAAATAATTTAATGTGGTGTTTTTTTGTTTTTTTTTTGGAACTTCGTAATAATTAAACTTCGATTAATAGTATTTATATAGACATGCTTATCAAAACGGTGTCATTTGCAGCCACCTGTTCTTTATGAATATACATTTTGAAGGAATACGTTAAGGTTTATTATTGTAATTAGGTATTTAAAGGCTGAATATTTAGACTGACCAAACAGAATAATCAATCCTTTAGCTCATCTTAGAGCAAATAACAATACCATCTAAGTGTTTAATCTGTGGACAGATTGTATGTAAACCAAGATACCCACAAGCTTAAACAAGCACAATATTTTGGGGTGTATTTTCAAAAACCATGAACTATGAGCCAAAAACAAAGCATAACATTTCCGTTATATTCATAAGGTTTCCACAGCTGAGGACATATGATTAAATATGAGAGCTCCCTCCCTGTGCTCCAGCTGTAAATATGAATCATGAAGTTTTAGTTTGATGACGAGCAGAAGCACAGATCACACATGAAGCATATGCTTGTACTTTAGGTGAGTTCCCCACAGAAGGCTGTGTAGTGGATAAACGAACTAGCCATGTCATCCCACTCTCCCTGGAGGCGTTTTATGGCAGTGCTCTTTTGTCTGTAGCTCTGTAGGATGGACTTTTAGTGCTGCCAAGCCTTGCACAGATGGAGGAACTCTGAATCCCTGCAGGAAGGAGAATCCCTGTCCTCCTTTCCTACTCAGAGCTGCTGATATAACAATAAGAGCTGAAAACCGTTTACATCTATCATTTTAAAGTCCTTGTCTACCACTTTGTGTGAAGTGTAGTAAATTTTTGTGCTTGCTATGGCGACAGGGTGGAGAACAAGACATCGAGAGGCGTGTGCCAGTTCAGGGATTCCGGACATGCCAGTTAGCTGTAGGGTGATATTTGACATTGGAAAAATCCTAAGAGTAATTTGTCAAAGCTGACAACACAAATAGGTCTGAGCTGAAGCTGTGAAAGCACTAAGCCCTTAGTAAAACAGAGAAACTCCCAAAGAGACTAAATTCTTTTCCAAAGCAATTCTTTTCTTTTCCAAAGTTAGTTTCGTTTCAAATTTGCTGGATATTTTTGGCAGGAGCAATTCTTCTCTTTTTAAAAGGTAGAAAATATTTTTTGAGATTTTGTTCTTACCCACATACTAAACGTCTATTTTCATATGAAAAAAAACCTAAACACCTGCAATATTGGTGAGAGGTTTGAGTTATGACAAACTGCAACTCCAACATCAGACTCATGTTTTTAAACATATCAAAGCTTTTTTCTGCATCGGGCCCATTTTCTATTACTCACAAACATAATATTTATTATTAAAAGTTTTAGATTTATTAGTATTGATGAAACCAAATCCCGTCTGTAAAGAAATCAATCAGAACCACTGAGTCTCCTATGAATCTGTATGAAATCATATGGCCAGAAATGTACTTCACATTGAGCCAGAAATGTTTTAATCTCCTTTTATTCAGGAATTTAGAAGTTTTGTTTTTAGTTTAAACTGCGGGCTTTATAACAATTAATAGAGAAGTTTAATAATTAAATTCCTTCTCTTAAGCTTGTTCCATGACTTTCTTTTTTTTTTTTTTTACCACCCGTCTTTGACTTGGATGATATTGGTTCCTGGGGATAAAAATTGGAAAACCCAGATATCCCTCAAGCCAGTGACACCCTAACCTCTTCTGAGGAATCCTAAGGCAGTAAACTAGTTGTGATTTTTTGGTCTGGCCAGGGATGGCCTGCCAGTTGCATTTGATCCAAGGAAACTTTATACTGAAGTTTTAATAGAGGTTGGTCGAGGTTTGAGGATTTATTACAGATGTGTTGGTTCTCTACAGAGCGGCTGACAGCCTTTCGTACCTGGACCGAAGACTAGCCCCCAACCGTGACTTTCTGGAAGTAATACACATACTGACTCAATGATTTAGATATTTATTTATTGTTTTTTAAAACAGTTCCTCAATCATCCTTTTGCCAAACATTGTTACATTCCCAAAGTGTTACACAGAAAACAAATATATATATATATATATATTTTATAGGGTTCACATTTATCCTACATTCAGACCGCACGCTGCAGAACCAGCAGAAGAAGCAGGATTACAAGCAAAGTCAATTCTTGACGCTCATCAAGGTGCATCAAAAGGTCCTGCAGCATGTTTTGTGCAACAGGAGCAGTGCATCTTGATGCATCTGAGCAGCTGAATCACCATCTCATGAGCTCCTGAGCATCTGAGGTGCCAGATGCGCCGCACAAGCAGCAGCTGCTGGAGTTTGTCAGGGTTGGTGGATGTTGTTGTGGACCCAAATGCAGAGTAGAGGAGGCAGAGAGGGTTCTTGCTGTTGTCATGGTGAAGTAGGTGGTATAAAAACATACTTCCATAAATAACAGACCGGGGACTCAGGAATCAAAAACTAGAGAAGCGAAGGAGAAACATACAAGAAGAAATGGAGATAATCTAGCATTGAAGAACTGCAGAGGAGAAGTATATATGAGGCAGAACAAAGAGTGGAGTAATTATTAATTGGGAGCAGGTGTGGACAGAGGCAGATAGAAAGGAGCTAAGAGGAAAGGACAGGGGCACTAGGGGGCAATAAAGAGTAACCAGGGAAAATAGGGTTTAATTGTAACTAGAAAATAATTTAAATAAGGCTAAAGGTGAACAAAAGTAATGACTACAAAAGAAGGACTAACCAAGAGGAAAAGAAGATAAGAGAATGGACTGGAGGTAACTGAAGTCATGGAAAGCATAACCTACGAATAAGAGAATGAATAGCTAAATAAAACTAGACCAATGAATAAATAATAGCAAGAATGCTGAAAAGAGATAACAAGTAAGAATTCAAAAATTACAGAAATCTTGATAATACAGAATAACATAAAATAAATCATGAAAAGCCAAAAAGGAGACACAGAACCAAAAAGTCTGCAATGGCAGATCATGACATGGATTGTATTTTTTTCTGTTTAAAAAATTCTGATTTGAGTTACTGGAAAGTTAAGCTACAAATATTTTTGTACTTTCACAATGTTCAATCGTTTTCAGCATGTCTATGCTTGATATGATTCCTGTAAGGTTATAAAGTAGTAACTGTCAAGTGATTCGATTTTTGCTGTGCTATTCCCACACTTGAAGGGTTGTATCAAGCTGAACATTAAACTGGATTCCACTCAATGACCAAACTGTTGTTTCATTTTATCCTTTTTTTATTCTTCTTCTTGTGTTGTTTAAAGGTTTACAGATTCATTTAATTAAGCAGGTGAAAAACCTTTGAAAGAAATGAAACCAAACAAAGCATTTACCATCTAGCAAATTGTAATAGTTCTAAGAAATGCAACATTAAATATATTTATGAAAATAGACTATGTTTTTAACTTTAAATTAAGACCATTTAGTTTTTAATTATCATAAAAAATGCATCAAAAAACGTATTCAAGCATTTTAACGGAAGCGATTTATGCAGGTTATTTAACTCCATAGATTACATCAATTCTTAAATAGCAATAATAAATAACCAGTGAGTGATTTTTTGTTTGTTTTAAATATGTATAACATAGACTATGAAATTTCATTTTAACTGTTAGAAGTCTATTTTAATCACACACAGAAGAAATATGCAAAAATTACTCAGTGCAACAGTTTCACAAACACAATTTGGATTGTTCAACCGCAACGTTAAATCACTGGAAAAGTTACACCAGCATTTCTCCAGCCAAATAAAGCAAGCAAGCAAGACTTACAAGGCAAAACTTTCATGACGCACCGTGTGAGTATTTATAAGCTTAACAGTACGAACAAACATTTCCCGCACGTCTCAACGCCTCATCAGCGCGGCGCATACATTCTTTTCACAACAGAATTAAATGCAAGCTTACCGGCTGTCTGTTCAGTCCTTTGCTTCCTTAATACAAATTTTGCACAGCTTCTTCCACTGCCCGAGTAAACAGGGGCTTTTTTATTTTTATGCTGCGATCCTCTGCTTGAACTAGAAGTTTGTCTCACCTTTTGATTGACTGATTGATTGCACGCAGGTAAACTGCGCGCTCACGTTAAACAGCTGATGTAAACAAAAGGGGGCGTTCGCCGCAACAGTAACAAGTAAAAGAACCTCCACAATGGTTATATGAGGCAAAGTAATCCTAGAGAGAAAGAAACCAGTTTGTAGTGCATACGTGAGGCAAGCAGGGGGACTGATTTCTCTGGCCTGCAAAAGATTTGGAAGCTGAGTCAGCAAAGCAACACTGAGTGGAAAATTCCCACCAATGAAAGTGGAGATAGAGGTTTCATTGGCTGTAGAGATTCAAGTTAGCTGGTTGGATCATTTCCTTTGTACCAACTGTGATGTCCCTCAACAATGTAAAAACCGCTTCAGCCACAGAGCCTGTTCCAATAAGAATGGCAGCAGAACTAAGTGAGTGAGCTAGAAACTTTTAAGCTAGATAAACAACTTTTCTGGACCTCAATAAATGTGCAAAAACCATCTGTTTATTGACATGAAGCAACCCAGTGGAAAATGTGAGCAGCTGTCTTTGTAATGGGGGGGATTGGGAAAGTGATCTTAATGTCATACTGTGCTCTGTATCACTAAGCAAATTCCTAATTTCTGTGATGACAAGATAATTTTGAAATGGCTATCCAGTTTCAGTCAGCCATAATTTTTAGCCAAAATATTTTTTAGGCCTTGTGCCAAATGTATATCACTATGTGTTTAGTACCATATTTGACAGCGCTATAATTATATTTGAAAAGGTTTTTAAGCTAACACATAATCGTACCGTTAGGGGTGTTAAACTTTTCTATCATTACTACTTCATGCAGAAACTCAGGATAGTCCAATCTATGGTGTCTATTTCTGTATGAAATTTGTTTTAATGAAGAGAAGTGGCTAAATGTAACTTTGTATGATTCTCTTTCACAAAAGTGACAAATCTTATGTGCATTCCATGTTTTTGTATGTCAGTGTTTCACAATCTCAGTCCTCAAAACATCTTGTCTTTGAATATGGCCTGGCTTTACAGACATGTAACTATATATAAGCATATAACCAATCCTGAGAGCTCAAACATCTAGATCCAAGAATCAGCATTGATGTGCAGAATTTTCTGAGCCTATAATGGAGCAAATCAGATTTGAAGACAACTTATTTGAACAAAAAAAATCAAATTAGTTATTGGGGTGCTTAGTTCTACTAAAGATTGTGTTATAGTGTGAATTCTGTTTCTTGTTTTGCATCAACTCATAACATCCATCATAACTTAACTAGATTTATTTTCCCCCAAATTCAAGAAGTGGCAATAAAAGGTTAAGAAAAGCTCTGCAGTTCTTTAATCTAGTGGAGCACATCATCTGTCATGCTACAACATCACTGATTTAAAATTTTCTTGGAAATGCCACTAGCCCTCTTTGTCATGTTCATTTTATGATTACAGAAAAAAGAATGTATTGTTAAGAGCTTGGGCCTGAAGATCATTAGTGTGTGTGTGTGAGTGTGTGTCGGGGGGGTGGGGGTGGTGTTAAAGGGGTGACAACACACTGTATAAACCACATGAAAAGGAAAAACACTGAAAGAGAAAAAAAATCTTAAATGACAGAAAAATAGAGTAAAGGAAAATGTAAGACAAAATCCTTTGAAAAAACACACAAAACACATGCAAAGAGAAAATACTGTAAGAAGCAAAAGCGGCATGAAGTTAAGGACAGCTACAAACTCATTTAACATAATGCAAGTGCTGCACAACACCAGAGGGAGACGATCATAAACCCATATGTTATATTACCAAAGACATGACTATGAAAGATGTTTATGTACCAGACTTTTAGCACAAAGAATGTGGTGCCTGTCCAGGTGACACTTGGAGAAAACAGAGAAAATACAAGGTTTCCTTTGAATCTTTTTAAACATTTGATCTTTGGGGATACTGGTAATGTCTTTATTAAAGATCTAGTTTTGGATTAGTTGATAATAGTCTTCCTCTTTACGATCCAGAGCACTTCTGTTATCTAGAGCTGTTGTTTTTGCTGCATGCAGTGTTTTTCCTTTGAATGTGTTTCTATGTTAGTCTCATTTTTTGCTTTGGAATACATTTTATATTTGCTGCTACTTTATACACTTGTCACCTCTTGTCAATGTATGTTAGTACCCATCATAGCAGTAAACAAAACCTGTGTGAATTGGTGCTGTGACACCAGCACTATTGGAAGCAGTCAAGTTGATGAACGTCTACAGACCTTGGTTGTATTTAACCAACCAATTACAGTATCATCAGGAGGTCAGAAGACCTAAATCATCTGTAGTTGCAGAAGTAGGAATGTAACCGTGCCAATACTTTGTAAAGGCTATTGAGAGGGACTTTCAGTTGGCCTACAGGAAATAGTTAAGAAAGAGGCAGCAGAAGCAGCTAGTTTACATGCAAAGTCTATGATTGACGCGCATCTAGGCACAGCAAAAGGTCCTTCAGCGTATTTCGAGCAGCCGGCGCAGCAGTTCTTGAAGTGTCAAAGCAGCACCTCATGAACTTCTCAGCATCTGAGGTGCGGGATGAGCTGCTCAGGCAGCAGCTGCTGGAGTTGGAATAATACAATTGTTGCTGCTCAATGCCCACATCAACCAATCAATGAAGCTGATCTGGGAGCTGGCAGGGAGATAGACACAGCACTGCTGATCGCCATGATCACTCCTCTGAAACGGTTTATTAACACCTAAATTAACTAAAAATGTTGCAACCTACCGACAAAATATGTTCGCTTTTATTGTTCTGGTGCCTGCAATTTGGATTACATACATGAAAAACTTCTTCCAACCGCCACAAACATTACTGGAAAACCGCAAAAAGGCGACCTGGCCAGAGACTGAAGGGGATATCCAGTTTCAGAGCACCGACGGTGTACAGGGGTCTGCACAGCTCCGACAGCGAAATAATATTTTAAGGCAGGATCGTAATCTTGATGAACTGACTAAGCATATGAAGTGCTCAGATGGACTTTCTTACTTAAAAACAAATTAAAACTACTATTTACCCACTTATAACAGCCAATATAGCAAAGCCGCTCGCTGCCATTGACCACATGAGCAGCAGAAGCATCAGACGCATCTAGACACACTTTACTGGACACACTCCAGGAGTGTCAGAGCTGCTCTTGAGGCGCCTCTAACCCTAACCCTTAACTGTGAGGACCCATATCTTTAACTGAGAATCCAGAATCTCATGACTTGGGGGAGGTTCATTACCCTGACAGAGGTCAAAGAGGTAGCTACAAATCTCTTTGGTAGCAAGAAAAGAGGAGTGTACTGGATTTATTTTCCCCACTGCAGCACCTTCCTTGATTATGAAAGTATGGTTGTCAAATGTAAATGTGTTTTGTGGATTTGGAGAACATCTGTGACCTTGTCTTCAAGGGCATTTTGTGGTTGTTGCTGCTAAAGTACAGAGTACCTGAAATGCTTTTCATTGACTATCTGGTCATTAGATAAACAAAGGCAATGCAAGCCAGTTTATTTAAGGTCATTAGAGCACTAACTAAAGAATGTCAGCATTTTCTAAACAGGGTTGAGCTGTCTCCCTGTGCAGGTTGGACTCTCTCATGGCAGTCAGCTGTCACTGATCCGATTTGTGGTGTTCTTCAACAGGTTCACAGGGTGTATCCCTGAAGACATTAAAAAGTACTCAAAATCTAAGAACCTAAGCCTAAGGTAGAAAAAGGTAGGGTTCCTACTCAGTGGAAGGTATTTTATTTACGGTATATTTTAGTTTGCTGAAAAGTAAGCCTCTGCATAGAAAAAAATCAGTTGACGGAATCGGGTACTGTTTTTTTGAGGTTTGACAAAGAGCATCCACCTTGTGTTAGACCAGAAGGACTGTTTTCCTCATTACCTAGAACCACATAGGATCCTCAAAAACTCTATATATTTAAGCTTCATCAGAGGGGTCATCAATAAACACTATTACTTTTATTGGGATGATATCTTAAGAGTGTGGCTAAAAAGGGCATATCTTGATTGTCCATCTGGAATTCTTCCGCAGTTTATCTCAAATAAGTGAGAGATAACAGCTAGATGATTAATTGGCACTACCAGTAAGAGGTTTCTCAAGTCCTAGTTCTTTTAAAGAAAGAAAATACACAACTTACTGCATTCAGCTCATTAACTCTAAACATCTACACTTCCACAGTTGATGCATTTGGAAAGTAGAACCAAAAAAAATGATGCTTCATGAGTAGGCCTACTAGCAGTAGTTGTAGAACTAGGATTTGCTGGTTTGGGTAATATTCCTAAAGACTCCCCCAGAAACTAGATAAATTAGCAAATGTGACATGAGTTCCAGGATGAAAACAAAAAGGATGTTTGTGTAAGAAAATTTACCAATATTAAAACTTTGATCTCTTTGAGGAAAAATCTGTTCATATTCAGAATTCAAACTTCTGAAAGTACTTTAAATATGAAATGATTACATACTGTTCAATAAATAAGAGTTTTTAATAAAGAGTACTTTAACTTGAATGTGTTTTACCGGAGACATGCATGTTTTTCAAAGAGTATTATTGCCACCTACAGGTTTGTGACGTCAAGGTGCGGTATCGGTTGTTGATCAAGTCCCAGTGCTGTATCTGGTGTTTGTGACAATAGACTATTATCCAAGTCATCTTTAAATCTTTCTTTATCCAAATATTGGCTACATATTATGTGTTTTTTCTCTGGCTAGAAGTTCGATGGCAAATCCTCCCACTTCAAGTTGGCAATCCAATGACCAGGACCGCAGTAAGCCGTCCGTGGAGGATCATGAATCGGAAAGGTGAAATAACCAATGTTTTTTTCACTTTTACCCCATGTATTACAACATCCAATTGCCATGCACGTGGGAATTGTCAGTTTAACTATAGCTCTCGCAATTTTAAATGGTGAAGTCCTCTGGAAATCTAAAATAATTTTTGTTGATTGCATATGTGTCTAGTAGTTCCCACTGATTTTGATTGTAAAGTGGGGAGAATGGTGCTAGGCTTGGTGTCACTGCCAGAAGATGTAAGGAGTGTGGTGTTACTATAGTTGGGCAAAAATGGATGGTCAGTGATCATGACGAAAATTTTTTTTTTTAAATTTTATCATTGATTAACGCTAAATTCATTAAATCACACGAAAATATTAGTTTTAGGTATAAATAATGATCCATGGGTTATTCCTTGATGACCAGACATTTCCTTCAAAGAACACATGGTCAGCAACTTAAATCCAATTGAAGCACATTATCTGTAGAAACCAACAAGTTGAACCCTGAGATGCTGCTGACCTAATTGTTACTTTAAAATATGATCTTTTTACGGCTCTCGCATTTATGAGACCAAAAACAGGACACTGTAAAATCCATGAAGTACATGCTCTGCTATAATGGCACTAGAAACGGAAACCTGTACGTGCTTAATAAACGACCAGGAATGCACCATCCTAATACCCATTACGAAATCTGCAAGCAGAAGGAGAAGTAGCCACAAGGCACGCTGGCTGCGAGTTCTCCCTGTCCAACTGGTATAGCTTTGGTTTGGTTTCAGGGGAAAAGCCAAGCAATCTGTACTGCCTTGTTTGAGTTGGAGAAGCAACACAGAGGCAGAGCAGTTTCAAAAAGAAGAGGATATATAAAAATGGAAAGAAACGGTAGAGGAAGGAGCCTTTTTGTGGAAATAGTCTTAAACTCACACTGCCATACTTCACTGACAGAGTGGAATTTGGACATGCACAAATGCAAATGTATAAACACAGTATTGTAAGAGGTCGTCAAGGGCACCGTGGAAGTTAATCTGCCTTGTGATTCTAAGAAAAAGAAACTACTAATGTGGTGCCACATTGTATTTAACGTGTATTTTCATTGCAGGTATTCTGAGGAAATCACACGATCATAAATAGATGATCCAAACAATTAGCTTTCAAAAAGGCAATGTCTTTTCCTGTTCGAAGGCATTATCACAGGAAGAAACTATAAAAAGATTGTGTTAT
The DNA here is from genome assembly GCF_016077235.1 of Cyprinodon tularosa. NCBI lineage: Eukaryota > Metazoa > Chordata > Actinopteri > Cyprinodontiformes > Cyprinodontidae > Cyprinodon > Cyprinodon tularosa. The sequence continues at coordinate 261,872 of NW_024039168.1, read as the reverse complement.
AAAACTACAAGTTTTTACTAAAAATTACTTAACTGTGACATATTTGGAAATGAAGAACAGGACTTACTGTACAAGAGGTATCCTACCACAAAAAACTTCACATGGCTCCTCAGAGCCATCACTATGTGTCAGATGTTTGTATCAGCAGTCTGTGGGCTGAGCTGGCTGGATTTTATACACTTGGTAGTTACGTGATTTTGCAAAACGGATGTCTTCCTGCATTGGCCTCACAGTTGCTTCTTTAAAAGGCATTTCTGATGACTTTCTACTTTTGGCATCATCTTACCGCATGCACCTCTAGGCTTTAGAGTAGCAGACTGACTCTGACTCTACAGTATGAGGCTACTCACATTTATAATAATCATTATAAATGCATCTTGTTTAGCAGCCCTGTGCTTTAATTTCTCTGGAGGCAGCAAAGGTGCTCTTTCTTTTTCTCAACATATTATCATTTCTACTTTGTGAAAAGGAAAGGGGCAATTCAATTCAGTTTATTTATACAGCGCCAATTCACAACACGTTATCTCAAAGCACTTTACAGAGACAATTCAACCAGATCATATAGTCAGATTGGTTCATAATTATCTATCTACGGAAAATCAGCTGACTCACTGATTCAAACGCAATCCCTCAGACCAAGCATGCTTGTAGCAACAGTGGAGAGGAAATCTCCCTTTTAACAGGAATAAACCTCCAGCAGAACTAGGCTCAGTGTGAGCGGCCATCTGCTGAGGCTGACTGGGGTTCAAGGAGACAGAAACAGACATACAGAAAGAAGCAGAGACAAAAAAGGTAACTGTCAACCAGCTCCACAGAGGGCCCTGTCCAGGAAACACACAACCCAGTTCCCATGTCAGAGGATGAAAGACAGCACATGCACTTAGTCACAGTCAGAGACATAGGACTACACTGAAAAACAGGCCAAGCTCCAAGATCTATAAACAAAGCTGTTGATGGCAGCAGCACAGCTGATATTTCTCTCCAGGATGGCGTCACAGCCAAACAGGAAATTACCAGATGAAGCTATTATTAGAAAAGGTGAGAGCATAGCATTAGAGATTGAACTAACAAATTCTCCATCATGGGGGAATAGAGATAGAATTAAGCCGAATGATGAAAAGTGGCCATTATGTCCTCCAGCAGTCTAAGCCTATAGCGACGACGGAAATAAACGTTATCTACTTCATGTTGTCACTGCTAATATCTGACCTACTGCAAAGTAAAATAGAAATACAAACACTAAAGCTTGGATATAGTTGGGACGATTTTTCTCATAGAAACCTGATCATGATCTTTTAGTCTATTTCACTTCATAGTGTTACTTGAACCTTTAACTTCCATTTAGTTATTTACCATTGTTTTCCCTACAGGTGACTGACTTCACATTACTTAAGGGACAGGGGAAGCAATGTGGTCAAAAAGGATGAAACATTCATTTTATGTTATGTTAGCCATCAGCTGTCTTATTTCTGATTCATTTTCAGTGTTTAGATTCACACATAAAACTTCTCAAGTGTGCCAAGGATTCATTCGGCAGACGTGTTTACTTGCACGTCTCCAATGAACTCATCCTGAAACAATGAGAAACATTCGGCACAGCTAAGCTTTTGCATATTAATGGAAACTTTTTAAGAAATGGCTGCAAAAAGTAAACAGAGAAAAAATGAAGAAGCAAATGAACTACATAAACCTGCTGGGATTATAATCCTCTCTTTTGTTCACGTTTTTACAGGGTCTTTAGGAACCTCTTCACCCCTGCCGTTTAACTAAGTACCTTTCTGTAAACATGCTCTCACACCTTTTTTTGGATGATTACCTTTGGGTTTTTACAGCAGTCTAGACAAGGAAAGGATTCCTGGGAATGTTGATTGTAGGACAGAATAAACAGCAGATTAACAAGGAGCTTTGAAGAACTTTGCTCATCCATCATCTAGCTACCACAAACACCTGACTCAGAGCACATCATGTTATTGATCTAAATTATCAGTTACAGTGTTTTTCTTGTATTCCCCTAAAAACTATTATATATACAGCTACATAACAAGGATCAACTTTATTGACCAGTATGCATCAAAGTGGAACTTTAGTTTAGTTTCCAGGACTAATAGCAAACAAACATAAAGCAAAAACCTAAAGGAAATTATATAAAAAGGTACATAAATTGAATATTAATAGATATAGATATAATAGATAAATATTATAACGTTTTTATGCAATATGTCAATCTTGTTTCAGTGGTGGCCGACTACTCAGTCTTTGAGGCATTCATTTTGTTCATATTGACAGTTTGGAAGAAGGAAAAGATGCTCTGGGGGCCATTATTTTTATATTTATCGGGCAGATAAATTCTGGCCAAAAAAAATTTATCGGGCAGAGAATTAAGCTGCCCTCCATATAAGACCTGAATAGACACAATATCAGTCCCGTCCTCTCTTCTAAATAAGGTCATTTGCCTTACTTGTCGTTTTCTATTGTATATACTGTGTCTAAACATCCTCTATTTTCTTATATGTGCAATTTTTCCTGCTACTGGAAATACAATTTCCCGAAGGGAGTAATCCCAAGGGATTAATAAAGTCAAGTCTAAGTCTAAGTCATATACTTAGTTTCTTTGTGTAAAGAACAGCTTATGATTTTTGGTAATAAATGAAATCTAGATTTCAGACCCATGCAATATTTGATGTCTTTAATTTCTATCAATATAAAAATACCATAAAAAAGAATACATTTTTAGGCATATAACAAGAAAGAGGTGAAGAAAGAAACATTGGAAGAGTTAAACACAAAGACAGAAATAAACATACTGCAAGATGCAGGATACATTCAAATAAAAAACTTGAAAATGAGAATAATCTTAATAAAATACTTATATTTCTATTCATTGATGGATAAGAAAAAAGGCAAATACGTTTTTAATAAGTTTTTTAAATGGAATAATAACAAACAAACACTCTTCTATAGTGATTTACATGTTTAAGCAACCTTTTGCCATGAGTCAAAGTGTGCTCACATAAAACAGCAGGGGAATGTGTGAATCACTGGTGCAGAAAAAGGCTGCATTTGTTGAAAAAACTGTTTAACACAGGAAATTTGTGCTAATTTGCAGAACACCTCAAAAAGTACAAAAAAAGTACTGTATTTAATTTCAACAGAAGTATGCATTTTAGTCACAATAGGATTTTTAATCAGGTAACTAACGAAGCAGTAAGTTACATATAACAGATACATGGTTGTTCTCTGACAAGACTCTTAAAAGACTCAACTGCCACTAAGAAAACTGCATCTGCCTTCCCTGACTTGTGATGCCTAAAGTTTTTTTTTTACTTAAATTTGAGGAAAAATCACCAATGTCAAACTTTTTTTAATTTATAACAGCTGAATTTAAAACAAATGGGATTCTAAAAGACCAACGTTTTGGTCTTAAATGGCATGACAAGAAATACACTGGAAAAAATCGAAATCTAGATAAGTAATTTTTTCTTTAAATTAGTGCATTTGCTCTTGGATTGAGAAGGTAAAAGAGACACTTTGCCAATGTAACAAGACAATTTACACTTAAAATAAGAAAACACAGTTACATTGTCTTATTTCACATGCATATTATCTAATTATCTTACTTTAAGAGTAAAAATACTCATTCCATTGGCAAACTATCTCATTTACCTACTCAAATTAAGGGTAAATACACTTAATTTAGGACATTTTTACTTTTTTCTAGATCGTTTTTCCAGTGTAGTGTCTGCTGAGAGTCGGCATTTAGTCAAAGAATCTAAATCAGTTTGTGCCACTTTGCTCCCATTGAATACATTCAGATTGTTAATATATGAAAAGTAAAATGTTTTTGGTCAGTGTGAAGAAGATGAAGTTTAATATCTACTCTATTCCTCTGTGTCTATCACACTGCTGCACCTTTTGGTTTAAAACAAAAACTCTGATGCCCTAAATTAGACATAACATAATATGCCATAATTTTTCTAGCAATATTTATCCGTCAAATATTTGACAAATATACAACTGAACCGACAATAGAACTGGTTTGCTACAAAAAGCTGAAAAAACATTTATAGCCATTGTTCACACTTGATTCATGCAACAGTGTGAGAAAGACTGGAATTTTGAAAATGTGGAGCAACCCTAAACAAAACCAAGGTTTTCTTTTATGTAAACCAGACTCTGCTGCAGGAGAAGCAATCTCCTGTGGTTTCTTTTATTGTGAAAAGCAAAGTAAACAAATGTTTCCTCAGCAAGCTTCAGTCTGAGCAATAAATTCTTACTTTTAAGACATTTAGTTTTCTAATTGAATATGCAACTGCTCTCAGTTTTAATTAAAAGTCTTAAAATGTTTCCATTACACTATGTAAGAACAATGTAATTATTCATAAACATTTGGCCAGGACAGAAGAGTGAGCTTTTATTTTTTTGACATATCCAGAAATGAAACAAAAAAAGGTTTCTCTTTCACAAAAACATAACAAAAAAAGGCTTTATCTGTCATAACAGGACATTAGGAAGTGGAGATGTATTCTATGGAAGTATTCTGAGCTGGACACCAGTCGGCTACATTTAATTGATTTGTAGTTTCTGACCCCTCCCACAGAAAGATCGTGAGAGCCAGGAAAAAAACTGAGTCAACCATCCGCTGCATTACATCTTAGACCTGTGGCCTCTCAATGACCACTGCATGCAGCTTGGAAGTTAATTTCCTGTTAAACTCCTTTCATATCGCACACTCTGATAAAACCATTGCTGCCTCTGAAGCGGCAATAATTTATCACTTGGGCTGTGAAACACTTAAAGGAAGGAAATGGTTCTCCTGCAGGATGCATGCCCAGATCCCTCCTCGAACAAGAAAACCTTGAAAGTCACTTGACAGGATTTAAACTTAAAAGTCTAATTGCTGCCGAGGCACAGGGGAGATGTTTCAGGGAGGAAGCTTATTCAGATCTGAGAACAATGTGTTGTGATAAAAGCATTTTATAATAACAGGACAGCTTGTCTCAGAAGCATGTGGGATGAAAAAAATCTAAAGATTTGTCATTTTCCTTTATGACATGGTTTACTCTTCAGAGTGCTTAAATGTGTCACTCTTCCCTTCATTATTAAACTGAAATCCAGGAAAACGCCTTTCAATCTGATACAGTTTCAATAGAAAAGAATATAGATATAAGATTTTTAGGATTTAGTTTGGGTGCTGTGGCTTAGTTGGTCAAAGCGCCTGTCTAGTAAACCCGGAGATCCTGGGTTCAAATCCTAGCAGTGCCTGACCTTTGAGTAATTTCCCTATGGGATTGTTAAAGTATTTTTGATTTTGAACAAATCAAAACGCTGTGGCAAAGCTGGTAATAAAGCTGAAAAAAATGGTTCTTTCCTTCTTGCGATTTTTTTTTGTTGAGATGTTGATAATTATGGGAATGATTTATCCAATCATGTGTTTTCTCCAAATAAAGTTCAAAGTGACAGCAATGAGCTCCATGGCTACTTCTTTCTGGTTTCCTCTTACTGCCTATTCTTTGCATCTCCCTTCAGAATTAAGATTTAAATACCTCAAACACACCAGATCAACCTTTAAAGGCATGAGAATACTTTTCCTATGAAAGAAAGTCTAAACATTACTGTACAACACACTTAACAGCCTTAACTAGACCATGAAGTTGTATTCCTAAAGTCATTGTCAATGAAAACCTACGTTAGTCTTTGTTAACAGTTCATGTTCATAGTTAATAAATAACATTCAATTGCTAGTTAGCAACAAGAAGAAACAGACAAATCACATGGCAGAAACTTCATGCATTCCAGTATCCAAAAGGATGACCTTCTAAAGTTTAAAACGAGCATAGAATTCAGGAAATAAAAAAAAAGTTGAACTAATTAAATATTTTTTTAGGCCCATGCCCATACAGATTATTTTGATATCATACCTGATTTATGCTGCAGATTCTTTTGTGCTAATTATTTAGGCAGATTTTTTTCCTTGATATACATGATAAGAATTATTTAGTAAAAGCAAATATTTAACAAGTCTCAATTTAAAAAACAGACATTTAATATTGACACCTTTTTTGTGGACTTTTATGGACCTTTCTGTCTCGGGCACCATAGACCTCCATTATTTGAACGTCAGCAGACAGCAAGAAGCCTCCCAGATCTCCAGATGCATTTGAGATATCAAAAAAGTACTCCAGAGTGTTGTTCAGCATGGGGGTGAGTAGAAAATGAAGGCTAATCATGTTTTGGGTGTACTATTCTTTTAATAGTAAGTCTACATCTATAATCTGACTTTATTATTGTTTTAAATCCTTTTTTAGTTTGTGTTTTTAAATCAATCTTATATTTTGATGTATTGTGTTTCAATCTTGTCTCAAAGGGGTTTTTATAGGAAATTAGATTGAATTAAAGAATGCCTACAGCAGCAGCAGACAACACCAGGTGCTATTTCTGTCAGCTACAGTATCAGCCATTCAAAATGGCCCTTCCCACTCAAACAATGGCAGCCCACTTCCCTGTAGTTCCCAGCAAAATCCCATCCAACTTCCAGCCACTGGTCTTCTCATGGGCATGCACATTTTTTTTACTCTGACTCCACCCTTTCAATGAATTACAGAGTCTGACCAGGAGATTACGCTTCTCTTTAGATGTTAATGTCCACAAATTATGGCAGAAAAAATATTTTAGTGCAAAGACTGATGTTTGAAAAGGAATTGTAGGCAACCAGCCAAGGACAAGCTAAGGTCCCATTAAGGAAAGCATGGACATTTCTAATGGCTACTACTGTAAGAGAAACTGAGGGAAAAATTCAGACAGAAGTAGACATTACCAGATTAAAAAATGTCTCGTTCACAGAGAAACGGCAATGTCAGGCGGTCATTTCATAGTTTGGTTTAAACATGACAGAAGCAAGAATCCAATGCAACCTGACATTAGTGGTTCAAGCCTGTGTCTGGTTTTGTTGGTTTTTTGTTTAGTTTTTTTCTGTAGGCATTTATTGACCAAGGGGACATGCATTTATTTTAATGTAAATCAGGGGTCATGCATAGGGATTTCTTGCTAGTGAAAGTTCATAGTCCCATTGTTAGTTTATCATTTAATTTTACAGCAAAATTCTCATATGTTTATTCGCACAAAACAAATAAGATCAGAAAAAAATATTCAGAAATGTATAAAATGTAAAAGCTGATGCTCACGGTCTTCATTAGGGGTATTGGTAGGGGAATATTTTCTTGACATACTTTGGCCTTCTTGGTAGGCCTACCAATTGGGAACGAACTGGACCCCAGAACCTACGATATTGATGCTACATGAATAAATCCCTTAAAAACCACAGAGGAATCTCCTCCATATGTTGTCTGTCTTCTACATGACTTGTGTCAAACTAAACAAGTCTTTAAATGTTGTTAATCTTGCCACTGTTACATGTTAGATTAGAGCTTGACAAGTAGTTGTATTGTTATTCAGATGTTTATACAGGAGTTCTAAAAAAAAAAGAAAATGAAAAACAATCCACTGGACTTTGTTTCCTAGTTTGAAGACGTTTTGCTTCCCTTCCAAGAAGCTTTTTTAATTCAAAATGTTAGGAATAGAGTTGAGTTGGAGGTTTTATACAGTAGCCCAACAAAGCCTTGTTTTTATTTTGAAATCATGCAGATTGAAACAGATGAAGAGGGTCTTCCCCTTTGGAATGGAGGTCGTCTGTTTTCTTTTGTTAGCCTGCTTTGTTAGCCCATACGCGTCTAAGCATCTAAAAGGTCGGTCGGTAAAGGGAATTGTTGGCCTGGCTGAATAGGTGAGGTCCTCCGCTCTCCTGTACAAAGGCTGGGGCTGCAATGATAGTGGGAAGGGATTAACTCAATCTTCACCAGCATTTATACAGGAGCTTTAGATTTCTGCAGCCCTTCCAGAGTAACGTTATGTTTTGGTGGGGTTGCAGCTTTGCCATAATTTTTTCTATTTTCAATTAAAGATTAATCCTCTCACGTTTTTCATCAGGAAAAAAACAAAACAATTAATAATTGTTCCTCCAATTTACTTAAATGCATTAATTTGTGTTAGCCTTTTCTACCAAATTCAAGTATGACAAAAGTTTTCTTTTTATATTATAGTGTGATGTAATCCTCCATTAAAAATGGCTGATGGCCTTTCCGTTCTCCTTAAAAAAACGACTTTTTTCACGACTCCAAGTGTCAGCCCTTTCTGTCAGTTTATGCTCAGCCTATATTTAGATCTTTGTTGCTGAAGCATGAAAAACACAACTTATACTAGAAATTTCCCCTAAAATCTTCCAGGATTCATCCCCCCGGCGTCTCTTGTTAACATTATGGGAACAGCTTGGAGGAACAGAGCAATATTCCACTACGGAAGAGGGCAAAGTGTAAACACCAACCTGGCTGCCCTGCACTGACTCAAAGGCTATTTTCAGCATGTGAATGGAGCAGAGAGGAAGTGATGGTCACACAGAGGAATGTGATTGGTTTCATTGGCCCTTTAGAGCTAAAACAGCAGACTGAAATATGATGGAATAAGCTCTGCTAATAAAAACAAACAATTATTGCAATTTACTATAAATATAACACTCTGGGTTGACCTGGCAGCTTTTAAGGAAAGAAACTATCAACAGCAAGAAATACTACCCCTGGATGACCTGTTTGCCATCAGTCTTACAGGCGCTTTCCTTAAATAGAAAGGTTGAAACTGTCCACAGTTTCAACCTTGAAAAAATCTCTTATTCTTTCAATAAGTCATTTTTTTAAGCTCCAAATCACTTTGACTTTCCCTGTTTTATGGAAGGTTGTTGTTGTTTCACGTTGCAAAACTTCAAATGCCGTCTTCACAGCAATTCCTCTAACGCTTCAGTTATAAAAATAATGTTACGTCTTGTTCTCAGTGAGACGTCTTTCCCCTGTCCTTCCTGTTTGAGGTTTCCTCTGAATTTTCATGTCATACTCCAAACATGTGCTACATGGAAGATAAATCTTCGAATGGTGAGAATATAGACCAATATTACAAGCATATACTTATCTTTCGATAATCCATCTATCTTTTACCACAAACCATTCTTTGTTTTTTATCTCTTTCATATAATTTTACGACTAGATGCATGGCATTAATACTACATCAAGGACCTTGTCTTTAAAGATTCAGAATAAGGGGTACCATATTTTATGTATATTTTATTAATATCTGCTATTGATGGTTTTGTTGTGGGGATCAGATGAGTAATCTATTTTGGTTCTGCCTATTAGAATGAACAGATGGCTTGTTCTCTAGCCATCAAAAGAAAGATGAGGTTTCTAGCAATATAGCTTGGTGAAATAATGATAAAAAATAATACAAATATAAAATAATATTTATGGAGAATTTTACATAGTTAGCCTATCTCGAAGTGCTTCAAACAAATGTGAAAAATGAAATGATGAAAATAACGAAAGTTAAAAGGAAGGAAATATAGAAAATGAGAAAGCTGTCTTTGTATTTTAATTGCTCCTCATCCCCAAGGTTTGCACATATTAAAACAGAGGAAAATGTATAAAACACAACCTTGCTTTTTGTGTGTACATGCAAAACATATATGCTAAACATATATATATATATATATATATATATATATATATATATATATATATATATATATACACTCACCGGCCACTTTATTAGCCCATGCTAGTAACGTGTTGGACCCCCTTTTGCCTTCAGAACTGCCTCAATTCTTGTAGAATTGATGCATAGATTCAAGAAGGCCCATATTGACACGATGGCATCACACAGTTGCCGCAGATTTGTCAGCTGCACATCCATGATGCGAATCTCCCGTTCCACCACATCCCAAAGATGCTCTATTGGATTGAGATCTGGTGACTGTGGAGGCCATTTGAGTACAGTGAACTCATTGTCATGTTCAAGAAACCAGTCTGAGATGATTCCAGCTTTATGACATGGCGCATTATCCTGCTGAAAGTAGCCATCAGAAGTTGGGTACATTGTGGTCATAAAGGGATGGACATGGTCAGCAACAATACTCAGGTAGGCTGTTGCGTTGCAACGATGCTCAATTGGTACCAAGGGGCCCAAAGAGTGCCAAGAAAATATTCCCCACACCATGACACCACCACCAGCCTGAACTGTTGATACAAGGCAGGATGGATCCATGCTTTCATGTTGTAGACGCCAAATTCTGACCCTACCATCCGAATGTCGCAGCAGAAATCGAGACTCATCAAACCAGGCAACGTTTTTCCAATCTTCTATTGTCCAATTTCGATGAGCTTGTGCAAATTGTAGCCTCAGTTTCCTGTTCTTAGCTTAAAGGAGTGGCACCCGGTGTGGTCTTCTGCTGCTGTAGCCCATCTGCCTCAAAGTTCGACGTACTGTTCATTCAGAGATGCTCTTCTGCCCACCTTGGTTATAACTGCTTAGAAATTAAGTGTTAACGAGCAGTTGGACAGGTGTACCTAATAAAGTGGCTGGTGAGTGTATATATACAGTATATATATATATATATATATATATATATATATATATATATATATATATATATATATAGTCATTGTACTGCCTACTTTGTGGCAATAACAGCAGTTACCTTTGCTTGTTAATTTTCCCTTGAAGTATTTAAAATATATATTTTTTAAAACTGCATCTGGACTTTGTGTTTTAGATTTGGAAAGTTTTGCACATGGTAAATGTTCACATTTGCATGTCTTCCACCCATGAATTACTGTGTTTTGTTCATTATTATCTGAAAATCTAATCTGCATGTTAGTGACCGTCTGCTATATTAAGGATGCAAATCATTTTGCACATTTATAGATCTTCTCTTCTCATGCAAACATGTTTGCACATGTTTTAGGACACACAGACCTTCTGAATATCAGGACAAATCTATTACATTGATTTGTTTCATACATTTATTTTGTAGAAGAAAAGTGTGGCTTCAGACTTTTCCCCTTTTTTTCATTTCTCTAAATAAATATTGGTGAACAAATATTTCATCAGAGGTCACTAAATGAGTAAGCAGAGTCTGTGTGATCTAATCTCAGAATACATACCAAGTTCCAAAATTAACTTTTTGACACACTGGCCAAGCATAATTTTACAGGCCAAAAAAAAAGTTATAATAATTTGCTTTCATATATTTTTAAGGAACATACTGTTTCACTAAAGCATTATGTTACAAGCAAACAAAGCTACAGTAAAAGATAATGTAGTTTTAATGAATAACATTGTATTTTAAAATTTAATTTCATTTCATTCAAAAATGTGCAAATTCAAAATACTTTTATTTGATAAAATGTCCCTAATTCTAAAACCATTACAGTGTAGGCTCTCCTCCAATGTCATGGGCAGTGCAAAATTTGTTTTCATCTTTGTGTTTGTGTTTATAGTGTTAATTGAGCGTGAAACATGGACATCCAACAAATGTTATATTTACTACCTTTGATTTCATGGATGTTTTCCAGTTTAATAGATTGACTGACAGCGAGAAAATAATTGTTTTTGTTTTCTTTTGGGTATTAGCTGCATGCTGAGCAGGTCAGTAGTTTAGTGTCATCGTCATGAAAAGTCTCTTGCGACACACAGTCTTGCCCAAAAGCTTAATTTTTCAAAAAATTTTCTCTTTGCCTTAGGGCCTGTAAACCCTCCCTCCTCCTCCTCTTCGTCGGCATGTTGTCTTTCAGAAGGTTTGGTTGCTCCAACTATATACCGCCACTGTTTGCCCAGCGGCGGAGTTGTTGTTAAATTGCGGGTGTTGGGGGTGTGTTCTCTGTACAAGCTGCACTTCAGGGCCATGTTGGAAAGGAAAACCAGAAGAAGTCTGGTTAGAAGTCAAGACATGTAGAAAAACATAGCAAATACATGGAAGAGGAAATTCTGGGAATAAAATTGAGCGTTTTGGCCTCCAGGCAAAATTGCACTAGGAGAATCTGTGTATATATCGTCCTAAATCCCCCACTCCCACTATAAAACATGGTGGTGGAAGGGTCATGCTGTGGGTAGGTTATTTTTAGAAGGGAGAGGGAAGGTGGTCAGAGGTGGTAGAAAGATAGTTGAAGCTAAATCTAAGACAAACCAATAAGAAATCCTATTGGTGGCTGCAGAAAACTGGAGACTGGTTCACCTTCCAGAATAACAACTACTCTAAACATACATTCAGATATACAAGGGAGCATTGAGATACAAGCAGATTTGTCTGTTAAAACAGCCAAGAGACTAATCCAACACCAGAGTTTGTGTCAAGACTTAAAACTGTTGTTTACATATTATCTTAACCCAATCAGTCTGAGCTAAAGATTAGCCTTTTTTATAAAGCAAATTGACAAAAAACATTATTTTTAGATGCTCAATAATAAAGATTTGACACCGTAGGTAAAGACTTATGGCTGAATGTGCTGTGAAAATATGAACAATAAATCAGAAAAAAAACAAGTCCAACACAAAAACGCTGTTAAAGCAAAAATGCAGCAATCTAAGAAAACCGAATTATAAAAACTCCAAAACTCACACAAAAAAATTCTGAAACAAGAAAAAATAAGGAAATTAAAAATAATTCAACAACCATAAACAACAGCAATTATTTAAATAGTCATAAACTATTTCATTCACTCTAGAATATTGAAATTAACCAACATTAACCTTATGCAAAATAGAAAGTTTGATGGCAGAAAGGGAACACATTTCATAACATCTCTTTAAGTATGAGGTTGTATTATGTTTATGTAAATAATGACTTTACTAGGTGGTCGACTCCTCTTAGTGGTCTGGTGAACTTTTTTGTTTTAGAGCAAGTTTGGGGCTTTAAAAAAAAATACTGTTGGTGCTTTGAGATATTTTAGTTAGCAAGATTTATGTATGTGCAGCACATTTGGCCATTTTCCAGAAGTTATTGGCTGACATGGACTCGACTGATAACAAGTGGATACACAGCCATTGATGCACCTCTACAAATCTCGATGATCTGGTAATAAAAAATGATTAAATAAAACAAGGGATCATTTAACCTGGCTGTTCAAATTCCTCCGGTGGATAAAGTGTTCTTTAATGTTTCTCTCTTTCTATTGAGGAATTTCGATGTCCTGAACCTGAGGCAGCAAGGTGATTTATACCTTCAGCAGGATAAAGTATGCCGGTAATTACCCATATAATTTTGTTGGAAGCCCTTAACTCAACCATGGCCATATGCGGATGATGATGTATGATTATTTTCCAGCCTGCAGGATCCATAAAAAAACACAAGCAAATCATGTATGCATAACATGAATTGTACAGTTTAGCCCTTTCACCATTTGGCTGTCTGCCATTAAGAGCAATGGAAACTTTAAGAGTAAAAAGGAATATCTTTAATGTGATCACTGAGGTCTAATCTCTTGTTTCAGAATGATACAGGAAGAAACCTTTTAGAGGTTGTAGGGAAAACATCAGTAGAACTAGAAGATCAAATCATGTTGATTTGATGGAATGGCCCAATCAAAGTCAAAGTTTTAATCGAAATGAATCTATGAAAAGATTTTAAAACTGATATTTTTAATTAATATAAGTGCACATTAGTTGCATCAGGGTTTGTAGTAGTTAATTCAGACAAAGGTGGACCTCAAGTACCGACCTGGGAGACCTGTATAGAAAGGCATACCTCGCTCCCCAGATTTTGACTTGTTCATATGATAATTCATGTTCTAATCAGTCCTGAAGAGACAAGAAATCTCTTATATGAGTTTTAGCCAAGCTACATAGATGTGCACTCTGTAATACATTGGTGCTGCTACAGTATAACTAATGGTTTATTCCCACCTAAGACTTCCATGTGTGCTTTACCAGACAGAATATTCTGATTAATTATTACCAGGAATGATTGCGCCAAATGTTCCCCCCGAGGTCAACTCTCACTTTGAAAGAATTGATTTCATGGCCACATTTTCCAAGAAAGGTCGCATAGGACCAAAAGTCTGGATGATGGATCCAGATGATTGAAAAGGGCTATGACTCAAACAGCCATCACAAAGCTGACGGGAATTATTGTAGATGCTTTCTAAACAAGCTCCAGGCTGAGGCCAAGTCACTGCTGACTGGAGCAGACAGTTCAGTGGCCCATTAAGAACTTTAATGAAGTTTATTTCTAAATGAGAGCTAAGAAGAAAGTAATTTGGAGGCTCTTTAAGTTGGAAACCTTTCACAGGATTTTTCTTGGAGCAGTAGAGTTGCTCTGAGGATCTGAAGGGATTTGTCCGTGTGTGTTTTCAGAAGTCTCTCTGAAGCCAGCGGCTAAAGCAATCCTTTGATATTTGCATGATCATGATTTGTGGCACTCTGGCCTGCAGTGTGCATGAATAAATTACATTTTATTTATGTATTAGATTTGAACGGCAAGCACTCCATACTCCTTTCAAACATGCTCAGGCTCATGTAGGAACTGGCGCAGAATATTGCAAACAGGATTATTTTTGGTAGTATCCTGATTGACGGATCTGAATATTAAACTTAGAGGGTGTCCTGGAGAGCAGAAGAGAGAAAATTGAGAAGAAATGACACACCAGCCTGGTTTAGACGCTTTAAACAAGCTTCATCCAGGCTAAATATTACACCTAATCCAAAGAACACACAAATAACTGCTCTAAGGTTGCTTCAGAGGGAACAAGACCAAGTTTACAGGCCAGGAATTTAAACTGGCCAACAGACTCAAACACTTAATAAACACAACGTCTCATGATGTGGTCAAATATTAAATGCTTTTAGCCTGTCAGATATTACCAGATGGAGGTCAAACTACAGTTTCTTACCCAACAGGAGTCCTGACATTCACCAGGCTCCTGCAGAACTTTTTTTTTACATAAAGCTAATTTTCTTTTGGGTTTCAGGTGTTTTAAAAGAGAAAAAGCTCCCCTGTGGCCTAAAGGTAATAGATCCATCATGTTCCTGCATCAGGCTGGAGCTGATTGTTAAGCAAACAATGTACAGGGCCTTCAGCACACTCAGTATTGACGTCCCTTATATGTAACAGCATCAACACAACTGATTGCTTTTTAATCTAGATGGGGGGGATTCTGGGAGAGGAGCTGGGGTTTAATGGGAAATGTATTAATATATGATGAATATTTGTCCAAAAGAATGTGGAATCAAACCAATAATTAAACAGAAAAACATACTGGAAGCATCAGATTGTATCTCTGATAAGTCATGAGTCAAACTATGAAGGCGATTGTTTGGATCTTTATAAAGTAAACTTTCCTTCAAACGTTGAAGTTAAAATTTCAAAGGTATGAAAATCACCTCTCTTAATATTTTTCTAATATTGTAAAACCAACATAAAGGTCATGCAGGATGATGTGGATGTGAAAATCTGAAAGTAAACTGTTGACAAAATAGTATTTTATAGTTATTGAACTTTCTGACAAATTCTATAAAAATATATAATTTTTGTATATGTTAAATTAGATCCCATATTTGCATTAATTTTGTACATAAGGCATTTTTTTTAATTATCTTTTATATGTTTTCTCTACACTACATGTATCTGATTGTGTATGTCAGGATTTTTAAGAGCAAGAATATCACACTGATGATGCACAGGCCTCAAAAGCTCATGTATCAAATATGATGGCTTTAAAGGGTTGAAAACTGATGTTAAAATACAAACTTCTTACTTTACTGTCACGAAGGAAATAAACATAATAAACTGTAACTATATTTTGGATACATATGAAGCACATTTGGGGCCCATACAGAATTTATTCTTGAAATTTAAAAATTGGAATGCTATTATATATTTGGTAATAAAAATACTGTCTACTACACATAGTAATTACAAAATAAACGTAAGAGGATTTTGAGTGGTCAGCTGCAAAAAATCTGAGTTTTACTAATTTGTTTGGCTTCAGCAGATTCAGTGTTTTGTTGGCTCTCATTAGCAATGCATCATTGGCCACTGCTATGTGTCCTGTAGAAACCTGTCATGATGTGGCCTGTTTGCTCTCCCTTAATTAGTAATTCCTTTCACCTGTCGTTTTCCCTCCCTGCCTCAATTATAATTTATTCCTCTCACCTGTTTCCTCTGGTTTATATTCAGTTCAGCCTGAGCATTCAGTGCCAGATCATTACTTGTCTGTTAGTCTGTCCGTTCAGTTTTGGCTTGATTCATGTTCTGGATCCTGGCAGCCAGTGGAGAGAAGGTTTTTGTGTTTGTCTCGTCTCCTGATCGTCCACTGTTCCTCCCCGCGGAGTCCTCTGGGTTTTTGGCTCTATATGTGGGGAGGTTCAGTTTTTATCCAAGTAAGCCTGGCTCCAGGGAGAAGACCAGTTTAAAGGTTCTGCATCAAGTTCTGGTTCCACGTCCTGTCTCGTCTACCCTCTTCCACTGAGCCTGCTCATCTGCACCTGATCCTGTCTGCTCCTGTGTGTGACTACCTGGTCACGCTTTCGGACCCTGTCAGACTCTTAACCTGTCCCAGAGCTCTGTTATTGCCTGGAAGCCTGGATCCTGCCACCTGTTCTGTCCGTTCCTGTCAGATATGTATCCCTGATCAGGATCGGCTTCCTGCAACTCCTCTGGAGCTGCAGCATCAGGAACACTCTGGGTGACGCGGGCCGCCCATCGGCTGGATTGCACCCCTCTCAAGGGGTATGGACTGAACTGCTAAACCAGGTAAGTGACTCACTGAGAACATCATCTTCAGTCAGATGATTGTGGTCACTTACCTGTGTTTCTCCCTTAGAGTGTCTAAGAATTGGGCGGTGCCCCGCCCCCCTCCTGCAGTTTCCGTGAGCCTCAGCTCCACTTCAGTTTTTGTTTTGTTTTAATAAACTTTTTGAACTTTCCTACTGACTGTCTCTCCTTGAATACTGGGTCCATCTGTCCTCGTTTCCTGACAAAAACCAGGCCCACCAAAACATAAACTTGGGCCATTGAGTGCTTTTTGGCATGGTGTTGGAGCTGTGTTACATTGATAAATGAACGGAGCAGATTGTCTTATAGAGGAGTCTTAGATGGAGATCTGGATACTTGATTAGTGTTTGTTAGTCTCAGAGTTAGTGAACTACAAGTTTATTATTGTTGCAAAAGTGTAAGTGTAAGTGTAGTGTAAAGCGCTTTGGTCAAGTCCCCTGACTTGAAAAAAGGCGCTATACAGTACAAACCATTTACTATTTTTACCATTTAAAGTCGTAAGAAAGTCATATTTAAATATCAAATCATTCTGGCTTAAACATGTATATTAATGTACTCTTTATCAGACTATATTGTCCCAAAACTTTAAAAATTCCTATAAAAAAAAAAAAAAACCTGTCTTAAAATCTGTGGGGGTTTTTCCTGTTATCTTATGCAGACCACTTAATTATACGTCAGCTTGTAAACCTAAATTTGGCCAATCATATATCAACAGTCATCTGTCAATCAAATATATTAATCAAATATGTCATAGCATCTTGATTCATATGTTGCAGCTTATATACGCAATGGTTAAAATATGAAATAAGAATCATTTACTTTACCATTGAGTTCCATCCCAGGGTTCACGGAGATGGATGTCTGTCTTCAGCAGGCGTAGAGCTAACAGAACTGGCAGCGTTGCGAGGCAAGGGCTCAAACATGTATGGCTGTAAGCCTTCTACACCAAACAAAGCTTCTGCCACCCTGGCGACCTCTTCCACAAAAACATCCTCCCTGCTTTCCTCCTCTAAATAAAAAAAGTATGATGGAGGAGACTCAATCATGACATCAGACACAAAACTCTCCTCCTCTTGGATGTTTCCGCTGTCCATACTGTTCCTTGAAAGTGTCGTTTCTAAGTCACCAATTTAGTGCTACTTGGTCCCAATGTAATTTTCCATTGGGAACCTACTAGCACTAAGTTGATAACTAAGCCGTATAGAAGTAAAGCTAAAAAAAAAGTAAAAAAAAAAAGAGTTAAGATGATTTGTAAACTAAATAAATTGAGAATTAGTTTAATTTTGGCAGCATTAATATAACTAATTCTCTGGGATTGTATTGCTTGTGCATTGATGGATGTTTGTTTAGTAAAGCAGTGCATCGGTAATCAGTACTGTAGGTCTAGAGTTAGTTTTTTTTGGCGTCTCATCTTTGTTTTTGCTCTAGTCAACCTCAATTAAAACCGATTTACAGTTAAACATTTAATAAAAAACTGAACCCAACTCCAGATGGGGTCAAATC
This sequence comes from Cyprinodon tularosa, assembly GCF_016077235.1. Taxonomy (NCBI): domain Eukaryota; kingdom Metazoa; phylum Chordata; class Actinopteri; order Cyprinodontiformes; family Cyprinodontidae; genus Cyprinodon; species Cyprinodon tularosa. Next base: position 243,724 of record NW_024039168.1, on the reverse strand, counting down.
AAAACAGAAAAACAAACCAAGTTAAGCATACACAATGTGTTTACTTATTTTTAACAAATAACTGCTCCCTGGGGAAGTGAGGTCAAATGAAAAATTTCGTCCATGTGGGACCAGAGTTGTTGCACTCTGGAACTCTGCTGAAGACTGAGGCCACAGTTTTGAAGAAGAATATAGAAACATTATATAAATATTCTAAAAAGAAAAAAAAAAATGTTTCAGGGCTAAAAAAATTAAGCTAAACTTCTTTCAGCATCAACAGAAGCTGTTTGCATGTTGAGAGGAGGCTGTAGATTGGAAAAGTGTTAACAAGCGCAAAGCAGACAGGTGTGTCTTCCTAAATAAAAAAAAAAAGATCTGTAGTCTTTTATAGCTTTTTACAATTAATTTCTCTGAATGAGCAACAAAAGTGCACAAGTGAGAGCAGGGGTTAAGGTTTTTTTTTGCAGGAAGCATATGCTTGAAGTGTTTCCATTCGTCCGTCGTCAGTAATAATGTAGGTGGACTCTCGATGAAGCTCAAAGGCTTTCTTATGAAGAATCAGCAGGTAAAAACACAGAAACTGATTTGATAATCCTCTTTTCATCTCCATGATACAATATCAGTCTCGGAGCGTGGCCTGCATTTTTTTATCCCTAATGGATTGGGATAATGGCTGGACAAATTGTTCCCAGGCACAGTCTTCGCTCTGTCCCGCTGGGTTCAGAGATCCGGAGAGTAAAATAATCCCATTTTTGCTTCCTTTATCTTCCAGACTGGAGAGAAGAAACGAGGGAGCTTTGAAACGCCACGTCTGCTTGTCACGACCCCTTTTGTGCTTTCTCCGCCCATGTGTGGACCCAGCTTTAGATGCCGTCCTGTTTTCAAGGGCTCACTGTCACGGCCTGAAATAAACCTGCTGGAGGTGCCAGCTCTGTTTTCCATTTTCCCGTCTGTCTTTCTTCCCCACTGCTAATCAGAATCCGGCCTCTCCGTAAAATGAGGAGTCTCTCATGGTTAAGTGGTCGGGTTCATGCCGAGGTTCGTGGAATTTCACCAGGTTCCTTACAAACTATTGTGGTGAGAAAAAGCTGGAGTCAGATGGCTGGGATGCAAGCCACACCAGGCTACCCTGTGTCAGGAATGAGTACACAATGCAGAATAAGCACTTATGCTGCGTGCTAAGTTGGTCCGGTCATGACATCCTTAAGCTGAGTGCAGTGCCAGCTCTCCTGCAACAAAGACAAATTGTGCAAACTGAATTTCATGGAGTGGCTCTGAAAGCTCCCCTGCAGCCTCCCAACCAGGCTCTGAGGGAATCTCCAGAGATTTATGGCTATAATTTGATCCAAACCTTCATCTCAGTCCTGTTCAATTACTATCAAATGCAGCATAAGCCACCTGATTAGCAGATTTTGGGAGGAACATTTGGGAGTTAACTTGCAGCAGCTCCAGAGCTCCACCCTGTAGCCAGAAATGCAGACAGGAGTGGAGAAGGTTGGGAAAACAATGGTTTGAATTCTATGCCCCGTTTTAATCTAGAACAGGTAAATCATGGGTTATTTTATTGAGACGTTTGGGGTAGTTTTGTTTGCTATTAAGAGAGCATCTGGAAGATTTAGATCTACACAACTTATATTCCTGCATGATTATTAAATAATAATTTTGTGGAATCTGTTAAGGGGGTTTAATAAAATGAGACTTCATTGGGTGACGGGACATGTTTTTCCCTCCACTCAACTTTTCAATGCAGTTCAGATTATTTATATAGCACCAATTCACAAGAAATGACATCTAAAGGATCTTTATCTATTTGTTAAGTAAACTGGATTACATTTTTTAGTTTACAATGTCTAATTATAGAGAGATTCCAAACCAAGTGAGTCAATTCCAGTGATCATAGCTGTCAAACTATGCAGTAGAGTTTAAATTGCCCAACTTTTCTATGTAAGCAAACCCAGAAGATTAAATGAAGTCCCTTCCTTTGCAGCAATTTCTCTCATTAATCATTTGTGTGGGAGCATCGTAAAACAGGAAGGAAGAAATCTGCAGCAGACACTGTGGCCGATTTCTTACTGTTCTTACCTATAGATCGTATTCATTGAGTTTACATTACACTGACTGACTAACTGACTGACTGTCTTACTTACTTACTTAATTAATTCTGCACTCATGTTCCAATAATACAGAACATAAAAATAAAACCATACGGGTAGAAAAGTACAATATAAGTACAAGTTACAATTAGATAGGAGATTTAAGGAGACTGGAATACCAGTGTCCCCACAGCTTAGACTGCTATTGGATTGCACTATGTGTGGTGTCAGTAAGTGGCACGATAATATAAATGCCAGATGCATTTAACCTACAGATAAAACTGCATTGACTTTCGTAAAACAGCACGTAAGGTATTGACTCACTTGACTGACAAACATTTCACCCGCACTAGTCCATCTTGGCCATTTCAAAAGAACATGCAAAGCACTGTTATAGGCCACCTGTAGCATGTGCAGGCTGGATTTCCTATATGTAGACCACAGGTGAGCAGTGTAAAGAGAGGTACAATATGCATTCAGAAGTTCCACTTTTACTACATCAGTACATGTACCAAATTTTCAAGGAAGGGTATAAGCCTGAGCATACAACAGTCTACATTGTCTACAGATATCATCATCTGACAGATTGTCTGTGATGATGTGCCCAAGATACTGGGTGTTATTAGTAACACCCAGCACAGTATTTGACAGATGAAAGTCTGGAAACAGAATAGATTTATTGTCATACACATGAATTTAACCACCATATTTTTTAACATTTCATTGTCATATATTTCTACTAAAATGCAATCTCTCAGTTAGAAGCTGTTTGGTTAGGACCTTTGGATAACAAGCACAATCTTTCAAAAAAGAAAAAAAAAAAAGAACCTCTTCATGCAGATTTCCTGGCAAAGTAAGTGGGAAAGCTCTCTTCAGAAGAAATTCAATGACATTCAACCTGACAGTTTGATTCCAAATGCGTCACTGTTTGGACTGACATGCATCCCAACATCCCAACAGTTTCCAAACACTGAGTGGACTCACATTGAGGACCTTTGAGTCAGTTCACAGAACATGAGCTGCGGATAAAGAAAATCACGTCATGTTGAAGGGCTCAGCTTGCTGAGATATGGTTTCAGTGATGCTTGCAGGGAAAAAGGATCCCGGATCCCACCTTTGTCTCAAGTTTGACGCAGCAGATGAGAAATTGAGCACAAATGTAATATTTGATTTATATTTGCTCCCTGTGGCTAAATATTGTCAAAAATACAAGTCCCTTAACATAGTGTAAGGGTTTTCTAAGGAAAAGCTGAAAGATGAGAGGTTGTCAACCTCCCTCCATTCATTTAAGACAGGTATTAAGAACATGAGGAACAAGCTTTAGAAGAGTGATGCTTGTCCCCAGACATAAAGGTACACCACCCTGCATGATTGAGATGTTTCCTAGCTTTAACACACCTGATATCAATTGATAGCAGATTAGTAGGCTTTGTTGAAGTGCAATAATCTGAATCAGGTGTGTTGAAACAGAGAACCCCTCAAACACCAGACGTCATTTAGACGTAGGCTTTTACGCTAATCTGGTCGGTCCCATTTTAGTCCAATAATAGAAGTTGAGACTTTTAAACGATGCGAAAATTGCAGCTTTCACCTTTCACTTCTCAACCAAACGTTAGATGCTGTTTTGATGTAAAGCATGTTACTTTTCAGTGTCTTTTAAACCAAAAGGTTTGCCTTGAGGACCTGAATGATAAAATAGTGCTTTAGATCAATGGTTTTCAAACTCAGTCCTCTATCCTGCACCTATTAGAAGTGTCTCTCTTTCGGCACACCTGCATTAAATAAAGAATCTCCTCAGCAGCCACCAAAAATCCAGTTATTTAAGTATGGAGGCAGGTTAATTAACTAATTATGGAGGCGGGTTAACTTGGAGGACAGTGGGTGTTGACAGCAGATTCTGAAAACCACAGGTGTAGATGAGGTACATACATTTCTACAATTATCACTTGTCAGCTCCACCTCAATTCATCAGAATATAATTTAAAGTTAATTAATAATTGACTCATAAAATAAAAGTTTACATAAATAAATATTCTGTGTTTGTTTTAGTTGTTGACTAAAAGAAAACATAATTTTAACATAGCAGCGAGGGGCTTCATGTATCATTACTCAGAGACCAGTTTGCAGGGCAAAGAAAAAGCGATACCATGGATATTAATGCAGGTATACATACTTCTGGAGGTCAGAGCCAAGTGTGTTTGGAACTCTAACTTTTGAATGACCCATTCCACCAAGGCTGTGGTTATACCTGCTGCTAGACCGTAGCGACATTCAGAGACTAAACATGATCTGGATCTGGGAAACGAGACAATTCCCATCATTGCTTCCCTTTCTCTCTCTTCCTGACTTCCATATTTCTTGTAATCCATCTCAATTTCCCTCTAAATTGTCACTGACTTGACGTGCATCATCATCAGTGTGGCTGTTTTCTTTTCATAAATCTCCCTTCTTGGGTTTCTCTGTGGTTTTCAACATGTACAGGCCTCTGCTCACCGTTTCTGCTGCTCTTCTGCTATCATTTCCCTTCATTTTCTTTTTTACAGCCTCTCAATGTTTGAACCTTTACACAGAGAGACTACAATTCAAAGCTCCTCTATCCAATCATGACCTTAGGCTTGACGTAAATATCCAACCAAAACACAACCCCTAATCTTTACATTGTGGTTAATAGGAGTATTGGAGGGATGTTTCCAATAACACCATCGAAAGCACGCCCGCAAAAGTTCACTGAGAGGTCGGATAGGCCACAGATTGTAAGAGCGGTGTACAGACTACAGAGAGAAGTAAAAAAAGCAACACCATGGGTTAACAGGAGGGCAGTTTTTGGTTCTGTAGCCTCAGAGTTTGGAGATGATGCAGAGAGTTCAAGGCTGAACTCAATACAATAAGCATAGAGAAACAGAGTTCACCTGAGCTCGTCTTGGTAAATCCCAGTGATCACTGTTTTGAGATGGAGTAGCTTAATGAGGTGAAGGGTGTCATGATTTTATCAAGAGCTTGGACCCACAAGCAGAGAAAGCAAAACATAGAGACCAGGGGAAAAGTTTAACAGGTTTATTGAGAAGTTAGGTGGAGATTCCAGTGTTGCTCTGAACACTGCTCAACCAGAACTGAAAGGTGAGGGGAAGACCCTGCGGTTAGTTCAGGGTCAATGGGAAAATTGATTCTCGAACTTGAAGAGGAGAAATGGTTTGCAGACTCACGTTTCCAGAAAAGTGGTTGACTCTTAGACCCCAGTCGGTGTGGGGTGTTCCAGTGTTTGTCTCATTCGTGAAGGGCGGACAGGGTTTACCCAGAATGCGGTTGTTTGTAGGAAAACGGAGAAACTGACTGCCACTCAGATTTCCTGTGGTACTTAAACGGACTGTGGTGCAGATAAATCCCTTGTTCAGTGTGAAACTCAAACGATCCCTTGGAGGAAAGTGGATCCAAACCTCCAGTTTGAATCCCCAGCTCAGTTTGAGGTTCAGTTGATCCTTCCAGGGAGAGAAGGTCCGAAACGACCAATTTGCAGGATGACTTCCTGCCGAGAGGCAAAAACAAAAATAGCAACATTAAAACTCAGGCTGACAAAAACTCAGTTTCACTCCGCAAAACTCAGCTTGGCTAGAGAACCCAAAACTGGCAAACACTCTGGCGTTGAGGTAGTGGCAGTCAGCAGCTTAAGAGCACTCTTTTAATGAGGTAACCCTTAGCAGGTGTGTGAGGAGGAGAATCAGGACCAGGCACCGCCTGGTGGAGGAAGGAAGACAAACAAACACACAAAACACACAGACAGGAGTCCTGACAAAGGGTCTCTCATTAATGTCTTCACCAAAGACTGAGTCAAACAGGGTATGTGCAGCAACCCTGTAGCATACTGGTTCACGTTACTGGCCCTGAGATTCTGTGTACCTGCTCTTTCTTCCCACATGGTTGCTGCAGGAAAAAAAACAATAAATATTCAAACCAAAAACTCTTAATAAACATTAATAAACAAAAACGTATAAAAAATATTTCTGACTATAAACAAGAGGCACACTCCATTTTTTCAACATTAATATATTTTCAATTGTTTTCTCATGACCTTTTAGGTCACGTGAGTTTGTGACAAAAATGTTAAATAATTTTAATCGACTGGTCATATGATGCACACTTATTTTTCTTTCGATTTAATGTATTTTCTTTCTTTTACCACCTTTAATAATGGAGGAAAAAAACAAAACATTTGACATTATAACATTTAGATGTAAAAACTATATATAAATTTATATAATTTGAAATTATTGCCAGTCCCTCAGCAAACCATCACTGCCCAGGGTGGAGCTGCTGATCTCAGTTGTCCTTAATTACATCAAATGCTAATTGAAAAACTTAAATGCAGTAACCCCTTTCTAACCTGAAATATGACCTCCTCAAACAGCCATGTTTGAGGAGGTCAAAAAATAAATGCACTAAATTGTTGCTACAAGATCATATGCACTTATACTGGGTGTCAGTAAAAAAAAAATCTAATTTAGGGGTAAAAGTTTTGTAACCTGACAACAGCCAGATGCATGTCTCGCTCCGCCCAGCTCCACTCACATACATCTGGGAACCCGCTCATTGAAAGTGATTTCCCCAACCGAATTTATGGTCTGTCCAATCAGGACGCAGGGCGGGTGTGTCCTGGAGTGGAGAAGCGACCGTGAGATTCCAACAACAATGGCGGCTCGCATTGAGGAAGCAAGCGTTAGCATTGATGCTGCTATTTCTTCTGTGTTGTCCAATCTATCTGATATTGTTTCATCAAAAGAACATCAGAGAACGGCTTTGAAGGCTTTTGTTGGTGGAAACGATGTTTTCGCCCTTCTCCCGACCGGATTTGGCAAGAGCTTGATCTACCAAATGGCTCCTCCTCTCACAGCGTCACGGCTTAGCTTCGGTGTGAGTGGTTGAAATAGCACGTCAATAAAGATGACAGACAAGTGGCTTATCCAATCATATGCAAGGAGTTTTGATAAGGCCCAGCCTTCAGTAAAGGCAATTCCTATGGCGGGTTCCCAGATGTATGTGAGTGGAGCTGGGTGGAGCGAGACATGCATCTGGCTGTTGTCAGGTTAAAAGTTTTGCACTGTTATGTGCATAGAAAAAAACTGAATAGAATGGGAATCAACCTCTGCCTGGTGGCATGGATCTCCAACTACCTCACAGACAGACCATCGTATGTCAGGCCTAAAGACACCCTCTCTGAAACTCTGGTCAGCAGCACTGGAGCCCCCCAGGGCACAGTGCTGGCTCTTGTCCTCTTCGCCTTATACACCTTGGACTTGTGTTATAACTCTGAGCTGTGTCACTTATATAAGTACACATTGTGGGGTGTATGAGGGACAACAGAGAGGAGAAGAACAGGAGTCTTGTGGGGTACATATCCACCTGGTGCAGACAGACCACTTGGAGCTCAACAACTCCAAGACGAAGGAGCTGCTAGACTTTAGGAGGAATGGACTAAAGACTAAGCCAGTGCTAGTGGAGCGGGCTGAGGTGGAGGCTGTGGCTGGATAATAAACTGGAGTGTTTACACCAACCACTTACAGAGGAAGACAAAGAGCAAGACGTGCTTCCTGAGGGGACTGAGGTCGTTCAACATCTGTAATAAGCTGTTGGAGATGTTCTACCAGTCTGTGGTTTCCAGTGTCCTCTTCTACACTGTGGGGTGCTGGGGGAGCAGTACATCCGAGAAGGACACCCCCAGACTTGACAAACTGGTGAGACAAGCCGACTCTGTGATTGGTAAGAAGCTGGACTCTCTGGGAACGGTTGTAGAGACAAGGACACTTAACAACCAGGACCAACAGACTGCTTGACTCCTTGTTTCCCCAAGCTGTCAAGCTGTACAACTCCTCACTTGGGGGAAGGAGTTGTACAGTAACAATATTACCTATTGTCAGTCATGTAAAAATATGTAATATTCTACTCTCTCACTGTGCAATAACACATGCTAACTACTGTGTAACCTGTGAAATATTTTTCTTATTTTATAAGGTCAGTATATCTCTGCAGTAGAAGTGCAACAATCCAAGTCAACTAATGTGTAGTCTTCCCTAATGTCTCTACTGTGCAGATATTTTGCATATCTAAGGGAAACATAATCCAGGACATTACAACTTTTTTCTTTTTTTTTATCCTTTTTTGTACTATATACACTCTTTTTATATTGTTGGCTGTATTTTTATCTTTAATGACATCTGGCTTTAAATCTTTGTACTCTATATAAGCTACTGGAACCAGAATTTCCCTGAAGGAGTAATCTCACGGGATAAATAAAGTTAAGTCTACATCTAATAAAGTGAAATGGAGCAGGGAAAATGTATTGTGCACACTTAATAAAATGTATTAATTTTGTTCAAAAGTCTCTGTTGGCAATAACAACTTCAAGACGCCTCCTTTATGGAGAAATTAGCCACATGCATTGCTAAGGTGTGATTTTTACCCATTCTTCCACACAAACAGTCTTCAAATCCTGAAGATTTTTGGGCCTCTTCTATGAACTCTGATCTTTCGTTCTTTCTATAGATTTTCTATTGGATTCAAATCAGGTGATTGGCTGGGCCATTCTAGCAGCTTTATTTTCTTTCTCTGAAACCAATTGAGAGTTTCCTTGGCTGTGTGTTTGGGGTCATTGTCTTGATGAAAAGTCCACCCACATTTCATCTTCATCATCCTGCTAGATAATAGCAGATGTTTATCAAGAATGTATCTGTATATTTTTCCATTCATTCTTCCTTCAATTATTTGAAGTTTACCCATACCATATGCTGAAAAACAGCCCCACACCACGATGATCCAACTTTGCAGTGTTATTTGACCTCAAAACATGATGTGTATTAGGAAATCCAAAGAGTTCCATTTTAGTCTGCATCTGACCAGACTATATTCTCCCTGTATTTCACAGGCTTGTCTGAATGTTGTGCAGCAAACTTTAAACAAGCTTCAACATGCTTTTTCTTCAGTAATGGAGTCTTGTGTGGTGAGTGTCCATACAGGCCATGGCGGTTGAGTGCATAAGTTATTGTTTTCTTTGAGACAATTGTACAGTATCTGCTAATTCCAGGTCTATCTGAAGCTCTCCACAAGTGGTCTTTTGATCTTGGACAGCTCGTCTCATAATTATTTTCCCTCTTCTGTCAGAGCATCTGGTTGTGGTTGGTTTATGGTAAAATTGTGTTCTGGATTATGGCCTTAAAACTGCTCACTGGAATAATCTGAAGATTAGAAATTAGTGCTGTCAAAATTATCGCGTTATTAACGCGTTAACGCGAGGCCATTTTAACGGCGATAATTTTTTTAACGTGAGATTAACGCTATGTGGTTTTATGGTACAATTTTTCCAAGTACATCCCGCTGCAGCCTGCGGGAAGGCGGGGCTATTTTCCCCCAGTCTATGCATTTCTCATAGGCTTCTAGAGCGGAGCTCCTCAAGGGAAAAAGACGCTCATACACTGGGTGACGCTAGTGCCTTTTCTTTAAGCCCCACCACCAACAAACAAGTTGAGTGTCTGGTAACTAGTAGCAACCTGAAATACGCTGAGAAAACTGAATCTCGTAGCAGCCCTCTTGCCGTCTGTGTACGCAACAGGTCAGTATCGCATGTGTGTGTGTGTGGGTGGGTGTGTCTGTGTGTGGGTGTGTGGGTGTGTGTGTGTTCTCATTTTTGTTAAGAGGCTGAAAAGTAACTTTCTAGAGCATAGACTACCTTCATCTAGTAATGTCGGTCTATTGATTTTGATGTATTGATTGAAAATTGTTCATTATTACCTTGGTTAATTAACATCTAATGTTAACTCTACTGCATTTTATAGCGGTAGGGTAAAATGCTTGTCTTTGTTCAAAAGACTGTATTAACTGTAAAGACTGTCTTTTACATCAGCCTGTTTTCAGGGCCTTTTTTTTGCCTACATATTTGTTATTTTTTGCTACATGCCTCCCCATCTTCTTGCCATATGTTTCTATGGCATAAATCAGTATCTGTGACCTGTTTTCATTTAAAAAAAAGAACATTGGCACAAACCTAGCCTGTATGTATTTTTTTGTATGTCATCGAGAGTATTTAAATGATTTTCAATCAGGAAAAAAATGTGCGATTAAAATGCGATTAATCGCGAGTTAACTCAGGCATTGATGCGATTAATCGCGATTAAAAAATTTAATCGATTGACAGCACTATTAGAAATCCTTCTGTAACCAATGTTATCTTTATTTACAACAATAAGGTTGTAAAGGTCTTGAGAAAGCTCTTTACATTTACCCATAATGCAATGTTTTGTGTGTGATACCAAAGAATTTCTATAGGCCATCATTTGGGACTAAACTAGTTGATAAAAGTTTGCATTGACAACAAGAAGGATTGCTTTCTAATTGCTGAGAGATTTCTGCGGGTTTTTGGCTTTCAATGCCTTTTGGAAGCTCTCATTCTTCATGTGTTCTGGACATCCATGGATAGATTTGTATGTGTGGATTGCAGGGATTGTTACAGACATATGGTGAAAATGTCATGTCGGTTATGTCAGAATTATTTTGTTGACACTTTTGTAGTTTGACAAAAATAAAACAAAATTAAACATCCCTCTTTGATGTCTAAAAGGTTATGAGAAATCCATAATTTTTTTTGTTGATGAGACATCATGAAAAACAAATCTTAATTGTTGGTTTCGACATCCATGACATTTCTGCCTATTGTTCATGTAATCTGTCAGACGAAAACTAAAGGATCAATGATGATGCTGGATCTTACCCTTGTTTTTGCCACGCCCACCACCACCTGAGAGTAACTGCTGTATGTTAATGGTATGTGCTTGGTGTTTGTGGATATGTTTTTGATATAATCCATCCAAAAAAACAACAACTGATCATTGTGAAGAGAGAAATGGCAGTTACAGTAAACTTACTGTAAACTAGGAGGGAAAATACCAAACCCCTTATGTAGCAATTTAATCATTTATCAGGTATTGAAAGTAATTGTATTTTTTATTTTTTTAAACAAATATCCTTGGGGATTACTGAACATTCACAAAGTATAACTTTTTAAATGTCTTAATTTTTGCCCTTGCAACCACATCAGTCGTCTTGTGACAGAAGAGCTTATGACAGGAAAGACGTGTTAGCTCCATGGAGTGAAGCCAAACAAGAATAAAAAATGAAGGTAAAGTTTTGCAAAACCAAGAGTAGGTTTATCTGTAATTTTTCCTTTGAACGTACAAGGAGAACATTTTTATACTTTTTGATATATTTTAAGCAAACTGTAAAACAGAGATAGCATGGTAACTGTCATGGTTTCATCTAAAGATCTGACCCACATGCAGAAAACCAAACAGAGAACCCAGGGAAAAGTTTAACAGGTTTTATTGTGAGCTGGTAGAGAGGAGTCCAGTGCTGCTCTGAACACTGTCGAACCGGCACTGAAAAGTGATGGGGACGGTTCTGCGGATAGTTCAAACTCAGTGGGAAATTTGTGTCTTTAATTCGAAGAAGGTAATAAAGGCAACAGGACTCACGTTTCCAGAAAAAGGTGTATTTCGTTGAATCCAGTAGGTGTGGGTTGTTCCAGTTATAGACTTGTTCGTTAAAGGGCGGACAGGGTTTAAGCAGGTTGAGGTGTTTCCTTGAAGAACGGAGGAGCTTACTGCCACTTAGATTTCCTGCAGTACTTGAACGGTTTCTTGTGGAGATGAAGCAGCTGCTCAGAGAGACGCCCAAAAAAATCCTTGGGGAAAAGTAGATCCAAACCACCAGTTTGAATCCTCAGCTCAGTTAGATGCTCAGAGAATCCTTCCAGGGGGTAGAAGGTCCAAAACATCCAGTTTGCAGGATGAATTCCTGCCGAGAGGCAAAGACAAAAACAACAAGATTAAGACTCAGACAGACAAAAACTCAGTTTGACTCAGCAAAACTCAGTGTGGCTAGTGTACCCAAAACTAGTGTAACAGGCTAGTGTAACACTCTGGGGTTGAGGTAGTGGCAGTCAGCAGCTTAAGAGTCCTCCAATAATGAGGCAACCATCCGCAGGTGTGTGAGGAGGCCAACGACAGCCAGGCGCCACCTGGTGGTGGAGGGAAAACAAACAAAAGCACAACCCACACAAACTGGATTCCTAAAAGTAACATATAATTGTATTTTAAAAGAATTTTAAAATAATTTCATAACTATATATAAAAAATAATATTTGTGTCATTTCAATTAATGTTTCTACACATTGTGATGAACTACAAGTCAAAATATATCTAAAATTCTGAGTCATGTTTTCTAAATATCATAATTCGACTGTAGTAGGAGAATCCCCCTATATTCAGCTAACATTGCTAAACTCCCACACCACCTTTGGTGTGGGGTAGGAACTGATAAAATAAACTACTGGTGAAAACATTAGTTCTGACACGCAACAGGCAGGAAATAGTAGGATGTAATAATCTCACAGATCATCAATAATATTTATCCAAACAACTTCTTACCTTTGATAGACCGATTCTACTATCAGGAATTGGTCCACTCAAGACAGGCCTTGCACCTAGCATGCCATACATAGTATTACACAAAGAAAAGAAACTATATTACACAACAGCGGCTATTAAACAACAACTGCTTATTCAAGAGTTATTTGCTTTCCTTGTTGTGCACTCCTGCATAGCTACACTATGCTACAGGAGTCTTATATTTCACTAATTATTTGTCTTTGCTTGGCAGACTTGATGCCTAAAATGTCAATGGACTCAGAAATAAGTGCACACCCTCGTCACAGTTCAACAACTCAGCATCTCCCCCTTGCTTGCTGACAGCATTTTGAGATGAAGCCAAAAGCACAGCATGGCGGCAGAGGGAGAACAACCAATGTCTGGTTCAGCAAAGGTTTAAACGATCCACCTAAGCAGTCAAGCATAAGTCCTCATTTTACTTTCCTAGAAGTTATTTAGCTCCTATCTGCACCTTTAGATTATTCGGTTCTACTAAAACATATTGGAAGAGATGTACATATTTGCATGACTGCAGTGAAATGAGAAAAGCCATCCTCTTTATTTTCTGGTTAAGAGTCAAAGCCTTAGATATTACAAAGAGCTTTTAGGTTTGTTGATAATTGAAGAAGATAAAGTCATGCACCACAGTGACAGTTTGGCATGTTTCACCCATCTGCTGGTAGTTTAGTCATAGGGCAGATATTACATGAGATGCTATGAAGTTACCCGCATCTTTTGGCTGAATTGTTCCCTAGGTCTAAAGCCCACATGATGGAGGGATACATTTTGCTTTTGAGAGTGTGTCACCCCTATGGTTATTCTCCTCATGCAGGTAGCCGAGAGGAGAAAAGAAAGGAGCTCTTTGACAGGAGCTTAAAGGACGAGGCTTGCCACCATCCATTGCCTCGGCCTGGATTCCCCCAGTAATGAAATGGTCTGTATCATGGAGGCCTTGTATAAACAATGGTTCTATTCAACCCGGAGCAGAGTCTCTGCCAGGACAGTGCAGAATACGATACCTCCCAATGAGGTTTGCACTTTCTCTTCATCATGAAACCTCAACCACCACAGATAGCCCTCTTTCAGTGTGTGTGTGATTGTTTTTTAAGTTAGGCAGCTAAATCATCAAATTGAACCAGAAGATAAATGTTTATGCTAAAAATGGTTCATCCAGTTCCAATAAATTAGGTTGGTGTTCAAAATTCTTGAACACTTTGCAAATACCATGTTGGACTTACCTTTTCCTTCACAAATGCTCCAACGTTCCACAACAAAAATTCAACAAGAAACCATGAACATTCCCCAGAGATCTAGATGATTGTTGTTCAGCAAAATCCTGACGATCAGCCATCAATGGAAATCTGGTGTGCATTACCCAGAAATCATCTATAACCTGCTGGACGTCAGCCCTGAAGGACTGACTTTGGTGACTGAGGAGACACCTGACCTGCAGTGGAAGGATTGTGATGGAAGAAACTGATCTGATTCTTATGGACATCATTGAGTATGCACATGGTTAAACTCCAAGCAGAGCAGAACAATTCAGTAGACTTAAACAGTGCGATCTGATCCATAGCTGTTCAGAGAAATGTCATCTGTGCACCTGTTGTTATGAAGAACGGCAGTGTTCCCCACCCAACTTCTTAAGAAGCCATTTTTCAGTAGACATGATCCCAAGGGAGATGAAAAGAACGCATTACCTCAGCTGGTGTGTTCTTGAAGAGTAGTGATACTTCATTGTCAGTGAGGCAGATCGTCAGGCTTGAGTTCAGGATGAGGAGTTAAGGGAATTGAAGAGGGATTTCTATATTAGGTAACCTTTTCCCTTCATTTGTTGACTTTATCATTTAAGTTTGATCAGTAGCCATTCTTAGGGTTAACAGTGATTTTAAAACACAGTAAAAACACAAACACATTGAAAGGAACAATACCCTGATTATTTAGCTGGAAACGACTTTCCCTATTTCTACCACACCTATATCCTGCAACTTTTAGATCCATCCTTTGTCCAACACACCTGAATTAAATGGCTTAGTTACCTCCTCAGTATGTGATCATTTTCTCCAAAATCCTCTCAATTATCTAAATACTTGATTGTTGCAGGACACTGGAATTGCCCACCTCTGAAATAAGGGATCCTAATATGAGAAAAAGCAGAGAGAGTGGAACATTAGAGATTGAACTAACAGATTATGCAGAATGGGAGAACAAAATGAAGCCAAATTATAAAAAAAGCAGTCCCTGTGTCCTCCAGCAGTCTAAGCCTATAGCAGAATTGCTATATAGATAGCCCATGATAACCTGAGCCAATCGAACATAAGCTTCATCAAAAAGGAACGTTTTAAGCCTGGCCTAAAAAAATGGACAGGTTGTCTGCCTCATCGGCTTAAAGTGGTTGTTGGTTCCACAGGAGAAGAGCCTGATAACTAAAAGATCTGCCTCCCATTGTATTTTTATATATTCTAGGAACCACTAGCAACCCTGCAGATTGAGAGCAAAGTGCTCTGTTAGAAACATAAGAAACAATCATATAAGGTGTAGAAGAGTATTCAGCAGACACCCCAGGGTGTTCAGGATCCCCCTATTTTTTGAAAGTCCATTAAAAGGACAGACGCTAAAGTCTGGAACACAGGAGTTCCTTGTCCATTGTCTCATTCAGTCCATGTTCAGATTCCATCCTATGTTCATATTTATCCCATGGCTGTGAGAAACTCCTGCTGGAAATCATCCATGCGTTACGTGAGAACAGTGCAGAGGTTGCTGATAACTGGGCAACAAATTAGGACACCATTTAAGTGGTTGGTGAAGATGATCAAGGCAAACTGGAGAAGGCCAGATTGATTATGCTCATCAAAGACATAATAAATATCTGGCAGAGAGCTGCAAGACATAATCTCAGCTGTGAAAGTTTCACAATTTCAGTCATACAGCATGTCGACAAATAAAACAACAACCATTGATTAATATTTATCCATCATTCTTTAAAGGTGGTGCGTTGATTAGCATAGTGACCTAAATTCTACAAAAAAATGCAAATAGTAATTTCAAAAACTCAACTTTTGAAAAGAGAGAACTTTATTGTGATTACATTATTAAATGTTGACAGGCAATATTTTGGTAAAATGTGCTAAACTAGTTTATTTTAAACATTTCAACGACCTATCAAACGATATAGCAACCATTCATTCTAATTACAAAACAACACCAATAAGAGACAAAAACAAGACAACTTTTTGTTTTATCCATCCATCCATTTTCCGTCATGCATTATCCCAGCTGGGGTCACGAGGGGTGCTGGTGCCTATCTCCAGCTGTCTATAGGGGAGAGGCGGGGTACACCCTGAGCAGGTCAGGTTTTGTTTTAGTGTTGTTATTCTTTTGCAGAAGCTTAAATCTCTATTCAGTAAAATTAAGCTGCAAAATTCTTCTGAATTGAACATTCAAATATCCAGCATATCTGCCCACTCAGCTAATGTCCTCTGTATATGAAGGAGTAAACTATATAAAAATGTCATAATGTGTATGTTCTGGTTGGGAAAAATTACAATTTTCATGACTGAGGTCTCTGAGAATACATTTCAACAAAATAGTTAAGGTGTAAAACAGTTTCATCAGGTGAGGATGATCATGTTGCAATGCACCTCACTCCCTTGACTATCATCGTGCTAAATACCATCTCTTGTTCCTCATGATGGTGCTGCTTTTGTGCAATGGGGAAACGATCTATTGATGCACTCTGCACCATGAGCTCATCCAGATTGAAATGTTTATCAGGTCTACTGGATGATCAGGAAAAGTGTCTGGTGGGGTTGGGATGGGCGGGTTACAAAAGTGAAATCAGCCCCATATTATCATAAAACCCTTTGAATCCGAAGGCCTGTCCAGACTTGAAATACATACTTATCGCTTCCATTTCCCAGCATTCTTATAATTTTTCCTCCTGTTATGTCAACGGTTCTCTCTGAACAATAACTCTTAGTTTTTTCTGTGACACTGTGTCGCCTCTGCAGAGTTGAAACAGGCTGTTCATCAAACATGGCCCAAGGGCGTAAAGCAAAATTATCCCAAATAAGAGATAATGAAGCTTATTTATCAAAAGCACCCAATTACAGAACAGACAATTTATGCTGAATTAGGGAATGTATAAAATGATTTCAGTTGATCTAGGCTTTCCTTACATTTTGGTGGATACAGGAAAAGAAGAACTTTATAGTAATACTTAACAGCAGGTGATAAACAGAAGGGTTTCTTCTCAAACTTTTGACCTCGGACCACAGTATCAGCTAATAGCACATGGTGTAGAGGAGCAACTGGTTGCACTTTTGGGATGATGGAGTCCAGGTGCCCTTAGTTTAAGTTACATCCCAGCTGTTTGGCTGGAGGAAAAAAAAGAAAGAAAGAAAGACTGGTTGATTAAATCCAGCAGAGAGGGAAAGAGATCTCTGTGACTATTGTCTTCTGGCTAACCTTCCATTAGTAAGAGCAAACAGAGTACACAAAGGAGCACTGGTGTGGAGTTTCAGCTGTAAAGTCAAGCTGTAAGTATATATATTTGATTCTCATCATTCTGTAAATTAAGAGGTTTTTTTTATAACTGAATTTTAATTTAATATTTAATTTCCATAAATTAAACAAAGTGAACCTGATGGGTTAAAGGGTGAGAAAAAAGCGAGTTGTGATACCAAAATCCCACCTCCATCCCAACCTCTATTTTGAGAAAAGGATGAGGCAAAAAATATATTGTTTTTTATCAATATTATGTTAAATATTTTTGTTGATTTTGGGCCAAACAGGCCTGTCTGATGCTAAAGGTCACTGAAAAACAGCAGCTGTAGTCTGGATTCTGGAGGAGGGAGAAGCAAGGCAAGGGCTTGTGCACGCCAAGGATCTCTTAAATTCACCTCATGTCATTTATGGGTTTGTAGGTTATTTTTATGTTCAAATAGTGAATTAATATATTGTGCTCCAGCACATCTGTGCACATGCATGCTCCCTGGTATGTGATCAAATGGGCGTGAGACTATAGCAACACAACCAGACCCCATACAATGATGCCTCAACCACTGTGGTTTAGTGTACTGTGGCTGACATTTACTGTTTGTCCATAAAATGTTGCTTCATTTCTTTTTGAGAGAGTTAATGCGTTCTACAGCTCAGGGACTGTTTTATAACCACAACTGGGCTTTGCTGTGGTTTCCTGCAGACAGCAAGACCTCTTTTATTCACCCTGCGACTGATCATTGGCCGGCTGTCATTTTGTCTTTTCCATTTATCTGAAGAGTGGTTTTCAGTTTTCTCTTATGTCTTTCTAGTTTGTTTCCATTTTTACAACATTGAAGATCCTTTCAAAGGGGAAGATTATTTTGAACTCATCATTTTTCAATTAGTTCTTACATCCATCCATCTTCTCCTGCTTATTCCCTACACCCTGAGCAGGTCGCCAGTCTGTCCGAAGGAAACTCAGATACACAAAGACATACAACCATGAAGACACGCACATTCCTATCTAAGAATAATTTAGAGAAACCAATTAACCTAACAGTCATATTTTTGGACTGTAGGAGGAAGCCGGACCTGTTGAGAATCCGTGCATGCACACAGAGACAAAGAAAACTGCATGTTGGAAGTCCCTGGGTTTGGAATCGAACCCGGAACCTTCTTTCTGCAAAGCAAAGGTGACAGACTGCCTCACCATGCAGCCAAGTTCTTATACCCAAGTCAACTATCTCTCTAAAACAGGGCTGGGCGATTCCAGTTCCTGGGGGCCGGTATCCTGGCCCCCGGCTCCAACACACCTGAATTAAATGGCTCGGTTACCTCCTTAGTATGCAGTCACTTCCTCCAGAGTCCTCTCAATCATCTAATTATTTGATTCAGGTGTGCTGAACCAAAGACACATCTAAAAGTTGCAGGATAGCGGCCCTCAGGAACTGGAATTGCCCACCACTGCTCTAAAACAATGATTCCCAACTGGGGGTATACAGACTCATAGTGGTCCACGAGTGCATCGCAAGGGGTACATGAAAATATTTAGGTAGTTAAATGAAATAGGCTGGGATCTGTTTAGCTTTGTGAGGACCCAAATGAAAAATTAAACAACCAAAAAGTAAGTTTTTCTTATGTTTGATTTTACCTTCAGCTTTGACACACATCCAAACCAAACAGAGGAACATCCTGGATGTAGAGAACAGCCTGGTATCAGCTGTTCTTCACACTAAGCAATCACAGCTCATCTTTATGAAAACAAATAAGTCAGTCTGTCTATAATTTTTATTGTGTAATTTGTTTCTAATTCATCAAATTTAAATGTAACTATACCGGTAGTTTAAATGTAAATATAAACTCAGAGGAGCTGCCGTTTTAGAAATACAGGGTTAAAATATGATTTTATTTTGTATTTATTTTGATTCCTTCCAAACTTCTGCGTCATATTTAAGTTGTTTTTTTTTTAGATGGAAAGCATTAATCCTAATAAAAAGGCAAATTAATGACAGACTTTAATAACATTAAATGGTTCTTTTTCAGAGTCAACAAGAGCCATTGTGGAAGGTTCAAAAAGCCCCTTAATGGAGTCATGATATTTGCTAACTCTGAATCTTTCTGTAATCTTCCTGGTGATACATCTACAAACAACAAAAATCATGACATGCAAACATACCCTTAACCTTGACTTAAAAACAATGAGTGAGCATGCAGAATGCCTGGAGTTCAACTGTCAGAACGTTGGTGTACAAGTTGAATAGCATGCTCACCGGCTGAAGTCAGCGTAAAAAGGCCAAACCCAGAGTCATACGACTGTGTTTACTAGTACCTGTTAAAAATAATCTTCGGGACCGTTGCCAAGTTTAGAGTCACCCATTTGTTACAATGTTTTCCCTCCACGAACTCACTGACCCAGATGGAAGAAAAAAAAAGAAAACCTGCTGAGTCGCTGATCACGCCAACATGTTTCATCCAAACGTCAGTGAACAATCTTCACTGAGTCATGCACACGTGTGAGCATGCACACGTACACCCATCTCTGCTCTCCAAAGTCAAATAGATTCACAAAAACAGTAAAAAGAGAGCTTAAGGGAGATTTGTGATCTTGTAAAAACACGGCGAGCTGTGAACAGCTTGGACGAGTTGCGCTTGTCAAACAGAACCTGCAGCTTGTGCAGAGGAGAGCCACTAACTGACTGCCATTAAAAGCGTTATGTTAAGCTTATGCAAGTCAAAACATTTAGACTTAAAGTTATGAAAATGTCAACTCTCCTCCACATAGCCTTTCAACAACACCTTAAAATAAAGATCACTAGTTGCTCATTTTCACCTTGCAGCTAGTCTGCATTTTAACAACCATCTCCAAATAATATCCAAAATATTCTTTGCATAATACCTTTTAATTTTGATGTGGTTTTGCAATCTTGCTGCAAATGAAATACTAATGCATATTTTAGCCAACCCTATCATAATCCTCTCTAATAGTTAACTTACTGAATGATAAAGCTTGCCTGGGACCAAGTTAATCTCTTTGGTCCCCAGGTGAGAGAAAATACTTCTGTTCAAAGCCGCAACCAGGACAGAAGCCAAAAAAACTCTAAATCTAAATTAAGAATGGCGGGCTTCTGCCTCTTGGCAGTCGTTTCCACTGCTTGACAGACGGAAGGATTGTGACAGGTAGCAGCCTGGCCTCTGGAAAAAAATTGAAAGATAGATAAGAAGTTTTTTCTTAAAATAAGGGCATTTTTTCTTGGATTGAGGAGATAAAAGATAAATTTTGCCAATGGAATGAGACAATTTACACTTGAGATAAGAAAACATAATTGCATTGTATTATTTCAAGTGCATATTATCTAATTATCTTATTTTAAGAGTAAAAATACTAATTCTATTGGCAAACTATCTCATTTACCTACTCAAATTAAGGATAAATACACTAAATTTAAGAAATGTTTTACTTATTTCTAGATCGTTTTTCCAGTGGTACTTAGGAACCCTCTGTTTGCACCATCAGGTTGTTAATTTAGACTTAAACCTACAATTACTAGAAATCTTTATACAGAATGACTAATATGTGAAAGTGGAAGAACTTTGGACATGGTGCTACCAATTCATAAGCTTTTCTACTGATTTTGGTCATATTTAGATATTGCCAATAACATTTTAAATATCCATATCAAGAAAAATAACAGTTTATTTCTATCGAAATATCATCTTCTTAAGAGATTATGAATAAGCCACAGCTAACTGTTTCTTCAAGTCACTGAGGTTTACTGGACTGCTATCTAAAGGTCCCAATACAAGATATCCACTGGATTTGGGCTTTAAGTACCGTAGTCCATTTGTATGACTGAGAGTTTTTTTTTTTATTACATTTTCTTGTAGATAAGGTGCTGTGTTTCATATCATTGACCCAGTGTGGCCCAGATTTCTGTATTTCGACAGATGGTCTGAACTGTTGCTTTGGCGGAAAGAGAAGTTTATGATGACCACACTAACTAATAAGTGTCCATGGTCTGCGGCTGCAAGTTAAGCCCAAATCAGTCCACTATCATGCAGCAATTGTATGCAGTGTTTGCACTGATGTGCTACATTTGGTGTTATGGCAAGTTTCTCTAATATAGGAAAGGGACATTGTTCCACAAATCTTGGCCAGGACTCAGATGCAGCTTTGTAAACATAATTCGCATTGACATTTTTTTATTTTAGAGGTAAGAAGTTCTCTATTCAGAGTAGTTTGGAAATTACATTATGATCCTTAAATATTGATGGTCAAAAACAGATACTTCCCTCAGATTCATGCTGATATGTTTTTATTTCTTGGCTTTGTATTAAGACACACCTGTTTTTTCTGCATCAGACAGCTGATTAAACACTAGCTTTTATAGTGGTGCTGTTACAAAATTAGGTAATGACGTGATTAGAAGTAAATTAGCAATAACTATTGTGCCACACTCTCTAAGGGTGTTAATTTCAACATTACCTCTAAGCAGATAAAATCCAGCTGCACTGTTCATCTAGGATGGAAGAAAACAGGTTGTTAAAGTTAAATCAATTACACCTCACCTCAACAAAGTGTCTGAATGTGTTTTACAGCATGGTCCAACAAATCAGCAGTTTAAATTCTGCTGAGTAATTACAGACAATTGCAGAGTAGATTAATTAGTTTTCTTCTCGTCCGAGATAGTTTCTTTTTCCATCTGGCATGATGTGCAAAAGGAACCTCAGGAAAATAGAGAACAAAATGTTTTAATTAAATCCTCGCAGGAGAGGTAGAGTGCAAGTTAAATCATGACATTTATGTGAAGGTTATATGGGTTTGTACCTCCAACCAGGCTAAACCAGTTAAAGAATCCATAATAGCAACGGTTGCTGAAACTCCCATCCACAAACACCCATCAGCCATCCACCCATTTCAGCGATCAGGCTTATGGAACTTAGAAGCCTTGAGGCAGATGCTGTCATACCGGTGTAGAGCCTCATTATCTGGCATTAGTTTTACACGGGCATGTGCTTCTGCATGGAGCTTCAATCATCACGTTGTCTTTCTGCTTTTTGAGAATGGTAAACAGGTAGATGCTTTTCTGCAGCTTAGGCTCATCTGCTTTAGAAATGTTTTTTGAAAAGAAATATTAAAAATAGTTAATTTATGACTAAGAAAGTTCACCAATTTGCGGATTTATTACTTGGCATATTAATGTTCTCTGTCAGTATTCTAACTTTATCGGCTAAGGAAATATTTAAAATGGTAATTTAGATAAAATTGGTCAGTAGAATAGTACAGTCCAGCTGAAACACAAACATGTTCACATGCGAGGGGGTCTGAGAAGGTGGTAATCCATGTCTTGCCCCGGGGTGCACCTCATGCCCTAAATTCCTTTAAAACCGCTCAAACAAACCAAACAAAGGCTAACGTGTCCCCACAGTTCAGCTGCACCATCATTGGAGGATATTAATAGACATACCTGGGATTGATGAGTAATGCCAAGTCCACGCCCTCTGGTTCTGCTGTCATATTTTTTCTGCCTCAGGCACAGAGCTCCTGGGGAGATGCCGTCCATACGCTTGTAAACAACAGATTGCACATTTCATCCGTCACTCTCCCAAATGTCGATACTGTTAAAAATAAAGAGAGGAATGTTTTTTTAAGGTGTGCCACGAGCTGGGATTTAAAATGACATGTGCACCAATGCTGCTAAAGCGCTGGCTGATGTAATGCAGAGCCTTTGCGCCCACATGGAGTAAAAAAGTAGAGGATGTTGCACTTGAGAGTGAGCCAGGGCAAGCTACAGAGACCATGCCGGCTTATTATCAGTGTCATTAAAAATACTAAAATATCTGACAAATATCTGCTACACAGCCTGGAACGGTCAATGCATGGACTGCTTAAGACCAGAAACCATACTGAGCCGAGTAGATCCTTTAAGACCTAGGAGATGCCATTTGTGGTATCCCTGGGTCTAACTTGTTTTTCTCAACCACATCCTACACAACCTAAGTTAGATTGACATTAGGGGTGTTTTCAGGTCAAGCGGACACTTAAAGCAAAAAGAGAAAGATCCATTTCTTTTAAAAGCTATGATTATAAAAACCACAGCATGATAAGATTATAACAATTTCCACAACAGGCACTCACACAAATATGAGGTTTTCACAAAGTGCACAAAATAATAGAAAAACTGATCTTAGCACGACTTGTTGGTGTGAACCTTGAAGTTGTTTCATCCAGTCTGTGGGACTTCTTAGCTCTGAGGGCTATGTTACAGAGATGGAGAAGGAGGTCAGCCCAGTGTCTATGAGCCAAATGTTCCATAACCCATGATGTTGAGCTCTAAAATCAGACTAATGCCACAGACTCATAATCAAACCTACTCAACCCAGTTCAGTCTCAATAAGACATGACTACAATGTTTTACTTTACTTCCGTTTGTTATTTTCTATAATTATTTGAAAGGGCAAATTCCACATTGCGAGTACTATTTAATGAAGATGCCAGTTGGGGACCTGTGAGGCGTTTGTTTCTCAAACTAGAGACTCTAATGTACTTATCTTTTTGCTCAGTTGTGCACCGTGGCCTCTCACTTCTTTTTCTACTCTGGTTAGAGCCTATTTGTGCTGTCCTCTAAAGGGAGTAGTACACACTGTTGTAGGAAAGTGAACATGATCGCACAAGGGTTTTCTAATCATCAATTAGCCTTCTGAGCCAATGAGCAAACACATTGTACCTTTAGAACACTGGAGTGATAGTTGCTAGAAATGGGCCTCTATACACCTATGTAGATATTGCACAAAAAACCAGACATTTGCAGCTAGAATAGTCATTTACCACATTAGCATTGTATAGAGTGTATTTCTTTAAAGTTAAGACTAGTTTAAAGTTATCTTCATTGAAAAGTACAGTGCTTTTCCTTCAAAAATAAGGACATTTCAATGTGACCCCAAACTTTTGAACGAAAGTGTATATGTATGTATGTGACTCCCGAACTCAACAACACAACATCAAATCATAGACTTGACAGTCTGCTATGACAAACATAGCAGATTTTATTATGTGGACTAGTGTATGGGTACCCTCCTTCAACTGGCACCTTAAGGTAGAGAAAGGGTTTCAGTGTCCCGATGATCCCAGAGACTATGCTGTCTGGGGCTTCTTGCTTCTTGTAGGGTCTTCTGAGTTCATAACCCTAATGACTCAAAAAATGGAGCCACTGATGGAGGAGCTGTTACCTCAGCCTGGACCCAGAAATTGGGGTTCATCAGTGAACACCACAGGTTAATGCTTGCAGGATCTGGCTGGGTCAAGCACAAATAAGACATGCAAGGCCATCCCACATTGGAATCGAACTCCTCGAGAGAGGGTGAACTTTGCTGTACTCTGTAGTGGCTTGCAGGGAGAAACAGAGGGCTGGAGAGGATGTCCATCTTTCCAGCTCCTCTTTTCTGTGTTGGATTTCACACTGGTGTATGAGAGGGTCGAATCCCTGCCTCTTTGGGTTCAGGGGAGGAATCCCACTGTTGTCTTGGCTTCTAGGCTGAGCAGCAGTACAGAGTATCAGACCTTTTTCCCATCTCAGGAATTCCATCATTATGCTGGTAGAATTCAATGTCCTTTATAGAAATGAGGAGGGTAATGAAATGGGAGGAATGCCACCCAGCTCTGAATCCATGTAATGTTTCATTTTTGGACTTCTGTGAAAGTCCTGGATTGTCTTTCATGGAGACCATGTTTGTTCATCAGTGCATTTGACAACTGGGGTCTGTTTCACGAAACAGGTCTAACAAATTCAGATTCAAATCCGCAAGTTTAAAGTGATCTAGCCAAACCTAAGGAACTCTGAGTGTTTGATTTCACAACGGCTGCTATGAATTAGTTCTATCAAGTCTTTGTTTTATTTCTTTTTTTATTTGTTTAAAGTTCAGTTCAGCTTCAAATCTGATTATTTAAATAATTTGCTGATGAAAATTGTGTACTTCACTGTATATTTGCAGCAACATTTAATATACCATGCAAAATCCACCAAAAAACTGCTTTACTGTATATTATTTTTATACTTGATGAAATGAAATGACTACCCCATGCGATGTATAGATACGCATTTAAATTCTAAGAAAAATTATATAGGAGTTAGCCTTGTCATCTAGATGGACATAGAGGAGAAGAAGATGCTACTCTGACTTTTCATCAAAAGAGTTCAATTATTAAATGTAGACAAATAAAATGTTCTTGGCAAGCACCAAACTGGATGTTCTTTTTTGTGGCTGTAATTATCTGAATTAGCTACAAATTGAAGAGCTATTTTAATCTGAATCTATCCAGCTGTTAACAGCCACATATGTGCTGATTTTATGCAGCCAAAAGTTCAGGACTGAATGCAAACTGAACAAGATGGAGATGATTATTTACAGAACCTGCTGGATGCAAAGCTTAAAACAATTACTGCTGTTCGATGAGATCTCATCACATGGAGTTCCTTCATGGGATAATGAGTGATGAATGACATGATTAAATGACAATAGAAAAAGAAATAAATAAACATCCCTATTCTAAGTTTTAATTTACTTATTTTACCTTACAAACAACAAGATCACTGGCATCAAGTTTGTTTAGACTCAACAGTCAATGATGCTGCTAAAAATAAACATCTTGAAAATAAAAAACACATTTCACTAAACAGTAAAATGTTGATGGAAAAGAAGCAAGGTTATGTCTGAGGCCTTTGTCTCTTGAAATGTTCCTGTTCCCACTTGACAGCGTTCCAAAGAACATTTCACATTATCCACATTCCTAATGATAACAAATAACCCATTATTACAGACATATAAAAGACACTAATGATCTGTCAAGAGGTAGACAGACGTGTAATTAAACAAGCTGTCTGAGATTTTACTGCAGTTCAGCAGACGGTGTGGTCGCTAGTTGAGATGATCTGGCCTCCACGGGGGAGCTACCATGAACCGTGACGATGGTAAGACTTTAAATGCTGCTAAGGTAATTTGAGTCCTCAGAACCTAATGATGGTGGCGCTGTGTGTGGGTGATTAAAAGGAACAACCTCAAAGTATAGTATGAGAACGGATGGCAGGGACAGACGGAAGGAGACGGTGAGTGTAGAAGGAAAAAAAGACCTCCAGAGATTCCTGTCATTTTATAGCAGACTCTGTTAACAAACCTGCAGACTTTCTGAACAATTTAGATTGTCTTTGGACTGTGGCTGCTTCTTCTTTAGGTGTCTCAATCATGCTTTTTCAGACCACAACAGATTCCACTGAGGTCTGACATGCCACCTTTTTCTAAGCATGCCAGCTTTTTGTAAGCTTCTTTTTGTAAGCATGATTACAATTATAATGGAACATAGCATACATTAAAGCAGTTTTGACATTTGGAATTGTATCTCATATATGATGGAGAAATTAATTCCCATTCAGCCATGTTAACAGTTATTTGTGGTGTGCTTTGCTTTACACCACACAAATTATGACCAAACCTGCTTTGACAATGATTTGTAGATTCTCTTTGGATTTTGAAACCATCTAATAATCCTAAAATCTCGCTGTTTGAACCAGGGGTTCCTTAAATGAATAGCTTAGAAATGTATTTAAAAGGTTATACAATATTAACGTGTGTTAATGTGATATCTGAGAACCAGAAACCTGAAAATTTAATTTCCAGTAGAAGCATGGTACCTAACAAGATCTTTTTCAGTAACTGGACAAATCCTAAAGGTATCACTTATTCCAGCCATTTGTTCATCTACGACTTTGAGCCATCAAAGAAGCTGCTTCCATCAAACTCATGGGTTTCATCAACTGTTTTATTAAGGGAACAATTCAGCTCTGGGTCTAGTTTTGTAGAAGAAAAAAAAAGCCATACTAAAATCATCTGGTTGAAAATAAAATCTTTTACTCTTTTGGATATTTTAATAGGAACAAGGTATGTCTTTTTAATACACCGCTGGTAAACAAAGAACCAAAAATCATTGCAAATAAACTGCTCCTTGTTTGCAGTTCATCTTAAGTTCAAAAGCATTAACTACATTACCCACTTGCTAATTGGCCTAACAGACTATAAATCCTCAAAAAATGATCCTACCAAATCTGAGTGTAAAAGTAACCAAATAAAAATTCGGAAAGACCTCCATAACGCCTGGAAAAGTACTAATGGGGAAATCAGGAAAGCTGTATGAAAGGAAAATATAAAGGCTTTAAGGAGATTCAAAGAGGATTTTTTTCAAGCTCTCACACATTTCTATGCACAATGCTCATATATACCATACAAAAAAAATATGCTGTAGTATTTTACCCTTAAGAAGGTAGTTGATGTTATTTATAACTTAACTAAGTCATTTTTGTCAAACATTTCCCTGAACTTAGGCACAATTTGTTTTGCACATTTCCTTTATAATCTGTGTTTCCTGTTATTTGGTCTTTGTAGGAACATTTTAATAACTGTTGGCAGTACGACTAAGTCGTCTACTTCTGCGGAGCAATTTGCTGTTATTAGCGCATATTTTTAAATGACATAAATGTGTTCAACATGACTGACTTCATTTCAACCAGAAACTATGATCATGACTTCATCAGCACATGCCTTTGTTTCAGTCTACTCCCCAGACACCTGCAGATATTGAATGTACAGATTATTTGTTCTCATTAGTCTTGCATATATCTGGTAGTAATCTTCTTCCTATTAGAGCTTTAAAATTTTCCACTAACTTATGACTTGACTTTGGGGTTTTTCCAAATATCCCAAACTGACTGCAAACACAATGAGCACAGTTCTCACACTGAAGGAGTGAAGGGAGTGAACCCTCAGCTCTCATAAAAGCAGGTATCAGCTTTGTCTGACAAAAAACAAACAGCAAAAACAACAAAAAAACTAAACAAACCAAAACAACAATAATTCCTTACCAGTTATGGATTTTAAAGGAAAAGTCCAGTCACATTCAGAATACAAACTTCTGAAAGTACTTTGAAATGATAAGTATTTTTAATTAAGAGTAATTTGCATTTGAATGTGCTTTACCAGAGGCATCCATGTTTGTCAAAGAACACTACTGCAACCTACCGGTTTGTGACGTCACGGTGCGGTATCGGCTGTTGATCAAGTCCCAGTGCTGTGTCTGGTGTTAGTCACAACATGCTATTAACCATGATGTTGATGACCAGTGCACTTTGCGAAACAAAGAGTAACGGATTAGTGACGTGTTTTGTCTCTGGCTAGAAGTTCGATGGCAAACCATCCCTCTTCAAGTTGGCAATCCAACGACGAACGTGTGGTGATCATTAAAATTCAGAAAGGTAATATACCAAAGTTTTTTTTTCACTTTTACCCGATGTATCTGACATCCAACTGCCATGCACATGGGCATCAGTTTAACTATAGCTCTGGTAAATTTCAATGGTAAGGTTCTCTTGAAACCTTAAATAATTGATGTTGATTGCAGATGTGTCTAGTGGTTCCCATTGATTTTGCTTGTAAAGTGGACAGAATGGCGCTAGGCTTACCGCACTCCTGCCAGAAGACCTCAGGAGAGAGGTGTTATTTTATTTTTGGCAAAAATGGCTGTTCCTGGACTCAGTGATCACGTCGAAAAAATATTGTTTTAATTTTTTTTTACTGATTAAAGCTAAATCCATTAATTCAGAGTAAACATATTTGTTGTAGGTATGAATAATGACCCATTGGTTATCCCTTGCTGACCGGACTTTTCCTTTAAGTCTCTAGTTGGCCAAACAGCCAGTTGCAAAACCATCTTCATTCAGTGTTTTTCTTTTTTTAAATGGTATTTTTGCCTTTAGGAAATGTTTTATGTGTCAGCTCCAAAGGACAACATGTGCCTGAGCACTGAACATAAAACCTGGAGGAAAATGCCAAATGCTTATAAAAAGGCTACCTACTTTTTCATTTTGTCAACTCAGAAAAACAATTTACCAAGTCTGGGTCCTTGATTAGCTGGCTTTTATGCTTGGCCGAACTTGGTTTGAAATCAGAGGCTATTCAGTTAGCTTTCAGCCTAATGCAGAACTTTCAAATCGCTACTACTATATGTGGTTTTACTTTCAGATGAATATATTTTATGTGTTGCTGGGTTAAAGTATAAGATTTAGAATGATAAAGCTGATGGATGAAATATTTTGCTGGGGTAGATATAGCAAAACTGGTGGTGTTACAAGTTTATATGATAGTGGATTTTAATTAGGAAACTGGATTCTTCCGGTTGTTTTGTCTCGTCTTCAAGGAAGAGTCTATGGAGCGAAGAATGTTCTTGAATAGATGAAATGTTTCAACAAAAAAGGACCATCCAAACGCCTTACACAACTTATTTTGGGATGTTTTTTACCAGAATTTTTTAGATGCATCAGGATAATAATGCACGTTATTATGTTTATCAAGTCTCTGTTAACTGTCTGGAATCTGTTCCTTTTTTCACCCTTTATGATCTTCTCAGTGTGTCACAGAAACGGCTCCCATTTAAGCACCACATAGTGGTTTAGTGAGGTACTAACCTTAAAAGAAAAACCATGATAGATCTTTAGAAAGTCCTGAGAATTGTTGATCCAAAACACTACAGAAGATTAAAATAAGTCGCTTGGAAAGAAAAAAAACTCTGATATTTAAATTTTTTTTTATTGTATTGTCTCATAGAAACACAGTTTGTGTTTGACCCTGCACTGGAAACAGGAAAACACTCTTTGAATTGTTGCTGTTTTGTTGATGATTTTCCCTTTTCACCCTCATCCCCTCAACCAGTGAGCATCCACATCCCTGACAAGCCCAGTGACACACCTACTTACCACCCACATAACTAGAACAAATGATGGAGCATAATTGCACCCTGAACGTGTTGAAACAAAGTGCTCTCCTTCACATATTACTCATTTTCTCATGAGGCTGAGTTTTTCCATCCCCACAGGGAGGCAAAAGTTAGAAGAACAAGTGGGCCCAGACTGGCTTGCAGGTACAGATACTAGGAGATGGAAGAAACAAGTGAATCCAGAGTAGGAGATTAGTAACAAAAAGGTGTGGAGGACTGGGCGGATTCCCTAAGGTATATTTAGGATTGAGAAAAGTAAAGGGCGGAGGAGAAACTTGGTGGTTGGATGAAAATAAAACTGAAATTGAAGAATGTTGGATGTGAAGGTCACTCAAATTTAGACAGGTTGTTTAAAATAGCAACTGCTTTCATTTGAAGAAGAGTAGGTGAAAAAGGTTCCATGCAAAACTGAAAAAAAAACTTATTTGAGGGAAAGGGTCTCATTGGAAGCTTATTTCTGTTGAACATGGATTTTGCATCAAATAATAAAAACCTGTATCATGGATCTGTTTCAGATCTTTCTTGTAGACTCCATCTCTGAATTGAAATACTTGTAAAGATAAAGGACAAACAAATATAGATTGTATATTAATAAAAGTATGATTATCATTAAAGTAAATTAGAACTATACGAGCTTCTAAAACAGGGGGGTCAAACTCAATAACAGAAGGGACCATGTAAACTCCCAGTTGGACTTAAAGGAAATGTCTGGTCAGCAAGGAATAACCAATGGGCCATTATTTATAACTAAAACTAACACGTTTGCTGTAATTTAATGAATTTGGTGTTAATCATTAAAAAAATAAAAAAATATATTTTTTGCTGCGATCACTGAGTCTGGGAGCAGCCATTTTTGTCCTGCAATAGTAACACCTTACACCGGACATCTTCCGGCAGTGATGTCACGGTGCGGTAAGCCTAGCGCCATTCTCCCCGCTTTACGAGCAAAATCAGTGAGAACTACTAGACACACCTGCAATCCACAACAATTATTTAAGATTTCCAGTGGACTTCACCATTGAAATTCACCAGAGCTATAGTGAAACTGACAATGCCCACGTGCATGGCATATGGATGTTGTAATACATTGGGTAAAAGTGAAAAAAATATGATTATTTTCTGATTCATTATTCTCCTGGTCGTTGGATTTCCAACTTGAAGAGGGAGTATTTGCCATCGAACATCTGGCCAGAGAAAAAACATGTTACAGTGCTCCATATAGTGCACTGGTCGTTGCCATCCTGTATAGTTGCGTGTTGTGACAAACACCAGATACAGCATTGGGACTTGCTCAACAGCCGATACCGCACCGCGACGTAGGTGGCAGTAGTGCCCTTTGAAAAGCATGGATGTCTCCAGTAAAGCACATTCAAATGAAATTACTCATAATTAATTAAAAACAGTTATCATTCATTGAAAAGTATGTAATAATTTTATACTTACAGTACTTTCAGAAGTTAGTATTCCGAATGTGACTGGGCTTTTCCTTTAAAGCAATAGGATTCTAGTACTCTTAATACAAAAGTATAAAAGCTGATTTAATCTTCTCCCACTAGAAAAAAGCATAAACTATGGTGGAAACCTCTTTTATCTTTATTGAAATGTTGAGCCTTTATCCCTTTTTTACAAAGGAATCATCAGCAGCACAGTCAAGGTGTAATATCACAAAAACATAATTCAATAAGATGTCAACTTAACATGCACATCTTTAATACAATTTTAGCATAAGAAAAACTTCTTTTTTGTGTTAATTTAGTTTATTTATTTCCATTAATTTGAGCCAGTTATCTAATAAGGGGCCATTTGTATAAGGGATGAAATACACTTTCATTTCAGTTTATAAAAAGTCTGTTTGCTGTTGTTTCAGAAAAAAATGTTTCCTTTTCAGTCAGAATGTAAAAATTATGCATCAGAAACCCCTCAATGGGTGAACAATATTATTCCGTGAAGAGATTTAGAGTGAGGAGACTCATGATTAATGACATTTAAGCCGCAGTCACTAGAGAAAGAAATACATGAACCCTCGGTCACATTGTCAGCCTCTCAGTTACTGACATCTGTTAATAATGCTGAGCAAGCAGACGGGAAACTCTGATGATGCTACAAGTTTTGTGGCCATACTAAAAATCAAAGCTGCCACCGTCTCGCTAATTGGTTTTTTAAGGGGGTTTAAATCCGCAGACAGAAATCATACTGACTTATCGGAAAAGGACCCACCCCCTCCAAAACACACACCCCAACACACTCAGTTTATTATTAGCAGATTTCTGCGTTTTCATGCAACGTCTCTGCAATGCATTTTCCTCCTCCTTCGATCAGTTTGGACAGCTATATTTTCCAGCTGCTCTGGGCCAATCATAACACACGTTTAATGTATTACACTCTGAAGTTCCTTGCAAGGAAGTTCTCTCAGAGTAAATTACAAAGCTAATCGCTCTGTACTCTGCTGATAATGGCCCTGTTGACAGGAGTTGCTAGGCTCCAATCTCTCATCCCAATCAGCATCTGTCAGTAGAGGCAAACAGAAATTGTGTGTTAGTGTGAGAAATATAATGAAAAAAGGAAAAAAAACAAACAGAAACAGTCTCCTGGAAGGGAGTGTGGTCAAGCCGTGGCCCCGCAGTGTCCAGCCTGTTGAAACAACGGCTTCAGATGTTGTAAACATTGACTTTGCTTTGTCAATGTTTACTCTGAGGCTCGGTGAAGAAACTGCGAAGCACTTCATTTTGATTGGAGCTAATTTGACAGCCTGACAGTGCAAAGATCAGCATGTTTGAATGATGCATCCTTTTTATGGTAAAAGGGCTGCAATTTGCATGCTGGAAAAGATAAACGCAGGAGCAGAGAGTAGTTCTCTTTTTTCTTCTGTCTTACCAAATCCTCAACAAACTCTGCTCTGTATTTTACTTTATTAGGAACCAAATCACGGGAAAGCAGCCTGCCTCCCCAAACACCACCTTGGCAGATGTGAAAACTTTGCAAGTGGACATTTCTCTTAGTGGTGGTGTACCTTAAAGATTTTGATTTCTTTCTTAACTAAAGATATTTTGTCCCTATGAAAAAAAACTGTGGTTTGTTTTCCAAATGATGCCATTCATTTGTGTTCCGCTAGAGTGCGGACCGAAACCATCTTACTGAGACCATTTGGAGAAGCTGCTACCATCTGTGTTCCAAACCATTGCTTAAAAAGTTCACTTATGAGCAGGTTTCTTCTATTCCAGTCCTCAAAAGCTGCCATCCTTCAACATTGAGATGCATCCTGGCTCTAATGCAGCATTATAAAATAAATTGGCTCATTACCAGATGTATTTCAATGTGCACAAACTCCTCTGCAAAGTTCTTAAATGATATCCAAGGGAGCATTTTTTCAGACACAATGTTAGTCCAGATCAACTGCAGCAACTGAATTAGTCAAACCGCACTGTTCCTCTTGATCATTATGAGAAAAGCCAGTTTCTGTATGAAGGCCTCCCTCCAACTAAACTCACTGTGTGAGAAAATATTTAAAAATGACAAAGTTACAGTTTAAACATGATTGTTATGTAAAAACATTCTTTCTATCAAGATTTGTAGGTTTTCCAGCGACAGAACATGTTGAAATATGCCCTCTAAACACTCAAAATATTTTTCATAATTACATCTGAAATAACCCTGAGTGTCAAACATTGCTGATTCACAGACCAAGCAGGTCTTTGTTTTGTGCTGAGAGCTAACAGACATATGTTTACATACCAGAGAGCAACTACATTATCCGATAAAGTTGGAATTGAAACAGTCCCATGAGGGATTCTCAGACGTATCCAAGACCCCTCTCGATGTATCTCCACCTTCAATCTTTAAAAGTGATGAATAGGGTCAGTTAATCCTATTAAAGTACTGTTGATATAAAGAGCAGATTTACATAGTTGAGTGGAAGGGGTGGTGGTGTGATGGAGGACAACAGCTATTTCATAAATGTCCTGGGACTAAGGGGGACTGAGGCTGGGACAAACGCCCGGGATCCACTTAGAGAAGCAGAAGGATTGATGGTTGAGGACAGAAGGAGAGAAAGTAAAAGTCACAGAGAGGGTGAGAAAAAGGACAAGAGGGAAAATTAAAAATGTTTCTTTTAGAGTGTTCTGTCATCTCATATAAAACATGGTGGCTCCCTTTGCAGTTCCCTAAATAAAAGAGCAGAGCAGCAGGTTGTAGGTGTTACAGACTAAATAGAGTCTGGATTGTTAAGAAACAATCAAAAGTTAATTACCTTCTCTTGCCTCAGCCTAATAAATCAAGAAGATTTCTGTGTGATACATAAGGGTGATGGTCACGTGATGGTTCAAACATGAAAAAAAGAAAAACCTTCACTGTTGCATAATAAAAGTTAAAAAAAAGTTTGTGTCCTAACTATTTACTAATATTGTTTAAGTTTACAGGTTAAGTACAACAGTCTAAGACAGGGGTAACCAATTTAAAATCAGCCGGGTCCAAATAAAGAAAATCAACAACCAGTAAAGGTCCGGAGACATTTTTAATTATAATCTGTTACTTAAAACAGAATTTAACACTGAAATAAAAAGGTGTTTTTTGAAGTGGAGAACAAAAAAAAAAAGTTTGGTATATAGACAATTTCCTGAATCACATATTTTATAAAAAACCCTGAACTAAACGTTTGTTATTTTTTTGGCTTATTTTTATTATGGCTTAATGAGAGCAGTGGGCTTTAGGGTAAACTGCAAGGCTTTAAACCTGGGTTTGAATGGCGACAAATCCATTTCCAAGCACATATCAAGGTGCTCATTTTGAGCCTGGATAAATATTTATTTTTGATTCTGTTCATGGTGGAGAATCCTGCTTCACAGCAGCAGGTTTAGCCAAACATACTCTAAATGTGGAGGGTCATCTTTGAGCATGCCATTTCACTTTTCTGTCACCAGTTCACCACAGTTCTTCCAGCAGTCCACATTTTTTCTGCTCTCTTTTTCTCATCATCTTCTCCTTCTTTCCCATCGGCTTGCCACAGGTTTGCCTGCTGTGTCTAAAAGTAGCAGCAGCAGCAACCCAGACTGAAACAGCTCATTGGATAATTTGTATCACGTCTCGCCTGGTCCCGGACGCTCCGGAGGGCTTTACAATATTAAAAGGAGAAGCGGCGCAAGATGACAACATGCAGTAATTTATTAATGCTTTAAATCAGGTTGGATCCAGATTAGCCAGCAGGTGGGTCCGGAACTGGACCCTGGTCCGCTAATCTGTGACCTCTGGTCTAAGGCCTTGCTAAACAAATAGGATTTTTTGTTTTGATTTAAAACAGCTTAGTGTTTCATCACTTTTACAGTTTTCTGGATGTTTGTTCAACATTAGTGGAGGATGCAACCAAAAAGCTGTTTCACTGTGTTAGGTTCTAGGTACAGAGAGCAGACTTGAGCCAAGAGACCTTGGGACCATTTCATGAACCCGGTTTACTGAGAACTCTAAGTTTTCTGAACCTGAAATATGGAAAACTCTGAGTTTTCCTTTTCACATAGAGCTTTCTCAACCTCTGTTTCTGTTACCGTAGTAACATTCTCCCCAGAGCTAACCTGGTCGGTAGCAGGTTTTCTTCAGTAAACTCGGAGTGTCCTCTTTCTCCACTGTCCTTACAGCCAATCCTTTTATTTAATGATTTACTCAGATTTTTGTCATATTTTTGTACATAGAAAAAGGAAGACACATAAGCTTTTAAAAACAAATATTACATCTCCGTTTGATTAAAGAATGGTCTGCACTTTTTCAAAGGGAAGTAAATATTAGGGAGAGGATTCTACAACTCAGTGACAGGATATGAGATTTATGTCTTTGGTTTGTTTAATATGAGTGACATGCGGAGGCAGAGTGGACCGACTTAGAGTTGATTAAAGGAATAGTACACCCAAAACATGATTAGCCTTCATTTTCTACTCACCTCCATGCTGAACAACACTCTGGAGTATTTTTTTGATATCTCAAATGCATCTGGAGATCTGGGAGGCTTCTTGCTTTCTGCTGACATTCAAATAATGGAGGTCTATGGTGCCCGAGGCAGAAAGGTCCATAAAAGTCCACAAAAAACATGTCAATATTCCTCCATACTGCTCGTCCAATGTATTCCAAGTGTCCAGAGTGGGTAGCATCCAGAATTTACTCGAAACGAAGTCATTTAGAATGTTTTTAGAGCATAAACAGTAGTGTATAGGATTTCCTGAAAGCGCGCGCCTGCGAGTTCACGACGCTATACTATGCAGGCTCCCCCCAGAGGGAGAAATTAAATGTGCACTGTCGTAAATATGCTCAGCTGTTCTCTTGGTTGCTCCATCAAGCCAGGCGCGATTGTTTTGTGCTT
Organism: Cyprinodon tularosa; assembly: GCF_016077235.1. Lineage (NCBI taxonomy): Eukaryota > Metazoa > Chordata > Actinopteri > Cyprinodontiformes > Cyprinodontidae > Cyprinodon > Cyprinodon tularosa. The sequence goes on along the minus strand of NW_024039168.1, from coordinate 207,550 downwards.
AGCAGACAGGCGAACGCAACGAATCACCATGTCTACTGCGGTAAGTGACTATTTTGTTCAAATTTTCGAGTTTGAAAATTTAGCATGTTTTCATACATTATTGTTATGCATGTGTCTAAATAACAAAGATTGTAGTTAGCCAAGTTCTCCCCGTAAAGCAAGACCGACTCTCTGACTTCTGAGCCTGTGGGTGCGGGCCGAGGGCTCCTGCAATTGCAAGTAAAGTATTTCCCCTACAGACCACCAGGGCGGCCGAGAAAACCTTTGTTCGACCTAAAATGACACATTTAATCATCCAAAACGTTATGGAGCACATTAATTAACTGAAAAATGTTGCATAGTATGCCTTTAAAGATAAGCTATAGATCTAAGGTTTAGGTAATCTCAGATTTCAATTATTGCTCAATCATATTTAACAAACCTACTGTACATTTTAAACTTTTGTATATTTCACCCAGTACTCACAGTCCCTCACTACCTTTAAATAAATGTGCTCCATTCTATTCTACAGATGTACAAATTTCTTCTTATTGCTTTGTGAAACCATTGTAGCTAATGTTAAGGGTTTAAATTACACAGTATTTGCTTTGTTTTCTGTGCTAAATCAGATGAGATCCCCTTGATGTTGTAGACAAATACAGAAGTCATCATCCGGCAGAAAATGAGCTCCTTGGGGTACTTCATGAAGCTCAGCCTCTTAATGAGGCATTTAATCTACTCAAGATTTACTCTTCGTCTTTTCCCACACATTTGAAAGTCAGAAGAGTAAAGTAGGCAGAATAAGAACAATTAAAGATCTTATTGTTTAAATGGATGTCATGTTTACAATAGAAATACAGAGTCAGCTCCTGAAATCGGTAGGTTTTTTTTCCACTGTCTGAGTTTGATTAGGTTGTACAGTAAACACGGAGGTATCTCAGCCCATATGCATGTGTGGGTTTTAACTGTGGGAATATTTGCTATATTATATTACTATTTTAGAGAAAACAGCTTAGATGTGCATTGGCTTTTGATGTGTTTGTTGTCAGTTTCAGTTTTCTTTTCTCAGATTTCATTCGTCTTCAAATCCTTCTGCAACTCTGAGTTCACCTTTCTGAGAATAATGTAATCTCACCTCTCATTTTTCATGTCTTCTTTATATCCTTACTGACAGAAATTCCAAAACAAGCCCTGACATGGCATCATTTCATGCACTATGAGATAAAGTCATTAAGCTTATCAATCTAATGTGTTTCGAACTGCTTTGTACATACCCATCTGTTTTCTGTTGTCACGGGTTTCATAAAACAGATCTTAATAAATACCGCTTTAAACCCTGCAGGTACATACACTTTGCAACTATTTTGAAGGTCCCAGATCTTCTACCAGATGCAGTGATCAAAGAGCAAGAGAAACATTTTTACTAGTTCATTATTCTTGTTTATAACCCTAATTTGGAGGACCAAAAATAGCATCAGCTTTCAGTAGGTAGCATCTACACAGTCTTTGAGAATCAAAAAAGCTATTTGCTTTGGCTGTAATTCACAGGTATACCTAAATATGGGAAGGCTTCTCACTGGTACTGACTCATCCACAATACAGCAACAGGTAATGCACCCTTTAAAATTAGCCATGAGGAAACAAGCAGAGAAGACCCAAAAACTCAGAGTTCCTAACCTTAGGCTAGATCAATTTAGAGCTGCTTATTTGAATCTGATTTGTTTAAACATGCTTCATGAAACTGACCCCTGTGATTGCATTTTTGGTGCTAGTGTATTCAGTGATTAACAGACTAACAGAAGTATTTTAAAGTCAGCGGTCTAAAGAGAACAAACAAACTAGTCTTTCTAATCTTTCTAATCAGTCTCAGTAAAAATATGAACTTACATCATGACCATCAAGTCCTGTTTGCCCTCACATACTCTGAGAAGACTACCCTTTACATTTTTAGTTGTATTTCAAGACTGTTAGAGGTTGAAAAAGGAGGGTAAACCTCCCTTTCCAGCCTGTATTCGACTTACCTTGATAGGTTCACAGTATTTTCATCTTCTGACAATCTCCTTTAAATTTTGGTTGACAAAAACAACCTTATGTGATACAGATTTGAAATTAAGAAGAAATTATAAAGTTCACTGCATCAAGCTCCACTTTGAGTTCTATGACTTTCAGTGGGGAGGCAAGAAACTTCAGACTCATGAGTAAGTAATTAGAAATTTTCCATCTAACAAAACACAACGATAAGTTTCAGGGAAATGGCAGATTCCCTCCTGTTTTTAAGGGGTTCTGCTCATACTTAAATCACTCTGCAAACATATTGCCTTGTGAAATGTAATAAAAGTACACCATTTGATTATGTTGGACCCACATGAAACCAAGGATAATCAAACTATCATGGCATTTTTTTTAACATTCAGACTAAGTTTACAAGCAAAGGATAAAATCCAGTTTTCCCTCAGGCTTTGGGATCATTTCTAAGAACTGCTTGGCTCTGGGCTCTTCAGTTGTTTAAGCAGCTCTGACCCCTCCTGAGAGATAATTTTCATCGTGCAGTGACATCTGGGCTGTTACAAGGCTCACACTCTGATTACATTTCATTGCTTTGTTGCCTACAAAGCTAACTAGCAGCTGTCAGGATCCAATAACTCCTTCAGAGTCAGTAGTGTCAGCTGTTTTCTTTAAAGTATTTTGAAAAGGAATTTAACATACAACCTTTTTGATAAGAAGAAAATAAAGTTGTTTAATTTTAGAGAAACTTTTTAAAGATATGAGCCGCATGTAAGAGTTTTTTTTTTTAATATTTGTTTCGATGCAATGGAGCTAATAGTGAACTGTATGGGCCTTTGGCATCAAATCATAGCCCTGTAAAATCATGCTGAAATCTCTTGATGGATTTCTATTTATACAGTCTCTCTGGATCGGGGTGTCGAAATTCAGTCCTTTTGCAATTTTAGATGCCTCTTTGCTTAAACATCTGAATCAGCATTTAGTCATCTACATCTGCAAAGATGTGAATCTTCTAAAACCTGCAGAATACTACCACAACAGAACAGGTCTTTAGCAATTCTGCTTTTAGAGCAGCTTTTCTTGGCATTTTAAAGAGAAAAAGCAATTATTTGAATCAGATGTGGTAGAGCAGAGACACATCTACAGCGTTAAAGATACTATTGGGCCCAATGACCATTGTAGAAAATATCTGCTTTAAAACATTTTTAAAAAACATAGATAAATCCAAAGTAAAATCCGGCTGGTCAATTCTGAGGCCCATCAAAAATAGCACTGATGATAGACCATTCCCTGAGTCAACAAGCTGGTTATTCCAAAAAAGTTGAAAAACAATCCACTGGACTTTGTTTCAAAGTTTGAAGACGTTTCGCTTCCCATCCAGGAAGCTTTTTCAAATTAAAATGTCAGAAATAGTTTTGAGTTCTTTACAGTATAGCCCTACAAAGCCTTGTTTTTGCTTTGAAAACATGCAAATTGAAAAGGATGAAAGGGTCCACTGCTTTGGAATGGGGGTCGTTGTTGGGCTACTGTATAAAGCCTCGAACTCAACGCTATATCTGACATTTTGAATTGAATAAGCTTCCTGGATGGGAAGCGAAACGTCTTCAAACTTGGAAACAAAGTTCAGTGGATTGTTTTGTTTAACTTTTTTGGAATGACAATGACCTGGATGAATGAGAATCTTAACTAGTAACAAGCTGGTTATTTTCTACCCTTATTTATACAACTCTCTAACAGTGAGCTTTCTATTCACATGTCATGTGTATATATCCTAGGGAAACACAAAATCATGAATTGGTAGTTGAAAGCTCATAAACAACATAAATAATGGAATAATTATTTCAAAAATCCTTCAATTAGCCTTTTATTAGTAGAACTGTTGCCCATAACCACAACAGCTGTGACTTATAACAACAATTATGTCAAAGATGCGAGTCTCATCCACTCAATAGAGTGACATTAAAAGTGGGATTTTTGGAATTTCTTTTCCATTACAATAAAAGCTGAATGTATAAAAATGGATTCTACACATCTTTACAGAGGGTGATGTGTTATGAGAATATTTGCTTAACTTTTTCTGGTAAATGCAGAGGTGTTATTAGACTTTGTATTTTGTTTTTAATTCTTCACTGTTGAGGATGACTGTAGTGCAAAGGTTACTTTTCAAGTAAGGTCTCTGTCAGATAATGAGCTAACCACAAAGGGGTTTCCTATCTAAAAATGTATATCCATAGCCAAGTTGCCATGCAATATTTTAAACAATGAAGCATGAAATCTGCATGACTTCTGTCCGTAAAAGTGTTTTTTCAACTAAAGGGCTTAGATCATACCTCTTGATATGAGCAAACCTAATTTATTTGCACAGGGAAAGCCCCATAGAGCCTGCAAGCATCTGCCCGTGATTACAACTTGGGACAACACTACAACAATGTTTGGTTGGGCTTGGCAAATAGCAGGGGAGAGCCCAGAAATGATCGCACACAACAATTTCTGAAGAACCCAAAGTAGGCTGCGGTTATGGATGATAATGGGAAAACATTAAGAACTTACTCAGAACTCTCCTGCTTGATTTTATTCATTTTCACCTTTCATTTCATGTGCAATAACAATGTGATTAAATAAAACAGATTGTCTCTCAAGCAGATCACAGCAAAGTAAACAAATATAAAACATGCGCTTATTTATCTATGTTTACTCACTCATTATTAGAAGTTAAGCAGCCTTATTGCATGTGGTTCTTGCTATTACACATTATGGTTGTCTTGAAAGTACAGTGTTTGTTTAACTCAGACTTATTCAATTCAATTCAATTCAGTTTATTTATATAGCGCCAAATTCACAACACATGTCATCTCAAGGCACTTTACAGTTCAACCAGATCATACAGTCAAATTGATACAAAGTTTTCTAAGGAAAACCAGTTGATTGCATTGACTCATTGACTCAAATACAAACCCCCACACTAAGCATGCTTGTAGCGACAGTGGAGAGGAAAAACTCCCTTTTAACAGGAAGAAACCTCCAGCAGAACCAGGCTCAGTGTGAGCGGCCATCTGCTGAGGCCGACTGGGGTTCAAGGAGACAGAAGCAGAGATACAAAAAGCAGCTGTAAAAGGCGGCCCCGTCCAGGAAACACACAGCCAGGCAGACGAGCTCCAAGGCAGCTCCCATGCCAGAGGACGAAGAGAGCACATCCACTCAGTCACGGTCAGAGAAACAGGACCACACTGGAAAACAGGCCGATCTCCAACATCTATTAACAAGGGTGTTGATAGAAGCAGCACAGCTGATGTTTTTTTTCCAGGATGACGTCACAGCCAAACAGGAACAGACGAGGCAAAGCTACTCTGAGGAAAAGCAGAGAGAGCAGAAGGTTAGAGATTGAACTAACAGATTCTGCAGAATAGGAGAACAGAGAGAGAATGAAGCAGAATGATGAAATGGGGGTCCCTATGTCCTCCAAAAGTCTAAGCCTATAGCAGCATAACTATAGAGATAGCTCAGGATAACCTGAGCCACCCTAACTATAAGCTTTATCAAAAATGAAAGTTTTAAGCCTAGCCTTAAAAGTAGACAGGGTGTCTGCCTCACGGACTAAAACTGGTAGTTGGTTCCACAGGAGAGGAGCCTGATAACTAAAAGATCTGCCTCCCATTCTACTTTTAGAAATTCTAGGAACCACTAGTAAACCTGCAGATTGAGAGCGAAGTGCTCTGTTAGGAACATAAGGAAGGAACAATCAGATCTCTGATCTATAAGATGGAGCTTGGCCATTTAAGGCTTTATATGTGAGAAGGAGGATTTTAAATTCTATTCTTGATTTAACAGGAAGCCAATGAAGAGAAGCCAGGATAGGAGAGGTATGATCTCTCTTTTTTATTTTCATTAGAACTCTGGCTGCAGCATTTTGGATCAGCTGAAGGCTTTTAACTACAGTTTGTGGACTTCCTGATAGTAAAGAATTACAATAGTCCAGCCTTGAAGTAACAAATGCATGGACTAGTTTCTCAGCATCACCCCTGGACAGGATATTTCTAATTTTTGCAATGTTCCTCAGATGAAAGAAGGAAATTCTAGAAACCTCTTTGATATGGGATTTAAATGACAGGTCCTGATCAAAAATAACACCAAGATTTTTTACTTTATTATCTGAAATCAGTTTAATCCCATCCAAATGAAGTGACTGGCTAATCAGTTTCTTTTTCAGAGACTCTGGTCCAAAGACTATAACTTCTGTTTTGTCTGCATTCAGAAGCAGAAAGTTAAGAGTCATCCAGGTTTTTATGTCTTCAAGACATGCCTGTAATCTATGTAATGGGTTAGCTTCATCTGGATTTATAGACAGATATAGCTGGGTATCATCAGCATAACAGTGGAAATTAATCCCATGCTGTCTAATAATTCTACCAATTGGGAGCATGTATAAAGTAAAGAGAATTGGTCCTAGCACTGATCCCTGTGGTACTCCACAGGTAACCTTTGAGCGTGTTGAAGATCTATCATTAACATGAACAAACTGAATTCGATCAGATAGATAAGATTTAAACCAGTCTAGTGCTGTTCCTTTAATTCCAACAAAATATTCAAGTCTTTCTAAAAGAATATTATGGTCAACTGTATCAAATGCAGCACTAAGATCCAACAGGACGAGCACAGATACAAGTCCATTATCTGAGGCCATGAGAATATCATTAGTGACTTTCACCAGAGCTGTTTCAGTGCTATGATGAGCTCTAAAGCCAGACTGAAACTCTTCAAAAAGTTCATTATGGTGGAAGTGATCGCAAACTTGTTTGGCAACTACTTTCTCAAGAATTTTGGATAAGAAAGGAAGATTGGATATAGGTCTATAATTGACCAAGTCATCTGGGTCAAGAGACGGTTTCTTAAGCAGAGGTTTAATTACAGCAATCTTAAAAGCTTTAGGTACATATCCCTGTAACAGAGAAAGATTAATCACATCTAAAATGGAGGAGGAGATCAAAGGGAATACCTCCTTAAATAACCTGGTTGGAACTGGATCTAACATACAAGTTGAAGGCTTAGATGAAGACAATAATTTTGCTAATTCAGAGAGTTCAACTGGATCAAAGCAGTCTAAACCCGGTTCAGATTCCATGACTACCTCAGGTACAATCGCGGATAGAGGAGTGCTTATGATCTTATTTTTAATAAGATCAATCTTATTTATAAAGAATCCCATAAAATCATTGCTGCTAAGAGCAGGTGGAATGGACGGTTCAACAGAGCTATGGCTCTGGGTGAGTTTGGCAACTGTATTAAAAAGAAATCTAGGATTATTCTTATTCTCCTCTATTAATGAGGAGAAGTATGCTGCTCTTGCTTTACAAAGGGTCCTCTTATGACTCATTCAGGCACAAAAAGCTCGTAAACCAAAAGGATGAATCACTGCTGTGTTGACAGATGGCAAAGAACCAATTTAATTTGGATATTTTGGCTCTTACCAGCAGCCTGTGACAAAGGCACAATTTATTTCCCTTTTTGTAGCTGAACCTGCAAAAAATGCCAAAGATAGCACAGTTTTGCATACAAAAGACTGGAGTTTGAAGCTCCAATATGCTGATTTCCAAATAGCTCTTAAGGATAATAAACTCAAGGTGCCCAGGTCAGGTACAAGAAGCAGATAATAAAAGAGATGGAAAAAAAAAACACTGTCAAAATGTACAGAACAACTTGTAACAACAGCTCTTGTAATCATTTGCATCAGGTGTATAAAGACAACCAGGAATGAATGTTGTATTTGGATACCGACTACCCTTGATGGGACCATAAACACTTCCCCAATGATGTGTTTTCATTTTCCAGTGTTTTATGGTCATAAGTTCTGCAAGTGTTCTGTGAATATTTATTCTGCTGATAAAAGTCTTTTTACTTGTGCCTCCAGCTCTTTCTTCTTATTTTATTACTAATATATGTCATTCTGACTATAAATACAGCTTAAATATAGCTTTGATAACCTAAAAGTGGGTCTTTCATCACCTCTTGAAGGTAGAGCCTCTGAAGTTTCAACTTTATTTCACTTAATAATAATTAACTGATTTTATTTGTTGCTTTTTTTAATGAAGGATTCCTGGAGTAGCTTTATATATAGCAGAAAACACCTTCAAAGGTTCAAAGAAAAGACATTAAGCTAATTAGGTTTGAACACACCCCTGCAACTGAAAATAAATCTAGGTCCTAACCACATAAACACGATTAACTGGATGCTCAAATCTTCCCAGTTGGTTATAAAAGATGGCGACAAATAACAATTTACTAAATTCTCTATGCTTAAAGTCTCTGATAATTTAAAATGTTATTTCAGGACTTTTCTGTGTGTTTTCTTTTCTGAAGGTGGACACTCAAGGTTAACGTTCAGCAGTTTGATTCAACTGAAAATAAATCCATTGTATGTATCCATTTGTTAGTGCAGGGTCACATGGGGTCTGGCTTCCTTCTCCCTCTCCAAAAGTCGTTTGGAGAGGTGGGTACACCCTTGTCAGGTCACCAGTCCATAATGAATAAACACAGAGAGAGAAACAGGACGAACAATAACATACAGTGACTCATATGTAAGGTTTAAGGTATGAGGGTGTGCAGAATACCTGCAGATAATAGGGAGAACATGCAAACTATGTGAGTAACAATACATCAGCCTTTATACATCAATTAACTGAAGAATTATTAATTTAAACTCATGCCCAATTTAAACATCAATCCACATCATCATCTGTAATATACACATTTATTTTGAAGTACACAAAGCATGAGACTATAGTAGACAGTAAATGTACTATGTACATTGTTCTGTTATCTTTATACTGAACAATGGATTTTTTTTAATGCCCAATATGTGTAAAAGAAAGGAAATTCTCTATTCATACAAGTAATTCATTGTAAGTTGATATGTAGATATTATGTTAGGAGAAGATATAGCATCACATTGATTGCAGACAGGTAAATTGCATGGAATGAAAGTTGTGTTATGACAGATTTGTGAAATCGGCAAGCAGCCTATCTTTGTTTAAAAAACAAACAAAACAACAACAAAAAACAGTGTTGTACTAAAGCTGGTGATTTATACTCCTAATGCATACCTTAATTATCAGAAATCCCAGTTGGGTTTTTGACCCAGGATCTTCTATTGAAAAATAACAGTGGAACCAACTGGAACACCATGCAGTCACAACACAAAAAAGTGTATTGGGACTTGCTACATATGCATTTAGTCTGAATTTAAAAAAGAAGTATGAAAATAATGCTGGTCAAAGTGCAAGTGATGCTAGGCTCGAGTCCGTCTGCTCAACACAGCTTCAACCTCTTTGAAGCAGAAATGTTGCTGAGAAATGTTTCAAGAGCACCCCAGTCGCGTGACCCCTGCGAGACAGGCCTTTATATTTCACACTCTGTATCAACCTCACAGTAAGTTTGAATTATCTGGCCGTTTCAATACTACCGAAGTAATTGAATACATCACAATCTAGGCTCAAACCTTGGGGTTTTCCCCTTTACAGTTTTATTTAAAGACAGGGAAAGAAATGTTATATCTAAGTCTAGTTTAGAATTGATTCAGAATAGTTTGCGTCATGCACATAGATCTAAAATAGATAGAGACACACATCTCTACCCACCACAGTCATCCACTGATTAATAGACATACTGTATAACAGATAATTATTCACACGGGACATCTGAACAGTTATTGATGCTTCTCCTTTAATACTTTTCATCTTCATCTGACAGAACAGCAGCAGAAACACGGAGAACCTGTGAGAACTACTGGGCAGCAGAATTGGTTTGAATCATTTGAACTATCAGAATTAGTTAAAGGATAATTTATTCATGTTTCCATATAGTTGTAGGTGTAGTTTGCTCAAATATTACTGTAGGCCGCACAGGTCGAGAAGTGCAAAAAAAAAATACAGATATGCAATAGAGGGACCTGGAGGGATTCAAACCCAAATCTGATAGTTAATAGGCATGCGTGTTAACCTGTCTGCCAAACGAATGTTTACACAGCCTGGAAACCAGGACAGATTATAATTCTGAGCCTTAGTGAGGGGACCACACCATCACATAGCTGTTATCATCAGAAGGGCTGTTTATCATTGTTTCTTTTTTATTATTTATTTGTATAGTCATTTTCACTACTACTATCATGGAACAAACAAGTTCAGTCGTGAAATAATGTGGACATTAGGATAACTGCTCAATTGTAGTTCTGATGGCTATCCAGCAGATGCTGCCATTATAAACTGTTTCAAATGCAAGCATGGTATCGAGTTTTGGCCAATTGTGTCAAATTGGTTCTTTGGTTAATGAGACTTCGAAATTGCCATAACTAATAATTGTCTGATTCCAGAACAGAGAAGGAGGCTGTTTTGTGACAGTGACCCTAGTGGTTAAACATTATGGTGTTGCTTTAATTGAAGCACTATACCAGGGGTAACCAATTAAAAATGGCTTAATGAGAGCAGGCGGCTTTAGGCTGCCCGCAAGGTTTTAAACCTGCGTTTGATTGGTGACAAAGCCATTCTAAACCGCATATCAAGGTAGTCATAATTATTTTTCATTATGTTCTGTGTAGGGAATCCAGCTTCACAGCAGTAGCTTGAGCCAAACATACTCAAAATGTGCAGGGTCATCTCTGAGCACACCATTTCACTTTTCTTTAACCAGTTCCCTGCAATTCTTCCAGCAGTCCACACTTTCTCTTCTCTCTTTTTCTCATCGTCTTCTCCCTCTTTCCCATTGCCCGGCTTGCCACAGGTTTGCCTGCTGTGTCTAAAAGTAGCAGCAGCAGCAACCCAGATTGACACAGCTCAATGGGTAATTTGTATCACATGCAGCCTGTTCTCGGACACTCTGGAGGGCTTTATCATATTGACAGGAGAAGCGGTGAAAGTGAAGTTAGACACTGTGGTTGGAAAAAATGCAGTAATTTCTAAATGTTTTGAATCAGGTTGGGTCCGGATTATCCAGCAGGTGGGTTCGGATCCGGACCCTGGTCCACTAATCCATGACCTCTGCACTATACCATTCATTAAAATGCATATCAATTGAAAGTTTAGCTGCAGTTGAACAACGGCAGACTAAATGAAATGTTTCATTATAATAACAAGTTGTCATGTAAATGAAGGCCAAAAAACAACAATATTATATCTCCATAGTGAAAAAATTATATAAAAGTAAAAAAATCTGATACCATAGCACAAACAGGTGAAACTATTAAAAAATACTTACATTGGGTCACATTAAATGGCTCTGCTGGGATTGCCCAGGCCAAGGGTTTATTCCATAATCCAACATCAATGGGATCAGTTTTGATGCATGCCTGAATGGTGCCTACGGCTGGACCTAATAACCATTAAAGAGGGCTTTAGAATGAAATATGAAAACAACAGCAGCGGTCACGCATAAAACCTTATTCTGTTTTAAATTATTGCTTGTGCCCAACCCTGAAAGAGTATTTTACCCTACAGACATGGAGCAATCATTGTGTTTTTCCTTGAAATTAGTAAACCATTTCATCTGGTATTCTAATAATGCAGTTGCATTTTCTTTTAGCATAGCCTAGAAAAAAATAGTGAAACCATTTATTGTCCCACAAGGGACAAATTCTGGTGTTTACAGCAGCAAAAAGATTATAGAAAAAAAACTGTCACACAAATGTGGACCTTAGAAAAATGTGTAAGAATAACATACTAGTGAGGTGTTAATAGAAAAACAATAAAATACTGTACTGTAAATTTTTTTTAACAATAAAAAAAGTGCACCTGGAGAATATATAACCAATATACCACTATGGATATTTGAAAATAGCAGCAACGTCAGAGATGTGGAAAATGACAGCAGCATGTTGTTTCCCAGCTCCTGCATGGAGTCCAGAGGGCATCCAATCACAGAGTTGGCCTTCCTGATGAGCTTATCCAGGCACTTTCCTTCGGCTACAGATGAGCCACTGCTCCAACAGACAGCTCTAAAGATGGCCGGTGCCACAACAGAGTCATAGAAGGTCTTTAGGAGCGCCCCCTGCACTCCAAAAGACATCAGTCATCATCTTAGCACGAAAATACTGCTCTGACCTTTCTTATACAGAGCTTCAGTGTTATGCTTCCAGCCCAGTTTGTTATTCAGATGAACACCTAGGTACTTATAAGTCAATATCCTCAAAGTTATCTGGCTTTGCCGCAGGTATGCTAAAGGCTAGACTCTGGGGTGTGTCACAACAAAGTGACATCAGTACTGGCTTAAAATGGAAACCCTTAAACTATAATTCCTCATGAATACTTTAAAAATAGCCTAAAGGAATTCCTGTTGGATGCTCTTCACGTTTATAATTGAGAGATTCATCATAACACAGCCAGTGACAGGCTCCACCAATTAGAAGGAGTGCCAAAAACTGATCAAGCCACCCTGATAGAGGAAAGCCGAAGGCAAAAAACAATTCAACCTATTAGGTTACAGGAGAAAATATAATTATTTTTTATTACTTTTATTACAAAAAGAAGTTCACCTTTCAAGACTGGCAAAATGGGTTATGTGAGAACAGTATGCGTGCATGCTACAGATTCAATGTTTTGACTTTAATCTGTTTTGGAACCGTTATGGTTGCACACATGTGTATAACAGGCTGTCATTGCTTTTCTGCATCAATGAACAGAAAGTACTCTGTAACAAATCAAAGCTAAACGTCAATATTGGATACTTTCCACTGAAACCATCAAAACTGAGTTCTATAAGAGTGGGTTGGCATTAAAAACACTTATTGGAACCAGTGTACAACATTTAATGGGTTGATGCTTTGGTATGTCTGAAGGAAGCACACACCCCATCATGGGCAAAGAGGGACTTCCCCACAAATTCTGGAAGCACAGCATTCTTGACGCTAACGTTAAAGTCATGCTGACATGGAAAGCAACTTTAAAAAATCATTTTATGAAAGTACACTAATGGAAAATATGGATAAAAAGCCCCTGAAATATTTGTCCTTATTGTACATTCATCAGAAAAATATGATCCATGAAGTCTTTTGGCTGCTGGAAATGTGTTTTTTGCTGCATTTTGTGCATTGGAAGTTACTCAATACTACCTAAAGTAGTGATGCCAAGGTTCTAATTTATTGCCATGTGGGGAACATAAAGCATTATGGTTAGTGATATTTTGATTCATTTTTAAATTCATGATACTCAAATCAAGCCAATTATGAGAAGTACTCCTTGGGCTACTTTGTGGTTATGGAGTCACATTGAAACAAAATTTGTGGATGATGAGAATTGTTGGAAGCGGCAAATGTTTTTTTTTAATCCTTTAGTCCAGATTTAGCAAATATATAAAAACCCAAAACAATAATAACATGCAAAGAGATCTCTTGAACCTCTTGGCTCATTTAAAGTGTTCTACCTACAACTACTATGCCCCAAAAGAGTTAAATTCATCTTAGAAACATAAAAAAAAAATTATAATAGGAAAATCACTTCTATTTTAGAGGCCTATAACTTAATATAAATTTGAATAAGAGTATGAAACTAACATACAGCAGAAAGCTTAAATGAAAAATAATTTCTGCCAAAAATGATTAAAGCACTATAACTTCTCCTTTTGAAAGTATGTATTTTCAGAACACAATATCTAGCAAATCATTATACAGAATCTGGGCACATGCTGCATTAAAACAATACAAAAATAAATTACTAGTATTAGTTAATAAATGTTTAGGAGAACCCCCAATATTTTAAGTACCACTATGTGCCATTTTCTATTTTTTTATTTTCTTATCCCTGATCATGTCTGTTTATTTTAGGATCTCTTAGAAACCACAGTAAAGATGTATTTACTTTTTTTTTTTAAAGAGAGAAACAAAACAAAGAGAATAGTAGCCAACTCCAAATTGGACTCCTAGTATCTCATATAACTAGTTACGTTTACACAGTTACCTTTACTTTAATGAATTTTAAAAAAGTTTTTGGAGTACCTTTGGGAGTAGTTTTCCAACACCGTACTTTTTAGTTTTCTTGACTGATATCACTGTGAAGTGCACCTGCTATTACTTAAGTAACAATTTTAGTTATTCTACACATCACAAGTACTATAAATTTACTGATCACATCCCAAAAGTGTTCAAAGTGATGTGAAACTACTCCACCAAAACTAGGTTTACACTGACAGACTTGTAGTGCTCCTTTTCCCTGCTTACTAAACACACACTGCAGACTCAGACAATTGCATTTTCAGGAATGTGGCAATAGAGATTTGCCTGGGTGCCATTCCGAACTTAGTCCCGCCCACAACGTTTGAGTTCGGTCTGGCATTGCTCAATATTAGCGCGAATATGCTGGCACAAAATCTGGCGGGCCAATCAAATTGTCAGTGCAGGCTTTATACGATGATGGACAGATGATCAACAGTAACGTAATCAACCACGTCACCAAAGCGCGCTTGGGTGACAACAACAATGGCTGCCGCTGGAGAGTTCAGGTGTGTAGATTCTGCTATTAGGTCTGTTCTAGAAGATATCGACAGCAAATTAATTTTAAAAGAGGAACAGAGAAACGCAATCAAGGCTCATCTTCTTATTCTAGGCATGTAACTGCACGCTTTGATTTTTATTGACAACAACTATGCCTCGCTTAACATACGTCACGCACTCCGTTGCTCTTATTGGTAGTAGGTCTATCCAATTGAGTGCAGAGGCATTTTTTTTCTTGGTTCGTTCGAAACACGCCCCATAATCACAGCTCTATGGAGCAGTATCAGACTCATATTCTGACTAGAATTGAGTAGGACTACGTCAGGCTGAATAGAGATGCCAGTTATACATGAAATATTACCTTAAACTTCTAGAAAAGGTTAAATGCAGTTAGATTACTATTCCCACTTGCATTAATGACACCTGGTTACATTAATTGGAGGTCCTAAATTTTAGTTTCGCTTTGTTTTGCAAGTTTGCAAAAATATTGTCGGACTTTGTAATTTTCTCTGCCCACCTCCATTGATGACATGTTTAGTGACATTGTGCAATTTAATCACTAATTGTTAGATGGCGTTCTAAAATGTGATGAATTAATAAATTTATCAACTTATCCTAATTATTTAAAATGTCCCCATGCTGATCAATCTGGAGGGGGAGGGGGAGTGGCACTGGGAAAAATCTAAATCTAAATAAGTAATTTTTTCTTAAAATAAGTGCATTTGTTCTTGGATTAAGGTGGTAAAAGAGACATTTTGCCAATGGAACAGGACAATTTACACTTAAAATAAGAAAACACAATTCCATTGTCTTATTTCAAGTGCATATTATCTAATTATCTTATTTTAAGACTAAAAATACTCATTCCATTGGCAAACTACCTCATTTACCTACTCAAATTAAAGCTACAGTGTGTAATTTTCAGCGACATCTAGCGGTCAGACTGCAGACTGCAGCAACATGAACATCTCCCCCCCACCGCTTCTCCCCCCCAACAGTACGGCGAGCGTTACGGGACAAAATTTCTTCTACGACGTCCACATCACCTACCCTCTCAAGTGATGAGGTTTGTTTACATAGATAATTTTACAGATAGTATTTCATTAGTCTGTGTAGGGTATAGATTTCATGTAGACTTAAGATAATAAATATACCCGTTATTTTTTCTACATCGTTGTGACGTCTTGGTGAGCTGCTTTGCATGGTGATATAAACAGACGAAGTAATTGTAGTCATTAGTTTAACAGCGAGATTGTGTTCGCTGGAAGAATATATATCCCCCGTTTACAGAGTCCAAGTCATTTTGGTGGCACGGGGGTTACAACGCGAGGGAGAGGGAGAGGACGAGGGCGAAGGCAGGGAGGCCGTGCAGCTAGGGCCAGGCGAGAGAGGGGAGCCAGCGGGGTGAGAGCAGAGGAGGAAAGGCTTGAAGATCTCCAAAGGAGCCGGAGAGAAGTAACCGAGGTATATATCCAGAAAATTATTTTACAGAAAATTACTGAATCATTACCTGTGAAACGTCAGGGACGTTGCTGAATAAGTATACTGGAGAGTAACAGCATCATCACGCAGCATGTTATTGTTTTAGACAGGTCTGAGCATCCTGTACTCCAAAAACTGCAGTGATATTAGACAATTGTGTGTGTAGGATTAATTACCTGTCCAAGAGAAAACTGGCAACTTGAGCGTCACTTTGAAAACCTTTTTCCTCCATCAGTGACTTCCATCGTGTAAATGCCGTGCCAATGTTGATCCGTGTTTTTTGCCGTTTCTTGTCACGCTTGCGTTTATTCTCGTCGTGTTTCCGCTTCTTAGATGACGGGGGTTCGGTGTCCGCCGCTTTTCGTTGTGATACAGAGTAGGCATGATCCTCCATTCGTCTGATGTTTGGCCACACAGTGCCAAACAGTTTGCAAAGTCACTCACGCCTGCCGCCTTGTTCACCTTTCTTGTTACTGAGGCGCAGTATACCTGCTTCTTCTTCTTCTTTGGTTTCAGGCAGACTAAACGCTTCTCAGGCATAATACTGCCATCTACTGTTCAGTACCGTCTCAGTTAATCTCTCTCAACTTGCCGTAGTTATTTTTGAGCGTCATGGGAGATCTCGCAATCGCTAGTTTGTTGCCTCTGCGCTTGCCGTAGCGCAAAGATGTCAGCCTCCATGGCTGCGAGACCCGCTCCTATGTAATTATAAATAACGAATTCTAAGGCAACGCAAATATTATGGTTAAAAGGCTGAGCTCATAGGTGATGATAAATAACATAGTTATGTATAATATATTAAATTTCTGACTTTATATGCCTGTAATTATTACACACTGTAGCTTTAAGGGTAAATACACTTAATTTAAGAAATTTTAATTCATTTCTAGATCGTTTTTCCAGTGCAACCTTTCAGCCTGATATGTTGTTTTGAGGGATTGCTGTTGAGTTAATGATTCTATGCAGTCAGCTTTTTCATAGAAAGAAGACTTTGAAGCAATCTGACTGTATGATCTGATTGTCTCTATAAAGTGCCTTTGAGATGACATCACCTGAATTGAAAAATCTAATTTAATGTACAAAAAAATAACTTGTGACAGTGTTTGATTATTTATGCAAACTTTTGAGCTCCATGAAAGTACATCTGCAGCACAAAATTTGGCAACAGTAAAACTCCCTTAAATGTGCTCAAGTTTGGTTCTGTTAACTCTGATTTAACAGTTTAAGATAAGAAATATGATATTACAGAAATTATTTACAGGAAACAAAATAAGCCAAATGTAGTTAGGAAGCACAACAGTGTGACGTTGGTACAATTGAATACAGCCAAGTCGAAATATGTACTCAAACACAGATTATTTCTATAAAGCAGCCAAAGTAAGATGTTTATGTTTTTGACTACATTAAATAATCATTTTGGTTCCTTTTATTTGACTGCCTTTTTCGCAAGTTTTGTATGTAGGACAATGGTACTGGATGAATTTTGTTGCATTTTTTTCATTTTTCCTTTTACTTTGCGGTGGTGGTTGAGTTTGTGATTAATTAGGGAATGGTAAATGGCAGTGGCACGGGAAGGGGGGTGCTGCGGGGGCTGCAGCCTCCCTCGTCATAGCATCAGCCCCCCACCATGGGGGGCTGTGGAGTAACATAATATTGTACTTAAAAACATGAAATTATTTATGTATTTATTTTTTAAAAGACTGTGTTTGATATGGGATTAAAATGATGGGCTGTGTATAAGATATAATCTAATGATTCATTATTTTAATATTTCATAAAAAACTAGGCTACTCCCCCGGAAGCTTCCGCCACCTCACATTCATGGCTTGGCTAGCAATAGGCAGCAGAAACGTATTTCTGACTATTTCGAGGTAAGAAATGGTTTTAATTCCCCTATAATGCCGCATTTAGCGTTATTTATGTGCCTATTCGTCGTAGTCCTGTGGCTGAAGAAGTCTACGCTAGAATAAGGCTTTATATCACTAAATATTATGTCTGTATTAAGCTATTTAGTGATCTTTATTAAGCTATTTTGTTTTTCTTTGTGTGTTTTTTGTTTAAGATATGAAATCATTCCCCATATCCATAGTCGAATGGACTTTCAAGACGTTCAATGCTCAGTTTATGCTATATTTGGGCCATGTTTTATTCAAGTATTCCTGATCCTGTTGATTGGGAGCTGTTGTTTGTTTTGAATGATTAAAAGAGAAGAAATAAAGTTTAAAACGTTCATGCTTTGTTCCGATGCATTTTAAAATGGCAGTTTTTGGCGACAAATGTAGGCCTACAATATTATGTTAAAAACGTCAGTCACAGCCCTCAAATAAAACGTCATGTGTTTTCCAACCCAGCCATCAGCCCCCCTCGCTAGAAACAGCTTCCAGCGCGCCTGGTAAATGGCATGTACTTATATAGCGCCTTTTTTCAAGTTAGGAGACTTGACCAAAGCGCTTTACACTACATTCATTCACCCATTCACACACACTGATAGTGGCAAGCTACATTGTAGCCACAGCTACCCTTGGGCTCACTGACAGAAGCGGGGCTGCCGTACACTGGCGCCACCGGGCCCTCTGACCACCATTAGTAGACAATGCAGGTGAAGTGTCTTGCCCAAGGACACAACAACACTGAAAGTCAGAGTCGGGGCTTGAACCGTCAACTCTTCGATTGCAGGGCAAACTCCTACATCCAACGCCACTGTTGCCACTGTCGGGAAGTATTTTTTTCTACTTTCTAGCCATTAAGTTAATATCTAGTGTGCTATGAATGTATTGGTTATATTGCAGATTGTAAAATACTTTTTTCTTTAAGTATTTTCAACAAAAAGCAATGGCAGGTTTGAATACACTTAAAGGTATCAGGCTTATACACTGAAGTCGGTGTGATGCATCTAATGGGGCAATTTGAAAAGTAAGATATACCTCAGACAAATTTTTAATACCTGTTGATTTGCTACCCCATGGCAATTTTTTTAAAATCAATAATTTCCTGAAACTTTAGTATTAAGTAGATGTACATGGAGTATTGAGCTTGGGTACTATCTAAGATTTAACCTCTGTTTTTTCCCTGTTCTGATCATTGTCTGATAGGATAGTTTTACATTGTTTGACATTTCCCTAATCCTCATGAAATGTTTTACAACTACAAAGCTGAGGGTACCTACTTGAGTTTTATTCCAACCCACACACCCCTTGACAGTGAAAAACAAGAGTACATCCTCTGTCATTGAAGACCATGAAGGTAACACATGAGAGGTGTAACAGAAACGCTTCAGATGATAAATTACTGAATGACATTTTCTAAGAGCTTCCATAGCTTTTTAACTAGTTATTGAGTTTCTTCAAGTGCATGCCTCATGAAACCCAAGCCAAAAGTTTACTAAAAAGACAGAATTGAAAACACAACAGTTTTAAACCAAACAACTAATTAAAGTTTGCACATTGTTGACAGATTGCTCAATGGTGTAAGAATTTAAAGACTTATTTATTTTTGTTTTTTGAGTTTTTGAGGCATTAGTGGCTCGTTTTCTCGAATCTAGGGTGACAGATGTCCTGATCATTGTTTTTTTTTCTTGTAAATAATTCGTTCAATTTTAACCTGAGTCATCAGTGTGTTTTATATGTGAATAAATTCATTACATCACATCAGGACTTTAATCATATTTCCTTACCTTACTATTTTCTCTTACTGCTCTTCAATACTGCAGTTATTTTTTACATTATCTCTTAGTGCTCTTTGATATTTTCTCCCCAACAGAAAGTACCCAGGGCTCAGAGCTTCACTGGTTAACGTGTCTTTTCTCTTATAACTTTGGCTGAAATAAACTTTCTCCCAGTGTTTCTGCATTTTGCATTGCATATTTTCTGGATGAAACTATTGAAAAAGCCATCGATGCAATTACGGTACGGTACGGTACCTTTTGTGCTCTTTTGGTTTGTCTTTCTCCTGGCTCATGTCTTCAATGTTAAAGGAATAGTACACCCAAAACATGATTAGCCTTCATTTTCTACTCACCCCCATGCTGAACAACACTCTGGAGTACTTTTTTGATATCTCAAATGCATCTGGAGATCTGGGAGGCTTCTTGCTGTCTGCTGACATTCAAATAATGGAGGTGCCCAGCGCCCGAGGCAGAAAGGTCCATAAAAGTCCACAAAAACGTGTCAATATTCCTCCATACTGCTCGTCCAATGTATTCCAAGTGTCCCGAGTGGGTAGCATCCAGAATTTACTCGAAACAAAGTTATTTAGAATGTTTTTAGAGCATAAAGCGCGTTCATGACGCTACGGAAACTGCGGCAGACCAAGCCAGATGAAAGTGCGCATTCAGCTCAGCAAAGAACTCATGCTCTTCCTCAACACTGAAGTCCTCAGACATTTTTCTTTCGTTGTTTCTTTCTTTGCACAGGTAAACAGCACATTTCTTCTTCTACGCTTGCATTATTGGCAGAGCAGACGCTGAATGCGCACTTTCATCTGGTTTGGTCTGCCGGCTTCCGTAGCGTTATGAACGAGCAGGTGCGCGCTTTCAGGAAATCATATACACTACTGTTTATGCTCTAAAAACATTCTAAATGACTTCGTTTCGAGTAAATTCTGGATGCTAACCACTCAGGACACTTGGAATACATTGGACGAGCAGTATGGAGGAATATTGACACGTTTTTTGTGGACTTTTATGGACCTTTCTGCCTCGGGCACCATAGACCTCCATTATTTGAATGTCAGCAGACAGCAAGAAGCCTCCCAGATCTCCAGATGCATTTGAGATATCAAAAAAGTACTCCAGAGTGTTGTTCAGCATGGGGGTGAGTAGAAAATGAAGGCTAATCATGTTTTGGGTGTACTATTCCTTTAAGCCGTCTGTTTTTCCAGTATTTTGCATTCGATTAGGCCATGCCTTTCCACAACTTTGTTTGTTCTGTTTTTATTTAGTTTAGAATCTAGCCAATATTTTTTTTTTTTTTTTTTTTTTTTTACAAACTGTCTTTTCCTTGGACAAAAACACCAAGAGTCTTAGTAGACAATAGTTTTGTTTTAAATTGCATGCAGAAAACACCCTTGGACATGTACTTTTTTTTAGACCTACTCTGTCCTCATTTTGTCCTCACATACCCTAGTTGGCCATGGCTGATTTTGAGCCTGGCTCTTTAATTATATATAACAGCAAACACATGACAGAAAATTAGTAAAAAGCTTTTTAAGTGTAAAGAAAAACGTAGATACACTTTAAAGCCTTTAAAACAGTTATTTACATTATTTTGATGTCAAGAGATTTTTATTTTATTTTATTTAATCCGCCCCCCCACCACCACAAAAAAAAAAAAAAAAAAAAAAAGAGGAAAAAAAGCAAAAAGACTTGGGGTGACCTGGATTATTTAGTTCAGACTAACTCATTCTGACAGATCTTCCAGCCCTTTTATATGACTTCACTGCAGGATAAATAATAAAAGGGTCAGATGGAGAAAGACACAACATTAAAGAAAAACAATAAAGATCTTAGGAACCTGGGGTTTTGGCTCTTCATTTTTTTTAAGAATTACTATTTTTTTATCTTCTCTCTCTATATATATATATATATATATATTTTTTATTTGAAAGTTCAAATTAAAATAAAGAAAAACAAAATGTATCCTGATCTTTGAAAAAGTTCTAAAACATAGTTAATATGAGAGCTCAGGCTTTTTTTTTTTAATGATTTCAGCAAGAACTATATAGTAGACCTGAATTTACCAAAAAAAAAAAAAATTAAAAACTGGTAGCATAAATATATATGCCCTTGAAATTAACCTTAACTAAAGTATTAATTTATTCATCTTTATTGTTTAGTCTTGTTGAAGTACTGAAAAAACATAAATAGTAGTGAATCTAATTAACTGTAACCAAGGTTTGGCTGTCGTGGAATATCTTTTATGAAATCTGCTGATCTGCATAAGTGCATGGTGTTTCTTTTCTTGTGTCTTGCTGTTTATTTTCTGCTATGCAGCCTAATTTTAAAAACATTTTGATATAATTTAATGTTGTGTGTAAGTCTTGTCTCCTCTTTAATACTTGTAATTCCTCACTATGGGATATGAAAAGTATTTCCAATCTTATCTAATGCAAATATATGGTACAAATTACAAAGGATATCAATAAATTATAGATATTGATTTAGTAAAGATTGCAAAAACATCCACTTTATCATAAACAAACCATAGGCTACCAAAGACAGTATCTTGGATTAATATACATATAGAACAACCAGGATATTGCAAAACTGGAAGTCTCTCAAAGACAAAACAGAATGTGGGTTACAAAAGGTGTAGATTATCATTAGTGTGGGGAATTTTCAATATGTCAGAAAATCGTGAGGAGAAGCAGTTGAGATGTAAAACTACACTGTAACAAATTGCTGTATAAAAACGGCCAAAACTGAACAGTATCATACTGTTTCTATTGAAAACGGTACTGCACTGTGAAAAACAATGCATTCTGGGCAATTATTACTGTTTTTAATAAAATACTGTAATATACTGTGAGTTGCATTGCATTTTGGGAATGATGTTACATTCAACGCCAAGGAGGCTCTCTTTAAACAGAATGCTACTGTATTTCTCAAGAAGACACGTCGTTGTGACATGCAAACAACCTCTAGAATTTTCTTTACAAGGACTATCCATTTGAATCCTGCATTTTATGAGCCAATCCTAAGGTAAGTTGGAGCATGATTTATTTGTCAGATGATGTTGTCATACAGTTGTCATTTTTAAGCAGACTATAACTGTTTGAAAGTTAGCTTAGTTAATCTGTCATGCTGTAATAAGGAAGCTAGCATAACATTATTTGATATATCTTGTAGATAAGAAGGTAAATAATTAAAGTAATCCGTTTTCATTGTTACTTAGTTATTTTTTGATGATTCATATTTACAAATATTGACATGTTTGGAAGCTCTTTTTCTTTCTTTTGTGCAATTTGACTTGAATTGCTATGATTAGCTGCTAAAGTGAAATTGGTGAATGGATATCAACTGGGAATTTGGAGTTTCACAAAGTTGACTTGGAAGAAAACTGTTTAAATGTTCTCTTAGGATGAAGATGCTGAGGTGGCACTTCATGTTGTCCAGCTACTGATGGCCCATTTCAAGGAGAGCACAGATGGCCTCATCCTTTCCACAGATGTTAGTTTTGTTAATTTATTTTCATAATATTTATTCTGATATATTTCACTGAATTGTTGACATCTGAATTCATCCTGAGGAACCAATGTTCTTACTGAAATTTCTTTGTTCTTTACAGTCATCTGCCACAGTGACTGATGTTGAGAAGACCTTCAACCTGCCTTTAACACCACGCCTGATACTACTCTGTGAGTACACTGTTAACTGACATGGACTGCAAAGTTTCAGTGACTATATTTATTTTTCAGTCCTTGAATTGTAATACAACCAGACGTGACAGAAAATAGGTCACCATACCTCAAAGAATTTTCTGAAAAAATGTGTTCTGCAGCCCAAAGTGAGTATTTAGTGTAACCGGTGTACATTTGTCTACAAAACACACAAAAAAGCTTCTGGTTGATTATTTTGGGTTTTTTGGGGGGTCAAGCATAACATGCATTCTATTACAATTCCAATCAAAAAGCCAAAGATCAAAGAATTTGACAGATGGAAAAATTACAATTTTGTTTAAAAATAATGTCATAAAAAAAAAAATGAAATAATCAAGGGAAGTTGATCACAAAACAGCTGTCAAAGATAACCTACAAATTTGTATCTTGTTTTGCCAAGAGTTCACGATAAGCTGAATGGCAGCAGAGATCACTCACGGTTAGGTCAATATCAACTTTGCCTGTAGAAACTTCTTTTTTTTGAAGATTTAGCTCATATGTTCTTAGGTTGTCAGTAGAAATCTTAAGAAAGATGACCTAACTGGAGAATGAATAAAGATGGCCATAACTTTGCAAAGAAAAATAAAAGTAATTGTGGCTTAAGATTTTTACGACAATACAATACAATAACATGCAGATGAGACAAGGTTTTGATTTATTTGTATTGCATGAAACACAATATCTTTAAATAAATGTTGTTTTATAAATAATGGTAAAGGTAATTTGTAGAAGTCACAGTACTTGTTATAATTTTTTTTATTTTATTTTTCAGGTGGAAAAGACCATGTGACTGCTGGGCACTGGATGATCAGTCTCGAGAGCCATGTTGTATGTGAGGGCATTCAACCAACCTTTGTGACAGGGCTTGCTGCACTGTTTTCAGTGTACTACATCTTTTATCTACAATATCAAGAAGAGGCTGCATGTACACTTGAATTCATCCAGAGGTAAGGTTTGTGTCCGCCTGTCCGTCCCCCCCACCTAGCACACCTTAAACCCTGACTCCTTAAACATCATATGCTAATCTGAAATTACTGCATTTTCAGGCGCTTTCGTGATATCAACCCTGAAAGAGGGACCAAGGACAGCTGTGGCAAGATCGTCTTCAAAAGGACAGGAAAAACTGTTCAAAAGAAGTCGGTCACTGTCAACCCCGGTGTTTCAACTCTGCTAAAAAACCTCATGGACTTCGAGTGGAATTTCATATAGGTTAGTGAGAACTTTCTAACCAGCTATTGTTGCCCCTCCAAGCAAAAACAAACAAACAAAAAACTATACAGGCATGAAGGCAACTCATCCCTGAACAGGAGTGTTCTTGAGAGATTTTTTTTTGGTTTAAGGGTCAGCATAATCTAAGACCTCTCTTTTAATTTATAGCATACATTTTGTTAAGGCTCCCATTTTTCTGTTCTTAAGATGTAATTTGTAATTTTGACTGTACAGGCACAATGTTTAACTTATCTTGGCAGTGTGTTGTCAAGTATTGTGTCATTGTTTTATCATTTAAAGTTGGAACTCTGATTTTGCCCTAAAGGAAATTCAAGTCTAAATGTTTGATTTAAATTTTTATCAAACTAAAATTTGCAATTTTTTTCTATGCTTTAGATTGAAAGTTAAATGTTTCATTTGTTTTATGTTGCATCATATTGGTCCTCACTTCAACTAAAAGTAGTATTTTGTATTGAAAAAGTAGTGTACTGAGTTGTACAATGCATTATTTCCATAATTTCTTTCATACTTATTTTATTTCAGACTAACCAAAAGGCCACAATTCATGCTTTATTCAAAAACTCTTTAAATCAGTTATTAAGAAATTTATTTTACAAAATAGATGATTTTCTTACTGTTTTTCCAGAATACGACTTACTTTGGACAGTTTACCCTCAACATTCTTGTAGAAAATGTTTAGGTTTAAGGCACACATACGTTGTCGTTTCAAAACCTTGTTCTTTATTATGTGGCCCACTAAAGACTGTGTATGAATCAATGTTTGAGTTTGTTCTTTTTTTTCCCAAATAAATGTTGGTTGACATGATGGAACTTACATTTTCTAAGTGTTTTTTTTTAATGTTTCTATTTTGTATTGGAAATTTACAGTAGTAAGCTGTATGTGAATTCAACAGTAATCATACCATAGAAAAACTGTAATATACTGGCAACACAGCTGCCAGTAGTCTACTGTAAATCTGATAAAAACAGCAATGTGCTGTAATCAAAAGATTTCTTTTGTGACAGTAATTTACTGTAAAATTGATTACAGTAAGGGTACTGTATAATTAACAGTAAAATGCTGGCAACCCTGCTGCCAGCATTTTACTGTGAAAATACAGGGCAATTTGTTACAGTGTAATCTTTACACTCTACAGGAATCCTGATAGCCAACTCGGAAATCCAGGTTGATAATGTGTAGCACTCAGACTTAGTTCTAAACATTTAGAATCTGAGACCACTCCCATTGAATCGGTTCAAGTAAAGGAGGGACACTGAGTAAAACTTTTTGAGCTGACTGGGCAAGCATCACCTAGTGCCCAGCTGACCCAACTGAAAATTCAGTTACTCCTTAGTAAACTATTCAAAGAACAATTTCTGTATTAATTTATTGATCTCACTCTGTAAATTGTCCTGTGATGAAATGTGCTGTGAATTGGTTCTTTGTCAACAGACTAAATTTATTTTTGATTTGATTCCAAATACCTGTTGGTTTTGATCCAAAAGCTTTAGGTGTCGGTTTAGGTGTTTCATTTCATAAAGAACAGGAGCAGTTTTTCTTCTCCATTGTTTTCCTTTTCCAGTTTATCTACACGTTATCATTGGTGAACAACTAATAATGTTCACTGGAGCAAAAAATCAACTATGGAAACATCACCCTGCATGGCTTGCTTTTTAACAAGTAACATGAAACAAGCACAGATGTCACTACAAGGTAGAGGGTAGTCATCTGACTCTGAAATATGGGACTTGTGTTTAAAACAAACCTTTGTTTAACCAGGATAGGATAACAGGCACACTATAAATGTCAATTAGCTGAAAACCGACTCTCCAGGGTCATGATCAAACTTACGTAAGTATGACGTTAGGAATAAGCCTGGCAGTTCAGCTATGTTATCTAATACAAGCTTGACTGCATCTGGATATTTCAGCATTGTAGATAGTAGTCAGTGAATTTAAGCTGTATTTAATTATTCTATGCAGCTGTGTGATGAATCTAGGTCTTTTCAGAACAGTCCTTTGATAAAAATGTAACATGTTAGGTTAAATTAAAGTAACTTCTACCAAATGCTAGCTGCAGTTCTCTTTAATGATATCAGATCCTGGGGTTAAAGGCCTTTTTTTATCAGGCAGTGAGTCTGACTGCATCTCTTTCTTTTTCAAAGAACCATTTCCTCAAATCAAAATGGACATAGTTTTGAAATCATCATTGAGGACTAATGGCTTTCCTAAACTATGCAATTTTAGCACCATTATGAGATTATTTCATGAAACACTATACAACATAAAAATTAACTATTTTACAACATCAGGTTTGATGTTTGCACGTTGACAATCACAGTTTAAGTACTAAATAGCTTACGACTGACGACACTAAGCATCTTTATCAGCATTCTGCAACCATCCGTTCTGCACAAGATATGTAACATATCTAAAAAAGCGGAGAAGGAATTTGTATGTGGTGGGAAAAGAGACCAAATTGAGGGAGTCAATAGTGTGTTATGACATCTCTCCATAATGAGTAATATTATATATATATATATATATATATATATATATATATATATATATATATATATATATATATATATATATATATATATATATATATATATATATATATATATATATACACACACATAACTTTTATGGACAGTATTTCTAGGCGCAGCCAAGGACCGGAGGGGGTCTGGTTTGGGGAACAGCGGATCTCGTCCCTGCTTTTTGCGGATGACGTAGATCTGCTGGCTCCCTCCTGCCAAGACCTACATTGCGGCTGTCACTGAATCAGGGAAGGGGGCTTTGTCAGCATGTATAACAAAAAATAACTTTAAACTGCTAAAGCAAATTTCTAGTTTAAGCAAACCATTCACTTAGGCGTTTCCAGGACAGCCAAGAGACACAGTCCCTCCAGTGTGTCCTGGGTCGTCTCCTGGGCCTCCTCCATCGGGACGTGACTGGAACACCCCTCGAGGGAGTTGCCAGGGGCATCCGACAAATATATCTGACCACCTCAACTGGCCTCTCTCGATGTGGAGGAGAAGTGGTTCTACTCCAAGCCTTTCCAAGTTAACCAAGTTACTTACCTTTTAGGGAGTGTCAAGCCACCATGCAAAGAAAGCTGATTTTAGCTGCTTGTATTGGAAATCTTTTTCTTTTGGTCATGATCCAGAATTCATGACCACAGATTAGGGTAGGACTGTAGATCGACTGGTAATTTTAGAGCTTTGCCTTTTTGCTTAGCTTGCTCTTCACCACAACAGACCAGTGCACCACCTAAACTATAGTAACAGCCACACCGGGAAGACTGGGAAGCAGAGTTGTAGTTTAGCACACCTCTCTGCAGCTTCTCTATAGTTACATACTCATTACTCCATCCAGACAAGTTCTTGCCCATGACCAAAATCAAGTAGATTACAAAATAAACGTAAAGAAGTTGTTGGGATCCTCAGGCTTGCCCACCAGAGGGCGCCGAGGATCCTCTTCTGTCTCTTGTTATTGTCTTTTAGGACTGGAGTTACTGTTGGGATCTGGAGATTACCCTCTGTCTCCAGCAGAGTGCGCCGTGGGTCTCCTTGGGCTGGAGTCTTCCAGCACACCTGATTTCCATCTACTCATTAGGAGACCTTCCCTTTATAAGCTCCTGCCAGACCTTGCTTCCACGCTGCAGTGTTGATCTTAGTTTGGTTAGCTACCTGAGCCCTGTTACTGATTGAATCTTAGTTGTCTCTAGTGTGAGATCAGATCCTAATCTCTCCTTTGTCTGTGCCTCACAGGAAACCTGTTGCTAGTCTGAAGCTCTGGGAGAGCTGTCTCACAGGAAACCTGTCTCTAGTCTGAAGCTCTAGGTGAGCCTACCTGCTAATCTGCCCTGGTGAGCCAACCTGAAGATTCCTATGTGGATTTAACCTGAAGACTTCTGTGTGGAGTTTACCTGAAGATTCCTATGTGGAATCAGCCTGAAGAATCCTATGTGGATATTCCCTGTTGTTCTCTGCAATGAGCTGGAAGCTCAGCTTGAAGAATCCTATGTGGATATTCCCTGTTGTTCTCTGCAGTGAGCTGGAAGCTCAGATCAAGGTCTGCCATGCTAAGCCTGAAGCTAGACGCTTAGCTTCTCATGAAGTCTACTAACCAACAGTCTCTGGTCCCAGTCAAGACTTCAGTGAACCAGTCTCAGGACTTGTTTACGATCTCATGTTCAGAACTTTTAATAAACATTTGAACTTTTTCCCTGCCTCCTCCGTGTGTGTTCTGCATAAGGGCTCGCTCCTTTGATCCATCATGACAGAAGTAAATTATGATTATCTAAAATAAAAACTCCAATGGGGAAAAACTATTAAATGCAATATATTTAACATAAGATCTCTTTCTTCAAAAAGTATGTTAGTTAATAACTTCATCCATCCACCCATCCATCATCTGACACACTTGTCCCGAGTGGGGTCGCGAGGGGTGCTGGTGCTAGCAGTCAGTGGGCGAGAGGCGGGGTACACCCTGGACAGGTCGCCAGTCCATCGCAGTTAGTTAATAACTTGATTTGTGATAATCAGATGATTTGTTATCTTTAAATTAAAAGGCTCCTCTCCTGTGGAACCAACTACCAGTTTTAGCCCATGAGGCAGACACCCTGTCTACTTTAAAGGCTATAGGTTTATAACGTGTTTATAAAACTTATAGTTAGAAGGACTCAGGTTGTCCTGACCTATGTCTATAGTTATGCTGCTATCGCCATAGACTACTTGAGGACATAGGGACCCCTTTTCCCATTCTGCTTTATTTGTTAGTTTAACATCTAACTTAAAGCTCTCTCTGCTTTTTCTCATCATTGTAGCTTCATCTGGTCTGTTCCTATTTGGCTGTGACACCATCCCAGAGATAAATAACAGCTGTGCTGCTGCCACTAACACCTTTGTTTATAGATTTTGGAGCTTGGCCTGTTTTTCAGTGTAGTCCCTTTCCTGATCTAGAAATGGAATGGAAGAGAGGAGAGTGCTTTTAATAAATGTAAATACGGCCTGCCATAGTAGCTTTAAATAAACCTACAGTACACATTGACTTGAACAGCAATCTTCTCCTTCAACAACTTCTTCTCCTTTGCAGCCATAGCGCTTTTTCTCTTTTAAACACATTCTCCATTTGTTTTTCATATCTTCATTAAAATCTCTTGTTCGATTGGACTGAAATAGACATTTCCTGTTACCTGTTGTCATGGTGACTGGTAATCAAAACGGGGATCCACTAATGATGGCTTTTAAAACTTGTCACGCATGCGCTTTAGTGGACCTATTTAGAGTTGATTAAACTAATTCATAGCAGCTGAAACTCAGAGTTGTCGACATTAGGCTAGATCAATTTAGAGTTTCGGATTTGAACCCAAGTTTGTTAAAACTTAGTTAAAACTGAGTTTTGATAGAAATGATAGTGACTATAAGTGTATATTGGCGTGAGGAATTTACTCCATTAAAACTACGTTTGTTATGACTTCTTGAAACAGACCCCTGTACTCTCCGGTGGGATGGCCTTCCCTCTCAACAAAGAGGCAGTGTTATTGGTACACTTTAATTTATAAGGCCCTTCTTGGATTACTGCTCTCTTACATTTCTACCTTACTTATACAGAAATGCATGGCCTCTTATGCCCTGAGAGCCAATGATCAGCTGTTGCTCACTGTTCTTTCTGCTGTTTTCACAAATCAGATGAGAGGTATCACTCAAAATATAACTGACCGTTTCTTTGAGCAAAATGTCTCTAAAATCTGCACAAACAGTTTCTCCACGACCGTCTGATTTGCTTAAAAATGTCTGTTTTTGTTTTTAAAAGCCAGAAAATAAACATGATTGTACGTAGTACATTCAAACAAACTTCAGTGCTTCAAACTGAGAAGTTGATCAATTAAAAAAAACTCTTGATGATGATTCCTCCTTGTGCAAATTGATTGAGGCACATTGAGGAAGCTTCACACAGTTTATCTGTTCCACTGAGGGTGGGAGGAGGCAGCAGCTGGGGTTCAGATCCATTCATTAGAGAGACCAACAGGACATAATCACGCACTGGTGTTTCTTTGTTATTCAGACAATACTTCACAAGTATTTACATTACATATTTTTGTGGATTATTTCATTTAAAATCTATTACATTTTGAATGAAATGTTTTTTTTTTATTTCATAATTTGAAATACAGTATATGAAAGTAAAAGGAATCGGTGGGTGCAATACACACACCCATGTTACTATTCATCTAAATACTTTATTCCTTTTTTCAGTTTAAAAGATTGCAAGATCAGGTCATTTAAAAAGTAGGTAAATAGTTCTCCTCTTGTTCATGACTGCTTCAGCTATGATAAAGAGATCATAGCTGTAATCTGATGCAAAAATTGCTGTAAAATCTGAGGTTTTGTCAACGCATATTTCAAGAAAACTGGAATCCAAGGCAATAAAGAGTCAAATGTTGCCTATGTACAGCAGCCCTGCTTCTGTCAGCCTGCCTCAAGGCAGCTGGGGTTATAATGTAGCTTGGCACCATCAATTTGTGAATTTGTGTGTGAATGACTGAATGTATTGTAAAGCTCTTCGGAGTCCCCTGACTTGTAAAGGTGCTTTGTACAGGCCATTTACCTAATGAAGTAGGAAAAATACAACCGTTTGCTATTTTGTACATTTTCCAACCAAACATTTTAGTTTATTGTGAAAAAAAAAGTGACTAAAATAAACAGGGATCATTTTAGCCTACGGTTAAAGATATTTATTAATACTATCAACATAACCCCTGCTACTAATACATCCATGAAATATTTATTTTTAAGTAATACTGTTTATTCTCCTCTTAGTGACTCATTATATCCATATTTCAAACTCTTAATAACAAACATAGAAAATGTACACATAAATCATGTTAGATTAATCCATTTTCATCCTTATCATGTTGATTCCTACACCCTTTCGTCACAGCCATTTCAATGGCTCTTAGGTTCTGTGTGCAAGTGTCTTGTGATATATTTTCTGGCCTGGAATCAAATTTCATGGTCTGCTGAGTTAAAAGCAGCGTGAGAGCCCCAGGGAAGCTGTCAGACACAAGTTTTTGAGCTCCTCATTTTATCAGCGACTGACCTGAGAAAACCTTCCACTGATGAAATTACTCTGAACAGCATAAAAAAGGGACAATTTTTCCGAACACCATGGCAGCTCTCCTTTATTCTCATTGTCGTCATTTTCTTCTTGTAAAAAAAAAAAAAAACATGCTCTGGCCTCAGACCAAAATCTCTGAAACGTGTCCCTGGATGACCTTTTTACCCAGCATAGCTACAGCTCATCCCAGACCAGCAGGGGTTCCCACCGGTTGGGGCCATGTCCTCAACCCCCCCAGTCTTTATACCCTTAAATGGACTCACAGCAGAGCCTTCACATGCACAGGGGTCTGCAACAGACCGGCTATACTCCTGTCAGAAATGAGACTATATAGCTTTAATAAGACCTTATAAAGCCAAACTTCATCATCTGTAATAAAATGAACAAATAAGCATTTTTCCGTCTTTAGGTTGTTTTAGGTAAAGTTAAATTATGTAAGTATTAAGCTGTAAACCAAAGTAAAGTACTCTTGATCTAATAGTCAGTAAAACGATTTACGTATATTAAAGCAAAACTTTTACATTAAAACAAAGTTAAAAAAAAAATGTAATGACATAATGCTTTTATGTTCAATTTAAAGATGTTCATGCAAACACTGCTCGACTGAGAATTGTGTAAGGAATACAGAAATAGACTCAAAACAGCAAATTTGCTTATATTTATTGTAAATTTGGTGACATTTTTTTGTTTCAGTTGTGTTATACAAGTTGATATGCACTCATTTGCATTTTTGTTTGTATTTATATAACTTTCGGAGTCTCGTGTGTTTTCGTGAACACACTAGCTGTGTTCCCTAGCTGTGGCATGTTGAATTTTCACGATTTGCAGGCCTGTTAACTCTGAAGAAGTTCATGATATCCCAGAATCTCGAGGGGAATATCTGGCAGAAATTAGTCCCATTTACACTACCCTTTTGAAACCATGGCTAGAACGGTCCAAGCACCGTAACCGAGATAACTGTTCAATGTAATTTTAAATGGAATGCAAATAAACTGGACCGTGTCAGACACAACCAAACTGCGCTAAACTAGTACTAGTTGAACAGTAGGGCTCGGCAGGGTTCAGTAGTGGCTCGGCTCTCTGATAACAGAGCGCATTAGCAGCGCATTAGAGCGCATTAGCAGATTACGTCATCTCCTATTTAAAGTCAGCTGACTCATTTTGCAGGTTTTCCAGCGTGTCTGGCTTTGCAATTAACAGGTCTCTTCACTTCACAACACATCAACACGCATCTAAGTTCCTAAATATTATGGGTACGGCCATTTTTGTTTGGATAATTCCTGCTTTGAAAGCTGTAGTATTGCTGTATATAGTGGACTGCCGATAGGATGAATGGGGCAACCATTATCTTGCACGATTCTCTTGCCCTGTGAAGAAGCCTTTAGTAACTCTTAAAATGGCAGAGGGGTTAGCTATACTCAAAAGAAGACAAGGAAGCCTATGGCTAGCAGACATTAGGGGGCTTTGCAATTTTGCTTATAAAACAGTAAAATACTTTGAACAAATTATTAAAAACTTTACTTATCCAGCCTCGCCGGAGCAGTGTTGCCAACTTCTTAGTAAGGAAAGTAGCTATTGGCTGTGCTATAAGTCGCTAGAAAGTCTGAAAAGTTGCTAAATATAGCGACAAAGTCGCTGAGTTGGCAACACTGTGCCGGAGGTCTTGCTTTGTTCTCTTGGAAGAACACAACTGTCATGGTTTTAAGGTTTTTGGTCCACATGCAGACACAGACGGGGGGAAACAGAAGCAGTTTAAGATGTTTATTGACTACACAACAATCATTAAGTTAGTCCTGAACAGGCTCCGCAGACGAGGTTTGGAACGTAACCGTTCTCTGGGAGGAGAGAGGAAGGTGATTAAGAATAAGATAAGCAAAAGTAACCTGCGTAGTTGCTTTTCTGCTTACCACCAGATATGGAAAACCTATCCGCAAAAGGGGGGACTAAGGCGGGGGGTCTGAGCAACACAACAGCTAAGGCAGGTTTAAGGAGCAGCTGAAGGAACCGGTGTGAATCCATGTAAGGGGTCTCTTTTCCGACTTGGTAGTAGTGAGGGGGCTGGAGGGGAACGCCAGAGCAGAATCTGAGCAGCAGGGATTCAATGACCAGTCCTCTGAGCAAAGAGAGAGGGGCGGAAAGCAATCCTACTGTAAGCTCAACGAACACAACGGTTTAACACTCTGGCTTCCTTAAGCTGACTGAACGCTCTTCTTAAGCTCAGCAGAGCAGCCTCAACGAGCCCCAGGTGCGGGGCCATGCCCACCTGTCAGCAGCTACCACATGGAAGAGAGGAAGTGGAGCAGAGAACACCAAACCCTGAAAACAACCAGCAGTATCTTGCTGGTTGTCTACTCTGTGGCTGTGGAATGAGCTAATGTTATTCAGTCTCTGTTGGATCTCTGGTTCCAGGCATCTCCTGTAAAACTATAGCAAGGGGGTCTCAGAATTTTCTTCAAACCTCCATCTTTGTGATAGAGGATGTATTTAGTAGTGAGGTCTACGCTACTTAGTCTGGAAAGCAATCCTGCATCATGGTAAAACCAATTTCCCATACTCATCGATGTTCATATTGATCGTATGGCTGTGTGGTGCAACAAACATGCACAAAATTGTTTACTGTTTGTTAAATCTAATGATTGTTTAGTGTGAACTTGGTCAATGCCACACTTTTCAGATTCTGCATGTACATTTGCGTGTTGATCTTAGTGAAATAATAAGAGCTTAAGTAACTAATTCAATTAAATCTGACCTTTCAGGTTTTTCCCTCTTCGCTAAATATACCAAATTCAAAACTAAAACAGCATTTTCATCTTTCTTAGCTGATTTTTGTTCTTCCAGAGAAGAATAAACTTGAAGCAAAAGTCCGGTCCGCAAGGAATGATCAAAGGATTATTGTCTTTAGTTTGAATTAATACATTCGTGGTGATTTAAGAAATTTAGCGTTTATCAACAAGAAAATTAGAATAGTAATTTTTGTTGCGATCACTTATCCCATGACCGCCCATTTTTGCCCAAATATAGTAAGAGCTCACTCCTGACATCTTACGGCAGTAAGCCCAGTACCATTCTCCCTGCTTTACAATAAAAATCAATGGGAACTACTTGACACATCTGCAATCAACAACAATTATTCAACATTTCAAGAAGAATTCACCATAGAAACTCGTGAGGGCTATAGATTACCAGACAATGCCCATGTGCATGGCATTTGGACGTTGTAATACATTGGGTAAAATTGAAGAAAAAATTAACCTTTCCGATTCCTGATCCTCCACGGACGGGTTCGTAGTTGGATTGCCAACTTGGAGAGGGAGGATTTGCCATTGAGCTTCTGGCCAGAGAAGAAACACGTAATATGTAGCCAACAATTGGAAGAGGAATGCTTTCAAGATGACTTAGATAGCGCATTGTGACAAACACCAGATACAACATTGGGACTTGCTCAACAGCTGATACCGCACCTGACTTCACAAACTGGTATGTGGGAGTAGTGCTCTTTGACAAATCAGAATCAGAAATACTTTAATAATCCCAGAGGGAAATTACTTTTGTTACAAGCTCCAGTTAGTTTTATATATATATATATATATATATATATATATATATATATATATATATATATATATATATATATATATATGCATATGTAAAACTAATTCCAAGTAAAGTGATACATCAGAAATATCGGTGTTTCTGGTAAAGCATAGTCAACACTTATCATTTATTGAAAAGTATGCCATTATTTCATACTGACCTTTAAAGAACCTAATGATCTTTACATATATTACAGGACACCATGTCTTAGAAGATTTTGTATCCTCACATATCAAATAGTTTTTTTCATGACCTCCAAAAGTTAAACATCTGGGTTTAATAAATTATGTGACTAATTCTGAATATAGAAGTCTAGGCATACACATTAATAAATGGCTATTGGCAAACTCCTTTGCTGAAACACTAATATGAATTAGTAGATATGTATAATAATTAGTAGATATATGATGGCTAATTTCTATCTATATTTATCACATGTGAAACCTGAACATCGATTTTCCTCCATTATAACTGTTTGTGCAAGAAAACAGCAATATTTGTTTTGCAAGTGACTCAGCTCGTATTTACATCTGATCCAAGCACTATTGTAGCGTAATGGAATACCGGGACAAATTGGCAGCACCCAACATTGTTCTGCTTCTCTGCAAACCACGCCAGAAAGAAAATCCAATCAGTCATTCAAATGGAGCGAGCCAAGAACCTGTCCGAGATGGAACAACAGCCTTTCTCTGGGAGTGCGAGGCCTTGTCTTACTGTTTACATGCTTTGTCTCCAACGGGCTCAGTCAACTTTTCAGCACGCCCCATGTGTCCTTGCCCTTCAGACCAAACATTTTGTTTTTGTCAGTGGAAAATCTAGATTTCTTTAGGTTTTGTTATACAGTAAAATAATTCCAGGAGAATATTTGGTGTTAGTTAAATTTTCTGGTTCATTTTTGTCAACTAGAAAAAAAGGGAATATTACACAGTATCTTAATATACAGTACTGCTTTTGCCTTTATGATGTATTTGAAATCTGGCTGCCACGTGGTTTTTGTCATGGAGTTAAAAGGACTAGGAGTCCAAAAGGAAAGTGTGAATGTACCATAGCTGATATGCAGAATTCCTCACGCTCATCGTTCTGTGTCACTTAAAATCCAAGG
Organism: Cyprinodon tularosa; assembly: GCF_016077235.1. Classification (NCBI taxonomy): domain Eukaryota; kingdom Metazoa; phylum Chordata; class Actinopteri; order Cyprinodontiformes; family Cyprinodontidae; genus Cyprinodon; species Cyprinodon tularosa. The sequence goes on along the minus strand of NW_024039168.1, from coordinate 171,209 downwards.
TACATTACCAGCAAGCCAGAGAGAGTAAAACAGTTTTTCCAGATCAACACAAGACACATTTAGCAGAATGAGATGATCAGTAAACCACAGAAATACGAGAGTCCATTTAAACACCCCAAAACTACCATTCAGATATTTTCCCTTCCATTTCACGGACAGAAGTGGCCAAACTGAGAATCACAGAACATAAACTGCCTTTTTCCTCTCTGTTGTTCCATGTAAAAGCTAATTTAAGGCACACTGTAAACCACAAGTGTCCTCACCTGGCTGCTATTTTAAATTCCTCAGTTGCGGCTTAGTTATTTCTAGAATAAAATAAAAAGTGCTTAAGAACTCATGAAAAATCCTTAAGAAGGAAAAAAACTGCAACGTTTTACAAGGAAACGGCACCAGAGTGAAAAATTACTTTTTCCTCTTTAAAAAAGAAATACCCCAACAAAAGTATTGTAGAACGACTCATACTGATACTTATTGTAAAGATCTGTTAAAAACTTAAATATCATTACATTTTTTTATCTAACTGTGAAATCTCACAATAAAAAATGTAGGAAAAAAATAGAATAATTAATTTTAGCAAATTAACTTGTTTGAATCCCATCATACTACTCATATTCATATTAACCGTAATCAGTGATTGGCTTCCGCAGCAGGGATCTCAAACTTAAATTCTCAAGGGCTGGTGTCCTGCAACTTTTCTATCTATCTTTGCTTCAACACACCTGACTCCAATATGAACTCATTAGCAGAGCTTGACTGCTGCTTGTGAGCTAGTCAAGCTAATGATATAGAGTTTGAAACTCCTGTTTGATATTTGGGCCATATTTATATTCCCCCTTTTCATCAAGGTTGTTAAATTAGGATACAAAAGCTCAATTTTCACTGCTCTGCTGATGATAGTCTGCTTTACAGGTGCTGGTCATAAAATTAGAATATCATGAAAAAGTAGATTGATTTCAGTAATTCCATTTAAAAAGTGAAACTTGTATATTATATTCATACATTACATACAAACTCATATATTTCAGATGTTTATTTTGTTTAATTTTGATGATTACAAATGACAACAAATGAAAATCTCAAATTCATCATATCAGAAAATTAGAATATTGTGAAAAGGTTCAAAATTGATGGCCCCTGGTGCCACACTCTAATCAGCTAATTAACTCAAACCACCTGCAAAAGCCTTTAAATGGTCTTTCAGTCTAGTTCTATAGGCTACACAATCATGGGGAAGACTGCTGACTTGACAGTTGTCCAAAAGACGACCATCGACACCTTGCACAAGGAGGGCAAGACACAAAAGGTCATCGCTAAAGAGGCTGGCTGTTCACAGAGCTCAGTGTCCAAGCACATTAATAGAGAGGCGAAGGGAAGGAAAAGATGTGGTCGAAAAAAGTGTACAAGCAAGAGAGATAACCGCACCCTGGAGAGGATTGTGAAACAAAACCCATTCAAAAATGTGGGGGAGATTCACAAAGAGTGGACTGCAGCTGGAGTGAGTGCTTCAAGAACCACCACACACAGACGTATGAAAGACATGGGTTTCTGCTGTCGCATTCCTTGTGTCAAGCCACTCTTGAACCACAGACAGCGTCAGAAGCGTCTTGCCTGGGCTAAAGAGAAACAGGACTGGACTGCTGGTGAGTGGTCCAAAGTCATGTTCTCTGATGAAAGTAAATTTTGCATTTCCTTTGGAAATCAAGGTCCCAGAGTCTGGAGGAAAAGAAGAGAGGCACTTCATCCACGTTGCTTGAAGTCCAGTGTAAAGTTTCCACAGTCAGTGATGGTTTGGGGTGCCATGTCATCTGCTGGTGTTGGTCCATTGTGTTTTCTGAGGTCCAGGGTCAACGCAGCCACATACCAGGAAGTTTTAGAGCACTTCATGCTTCCTGCAGCTGACCAACTTTTTGGAGATGCAGATTTCATTTTCCAACAGGACTTGGCACCTGCACACAGTGCCAAAGCTACCAGTACCTGGTTGAAGGACCATGGTATCCCTGTTCTTAATTGGCCAGCAAACTCTCCTGACCTTAACCCCATAGAAAATCTATGGGGTATTGTGAAGAAGAAGATGCAATACACCAGACCCAACAATTCAGAAGAGCTAAAAGCCACTATTAGAGCAACCTGGGCTATCATAACACCTGAGCAGTGCCACAGACTGATCGACTCCATGCCACGCCGCATTGCTGCAGTAATACAGGCCAAAGGAGGCCCAACAAAATACTGAGTGCTGTACATGCTCATACTTTTCATGTTCATACTTTTCAGTTGGCCAACATTTCTATAAATCCTTTGTTTTTATTGGTCTTCAGTAATATTCTAATTTTCTGATATGATGAATTTGAGATTTTCATTTGTTGTCATTTGTAATCATCAAAATTAAACAAAATGAACATCTGAAATATATGAGTTTGTATGTAATGTATGAATATAATATACAAGTTTCACTTTTTAAATGGAATTACTGAAATCAATCTACTTTTTCATGATATTCTAATTTTATGACCAGCACCTGTATGTGTCCATATAGCCAGATGCTTCTGGTTTTCTCCTTGGTGTAAATATATGTTGTAAAACCTGGAATAATAACCCTTGAACAAAACAGAGGAGATAGTTATTGGCCATAAAATGCAACCCTATTAGCTGCTAACAAAATAATACCTTTGGACAGGCTTACCTTTTGTTTCTTGTGCCACTGTAAGGAACTTTGTGGTGATTTGATCTTTCTTTTAGGTTGCATGTGAAACAACTCTTTTAAACTTCTTTCAATAGAATAGATTCCTGATGAAACACAAAGCGGAGACAGACTTGATTGGTGCATGTAATTTCAGAAGGTGATATAGTTTACTTTAAATTCTTAGATTAATCCAGAATGCTGTAGCAAGGGATCTTAGCATAGCAACAAAAGAGATCCCATTTAAATAAATAAATAAAATAGTGCTTATATCAATGGCCACACCAAACTGTGTTGGAGCAAGGGGACATTTGAAAGTTGCACAGTATACATAATAAACAGAGACATAATCAAAAAAATAAAAATAAAAAATATATATATATATATATATATATATATATATATATATATATATATATATATATATATATATATATACTGTGTGCAGAATTATTAGGCAAATGAGTATTTCGACCACATCATCCTTTTCATACATGTTGTCCTATTGTCCTACTCCGAGCTGTATAGGCTTGAAAGCCAACTACCAATTGAGTAAATTAGGTGGTGTGCATCTCTGTAATGAGAAGGGGTGTGGCGTAATGACATAAACACCACATATAAGGTGTGCTTAATTATTAGGCAACTTTCTTTCCTTTGGCAAAGTGGGTCAGAAAAGAGATATGACAGACTCTTAAAAGTCAAAAATTGTCAGCTGTCTTTCAGAGGGGTGCAGCAGTTTGGAAATTGCCAAGCTTTCGAAGTGGGATCATCGCACAATCAAGCAGTTTAAGGCAAATAGCCAATAGGGGAGCAAGAAGCATGTTGAAAACAGAAGACGCAAAATAACTCCCCATGAATTGAGAAGGATCAAGCGTGAAGCTGCCAGGAAGCCATTAGCCACCAGTGGTGCCATATTTCAGAGCTGCAACATGTCTGGAGTGCAGAGAAGCACAAGGTGCGCAATACTTAGGGACCTGGCCAATTTAAGGAAAGCTGAAAAAAGGCCACCTTTGAACAAGACACACAAGACAAAACGTCAAGATTGGGCCAAGAAATATCCAAGGTCTGATGAAATGAGAGTGAGTCTTGATGGGGCAGATGGATGGACACCAGGCTGGATCAGTAAAAGGCAGCAAGTCCCTTATTGACTCAGATGCCAGCAAGTTGGAGGTGGGGTACTGGTATGGGCTGGTATCATCAAAGATGAGCTTGTAGGACATTTTTGGATTGATGATGGAGTTGAGATTAACTCCCAGACCTACCACCAGTTTCTGGAAGACGTCTTCTTCAAACAGTGGTACAAGAAAAACATGATATTCATGCAGGACAATGCTCCGTCACACGCATCAAAGTAAACCACAGCGTGGCTGGCCAGAAACAGTCTGAAAGGAGAAAAAATAATGACATGGCCCCCTTGTTCAACTGATCTAAACCTTATCAAGAACCTGTGGTCCTTCATGAAATGTGAGATCTACAGGGAGGGAAAACAGTACACCTCTCTGAACAGTGTCTGGGAGACTGTGTTGGCTGCTGCACGCAATGTGCATCGCAAACAGATCAAGACACTGACAGAATCTATGGATGGAAGGCTTTTGAGCGTTATGAAGAAAGGTGGCTATATTGGTCACTGATTTGTTTTTTTGAATGTCGCAAATGTTTGTTCCTGAATTTTGAGTTGTTATATGGTTTAACTAGTGAAAATAAACAAGTGAGATGGGTATATATTTGTTTTTCATTACGTTTCATTTACCTGCACACACAGTCATCCTCAAATAATGGCCAAATCTAAAAAAACAAACAAAACACCATCTTCCAAAAATATAAAACTTTGATATTAACGAGTCTTTTAGGTTGATTTAGAACACAATTGTGGCCCAATAATAGGTGCAGTGAGGGTTAGAGGTTGCTGCACCTGTTCCATATCCCTCTAAACCTCCTAAAAGAAATACTAATCCTGGTAAAATAATGGAACAAACCACTGCTGGGTCTTTTCAAGACAGTTGGTAAATATGTACCAACCTTTGAAGTATAACACGTCAAAGAAAAGTTCTGGGCTGTTGTGAAGGAGGTCCAAACAACTGTTGAACCTTTAGCTTTCATGTCAGAGGAGAAGCTGATTATTTCCTCTGTGGAGATGGTGAGGGTGGCATGGGCAGTTTGGTTATCAGTGAAGGGTTGTGCTCTTAATTTTGAGCTTGGTCAACATTCTTTCCCTCACCTGTAGTAATGCCATATGGATGAAAACTTAAAGAAAATATCTAGCTTGGACACAGGTGGAAAAAAGAAGCTTTCACCATGGGATGCCCCAGCATTGCCTCTAAGAAAGTGTCATAAGCTTTGCATCTTGGTGGTCCTTGGAGTACACTTGGGTCATACTGCATCCTAGGTGGTTAATCCTTCTGTAACTTCTATTTATGTTTGTTTTAAAAGGCAGAAGCTTGTAGAATTTATCTAAGTAGCAGAACTTAAAGCTTTGAACATCATTTTCTGCACTCGTTAAGTCAGGTTAGGAGTTGCAGGACATCTTTAGACAAACCCAAGACTCCAAAGTAACCAGTCCACCTCACTACAGCCATCATCAATACTCAGGCCTAGCTTAAAAGAGCTTTGTTTTTTTGCAGAGAGAATAAGCCAGTGAGAGTTTGAAAGTAAACCCACTCAGAGTAAACAGAGAGCCCAAGTTCCATCTCTATGGAGACTTGGGGTGGGGATGGAAGCTTCTTTATCGAAACCTGGCAAGTCCTGATCAGAAACCTGCGGGAGCTTCACAATGACCTCAGGCATCTCTGAGGCATGAGTTCATCAGGCAATGGAAACACGTCCCATCAGTTTGCATAGACGATACTGGGCGGGAATCCTGGGGCGGCGGTGTCCTTCCTTTGTTGCAGACATGCAAAATTGACCCCAGCTGTGGTAGCCACTCATATAATACTGAATATGCTTTAGACATGTGTGGTTGTGTTAATTTCCACTGCAGTGAGGAGAAATAAAGGCAGGTCTTAGAGGAACAATGGTACAGCTGGGTAAAGCCTGGACCGCCTCCCATTGCTGGTGTGTCTGTTACTTTATAAGCAGCATGACAAAGTGCCTTCGGAGAGAAAAACAAACATGTTTCAGCACAAAGGGACAGCAACACAAGGCTAGTCAGATTATGAGTCAAAAGTTTACTTAGAGAGCATGCGGGAATGATTGATGAGAGGCTGTCACATGTAAGGCCCCCCGAGAACATGGCCCCTGAAAGCCGTCTGACATTCAGCACAAGCTGGCCCTCGAACTTCACCGCATAGGAATTTTGGAGTGCATTCCCTTCTGGTGTTATTCCATGCTGGGCCATGTGCTGAAAGAAAATATTAGACATTTACACAACACACTATGTTGAGGATTTATTGTTGGACTATTCCAGTCATTCTACATTAATTCTGGCGTCATTTTATATTCTGTTCACGACCTGCTTAAATTCCAGTTCAAACTTGAACTGGAATTTAGATAATAAGGATTTTGGGGAAGAACAAAAACAAAAAAATTCTTATTTCTTTTACTGAATAAGCATTCTTAATTTTTTTCAAACAAATATTTTAGATATATAATATACACATAGAATATATGAGCAGACTTTCTGCAGCTTCAGTAACTAAGTTGGTTATTCATATTGAAGCCTATGTTACTGATTATCTAAAATTGTAATACAAAAAAGTTATATTATTAAAAATTGTAAACCTTTGATTATATAAGATACTTTCAGGGACAGTCTGCAATGTTGTATTTTGTCAAAACTGAAATGTAAATTCAAAATATCTTAATATGAGTTTAACATCCGTACTCATCTCAACCAAAAAATTTTGTCAGTATTAAAATCAAAAATTAGTTTTTAGTTTTAAATAATTTTATATTTATAAAATGTGTTGCTCTCTACTTTTCTATATAATTCCGTGAAAAAGTATTTGTATAAAAACAGACTATTTTCTGTCAATTAAAAACAATTATCTCATGCTTGGAAACCCTAAGAGGCTAGATTAAAAAACAAAACAACTAAAAAACAAACAAAGTGGAGTAGATATCCACAAGGATGTAAAATGAATTCTTAGTATTCACAAACAACCGATCGCAGCTGTTTTTACCAATGGACACAGGTCTTAGGCTAAAGGGAAATCTGATTGGTTGAAGAAAACCTTCTTCACTGATATTATAAAGGTACTGCACCATTAGCCAGCACTGCTGATTCTGAAGGCCCTGATTTGATTGACATAGCAACGCACTAAGGCTCAAATCTGATTTGACAAAAAACATAGCAACTACATAAAGTAGTAGCCATTCAAAATGTTCCCACTTTCCTTGGCTAGTCCCCTAAGACTTCTTTTTTAAACATTAATATTTGTACAAATATATTCTTTCTTTCATGGTTTGTGGACATTAAGTTCTAAAGTGAAGCACCTTCTCTTGGTCAGACCCTGTAATTCAGTGAAAGGGGGGAGTCCGAGTAAAAAATATGTATGCGGAGGAGACAGAGGGGGTCACTCCAGTGGCTGGAAGTGGGCTGCCATTCGGCTGACGTTTGACTGGAAAGGGCCATTAAGAGAGTGGATTTTTATTACTAAATTAATACTGTTCGGTAGAAGAAAATTAAAGTTTAGGTTGTAAATGTAGGTTAGTGTTTCTGATTGACTATAGGCCAGCAGTGAAGGCCTTGAAGGCCCTGACCTCCCACCACTGCAGGAGAATAATGACACCGAAGCACTTAAGCTATTCTAAATTTGAAAGCTATTCCTACATTGTCCTGCTCAGGGGAAAGGAAAAGCATTGCACCCTGTCAGCTTTCCTGGTAGTTGAAGAGATTAATGTTGACCGTCCTTTGGCAGCAGCCTGCCTGGAAATAAATGTTTACCAGCTCTGGTTACAAATCCACAGGCATTCCCTCGTGTCCTGTTACCTTCCCAGTGTCAGAAGAATGCTAATATGCTCATACTGGGCTTCATCGGACACGCAGGGAATGCCGGGGATGCCAGCCTGAGCATGAGCAGGGTCCCCATCAGGAATGTTTTCCTAGGTGTCGTTTTCTCATTCCTTCCAGTGTCTCTGAGCCCAGGAGTTTAGTGCAGCTCAGGGAGGCTAAAACTGTTGAGACGAGTGGTGCACAACTTGATGCCTTTGACCCCCATTTCCAACTCTCATCAGGGAGAAAGTTTTATTTATTAGATTTTTTCTATATGTATTTATTCACACAGAGCCCAGCTTTGATTTATATGAGTTCCATTCTTTGGAAAGAGATTATGTGGTCCTGAAAGTTTTGTTAGAAATAAGTGTGAAAAAGAAATATCAGGATAGTTGTAGTTAAAAAGATTACACATTTTAAGTAATATTAATATTAATAGTAATATTAATCAGACCAATTTTAATAATTGGTCTGATTAATATTACTACTGTAATCCGTCCATCTATCTACCATCAATCCATCACAGATCAGAGCAGCTTGCAGTCATACCAAGACTCATGCATTTTAACCTGTTTCCTCCAGACACTTCATGCCAAGTCACTTAGTACTCTTACCTGATTAAGAGCCAGACAAAAACCAGATAAATAGTTAGAAATGAGCAGGCTGATAAGTATAAAATAAAATAAATACACTGTACACCATAGCAGGCATGAAAATAGCACGGCAAGACACCACGACTGACTGTTTCATGTAGGACTGCACCTCAGTACAGAAAGTAAGCGGGGAAGGACTGTTTTGAGACTGGTTTCATAAAAACAAATACATTTACAAACAAGAGCTTGAATTTATGGTGAAGAAAAACAAATTCCAACATGGATAAAACCAACAAGACAAAAGGAGGGTAGTCCAACAGATGAAAAAACTTTAAAAAAAACTGTATCATGTCACAGACTCTGCATCACATTGACAACACCAAACCAAAATACTTGCATATATACATATTCGTACCATATATATTCATACTCTGAACTTCCATATCTTTTTATTTTTGCACCATGTGTTTTTTCCCACATTGTTTTCGTTTGATCACTGTTGCACTTTAAAAAATGGAAATGTCCATTTCACAGCTAAACTGCTGAAAGCTGTACAAAACAGAATTTCATAGCACACATAGCGCACTGCCCAAATCCCTTCTATAGCTCTCCACTGATTCAGATATAACTAAACTCACTCTTAACTAAAGTCAACAACCCATCTTATTATGACTGAGAAACACCCCCAATTTCAAATCAGTCCTAAAGAACTACTCAAAATACTTCAGCTTTGATTACACCACAGTATTCTGCCCTATATTTTTTTCCAACAAGTTTATTTAAAGAATCCTCAGATAAATTTTGTGTATCTGATGATACCGAGCAACATTATTGTCTAAGAAAACTGTCGATTCCTCTGTCAGCATTAATAACAGAAAAGCAAAAACAGGCCCCAGTTTTTGTCCTCAAGCTAAATATTTTCTTTTTTTCCTTTGGCATATAAAGTTGAATTACGGGGTTATATAATGTAAACAAAGTGCAATGAATGCTTATGTGTTTCAAGTTTTTAGCCAACTTTTGAAAATAGCTGCGGATCGCACCCAGTTTAGGTTCATTCATGGTTTTATCTATATTTCGTGTCTCCTACCACTGTCTTGTAACATAAAGGAATAATTTTTTACATATATTTAAATCAGCTTTGGCTGCAATTTCTTTCAATCCATTATTAAAGATACAGTACATATTTTTCCCTTAAAAAAAAAAAAACAACAAAAACACATGTGAAGTGACATAAAGCAGTACAGAAATTAGCTGAAAAATGTTGCTTCCAGAAGGCCCCAAGAACCTGCAGCAAACCTGGATATTTGAATTAAAAATGTTGCTGTAGTGTTTTAGCACTGATAGTACTTCTATTTACACGATTTCAACACCCAATCTGTAAAATCAACTTCTAAACCACATCCAGCAAAGTGATGTCACTGCCTCCATAAAAACCATGTGTGCCCACTATTTGCACAGAATCTCAGTAAAGCTGATAATATCAGACATAGTAAGCATGTGGGTGGTAAAAACAAGGCAAGCATTTGTTTCTCAGGAGATAGCAGACCAAACCACAATGAGAATTGTACTTTATGGTGCATTTGCCTAACTCAATATCTCTTGGCTTCATGCTATGATCTACAGTAGATGTGTTACATCATGTATGAAGGATATTTCTTCCTATCTAATTCTATGCAAGCCATTGCTGCTTGTTAGCACATCTGGTGGCTGAAAGACATATTTAGGATGCTTTTAAAAGAACTCCACAGAGCTTTAGTTTTTACACTAGCAAAACCACATAAATTGGCAAAATAACAGGCAACATCAAATTCATATTTTTTCTTTTAGCTCAGTTACAAGAATCTGAAAATTTGCATATACCATACAAACTATACTATACTATACTATACATACAAGTATGTGTGCATGCACGAACTCAAACACATACATACAATTTGCAGTGATAGAATACCTTTAATAATATAACTTACACATGAACATGCATAACATACATGACATACAAATACTTATTTATATGGTCAGTACATTTCTGCAGGGCAAGTGCAATAATCAAAGTCAACTACTGTGTAGCCTCTCTTTGGCTCTCTACTGTGTAGATTTTTTTAAATCTAAAGGAAACATATTCCTGGACATTACATTTTTTTTATATTATTTTGTACTATAAACACTTTTCATATTGTCTGTTGTACTTTTATGTTTAATGGCATCCTTCTTTAACTCTAAGGGAGTAGTACACACCGTTGTAGGAAATCTTCAAATTCTTAGCAATTTCATGGAATAGCCTTCATTTCTATAAACAAGAATAGACTGTCGAGTTTCAGATGAAAGTTCTCTTTTTCTGGCTATTTTGAGGGTTTAATTAACCCCACAAATGTGATGCTCTAAAAACTCAATCTGCTCATAGGAAGGTCAGTTTTGTAACTTTTGTAATGAGCTAAACTGTTTTCAGATGTGTGAACATGATTGCAGAAGGGTTTTCTAATCACCAATTAGCCTACTGAGCCAATGAGCAAACACATTGTACCATTAGAACACTGGAGTGATAGTTGCTGGAAATGGGCCTCTAGACACCTATGTAGATATTGCACCAAAAACCAGACATTAGCAGCTAGAATAGTCATTTACCACATTAGCAATGTATAGAGTGTATTTCTTTAAGGTTAAGACTAGTTTAAAGTTATCTTCATTAAAAAGTAGTGTTTTTCCTTTAAAAATAAGGAAATTTCACTGTGACCCCAAACTTTTGAACGGTAGTGTGTATGTATATAAATATATATATATATATATATATATATATATATATATATATATATATATATATATATATATGGGTCAAACACTACAAAAACGACAGCATCACCCACTTAATAAAGAATTACTACCTTGACATATCACAGTTGTTTAATTTCAATTTACTCTACTTCCTATTTTCTGACACTAGACACAATGTCAATGGCTAACTCAGTCAATGTCTCAGAGTCGATCCGAGATAGCCAGACTAATGTTATGCCACATACTATACTATAGGATACATCTATGTATATATGGATTTTCTTGGTTAGTACATCCCCTGACTGTAAAATTACATGTGGAACATCTTCCCAGAGCCAGCAAATTGCTTGTTTTTACAGCAAAAAGCTACACACGTAGACATTTTTCTGGCCTGTATGCATGAGAATGGGGAGCACCGAGACAACAGCAGGTGACTTCACTTTTTTTAGGCTATCAGCAATCCAGTGAATAAATAGAGATCAGTGGGCCCTGCCAACATACTTACAGTAAGCTAACAGCGTGTTGCTAAATCTACCGCTATGATCTATAAAGTAACAGGTAAAATATTGTAATTAAATAAAAATATTCATATCAGCATATTATTTTCACAACTCTAGATGCATTTTAAATCATTAGATTATTTTGCCTTTAGGCTAATAAAACCTATATGTAACAACTAGATTATGTTAGACTTGGAATCTTTAGCTTCTCTTTTTTGATTATTTAAGAAAAAAGAATGAGGGAAAGAGATGGAATATTGGCAATTATTTCAACTAACTTATTTCAACTGTTTAACAAATAATAAACCTATGTGATAACACTTTAATCCATGACATACATTTTTTTATCTACATATAAATTACCCAATGAATCTACAAAACTTTCCTATAATATCTTTACAATCCAGAACTTTACCCTTTGCTGATGGCATTGTTAATTTACATATAGTTCATCAAGTTGTGACACTGATGAAGGTGAAAGAGAGCGATGTTATTAAAACAGGCTGACATAAGCTCCTAAAATGAGAATGTGGTGGAACTGACAATCTTTTGGACTATTTGATTGTATGTTTGCTCAGTAAGATTAAAGGCCCAAACCCTTTATTTCTTTGGCTGGGTGGGGGGTGAGTTGTGGGGTGGGGGGTGATCTGAGGGGAACCAGGAAGCAAGATGATCTTAATTAGCACTAAACAATCTACATAGATCTTAGTGTTACCAACCTAAATTATAAAGTAATTGTATAAAAGGCTCTGACATTCCTGTATTTTATTTTGTAATATTGGTTTAGTTTACTCTAGGAAGTGACGTAAGCCTCAGTTTAGTGCTGCGCCACCGCTCAGGAAAGTAGTTTTAATATACTTTCAGTTTCAGTTTGCTCGACATGTGAGACCGCATTCTTGGTGAAGTTCTGATAAGTGATGCTCCGAGTGTTAAGTTGATGACAGAACACTGCTGGCAACACTGAGCATCACGACAAATAAACCAGCTCACATCCAAAGTGGAGTTTGATCTCGTGTCCTCTTTCCTGTATCCTGACCGATACACCATCCGGTTGGCTACAAAATACCTGAGAACCTATCCTAATTAACATTGGTCCTTCGAGCCGGATAGAAGCTATCAGGATGGAGCCAGACAGAGCGACATTCCCTGATGTGAGACCTAAACGGCAGTCACGCCGACCAAGCCGATTTGATGACTTTGAAGTTGAGTATGCACATCATTCCATCCGGGAAACGCCACGTTGGGAAATTCCCCCGCCTATCCCAAGACACGTGGAACACCAACCTGAGTATAGCAACGCACCACCTTTCTACGGTGATAGTGATGTAACCTGCCCTCCTACTTCTCCTTGGCTGGAGAGAAGTGAACAAGGGAGGAACTATGGGAATCTCACACCTGAACTTTCCCCCTACAACCTGTGGGAGTTCCCCATCCAACCCCCTCACACAAGATTTAGAGCTTTGCAGGCAGAAAAAGAGAAGCTACTTCAATCACAGGAAGTTCTACAGGAGGGCCTGAGAGAACTTAATGAAGCGAGGAGTGATATCAAAGCGCTGATTGAAGCTGCCCACTCACTGAGAAATGATATGGCTCAGCTGGCTGCTTCAAAATATACCATGTATCAGCCCCCTCTGAGTAGCTCAGAAAGGGTGTACACCACCACCACTAACACAGGGCCAATTAAAGATGAAGATGAGGAGGAGTGGCCTGATCCACCTCCATGGCCTGAACCTGGAGAGGAGCTGCTCACAGGATTCTCCAAACTAAAAGTTGAAGAACAGTATTCAGGTTATGGCTTACAGTACTACCCTCCGCCTGATACAGCCTCTTCGCCCCTTAGATCCTTTCTGCCGACACGCATGCCTCAGACTCAGGAGCGTAGAGGAAACGCGTTCTACGCTCCTCCACAAAATCCTGAGCCATCCTCAAAGTGGACACCAAGAAATGCAGGTCTGCTGCAACCAAACCCTGTTCAGGCTAAACCCCCTACATCAGTCACAGGGGCAGCACGTGAGATGCCGAACTGGCATGATTCAGCCCCACCTCTTTCATCTGAGATGGTATATAGGGGGCCTAAACCCACGATCCCCAAGTTTATCCATCCAGATCCTACTGAGTTTGCCAGGCTCCGAATGGCCCTGGAGAACCTACTCCCTCCTAACGCAACCGAACTCTTTAAGTATCAAATCCTTGTGGATCATCTTAAGTTTGATGAAGCTCGACTAATTGCGGACGCTTATCTGAATTCACCAAAGCCTTACAGGTGCTGGTCATAAAATTAGAATATCATGAAAAAGTAGATTGATTTCAGTAATTCCATTTAAAAAGTGAAACTTGTATATTATATTCATACATTACATACAAACTCATATATTTCAGATGTTTATTTTGTTTAATTTTGATGATTACAAATGACAACAAATGAAAATCTCAAATTCATCATATCAGAAAATTAGAATATTACTGAAGACCAATAAAAACAAAGGATTTATAGAAATGTTGGCCAACTGAAAAGTATGAACATGAAAAGTATGAGCATGTACAGCACTCAGTATTTAGTTGGGCCTCCTTTGGCCTGTATTACTGCAGCAATGCGGCGTGGCATGGAGTCGATCGGTCTGTGGCACTGCTCAGGTGTTATGATAGCCCAGGTTGCTCTAATAGTGGCTTTTAGCTCTTCTGAATTGTTGGGTCTGGTGTATTGCATCTTCTTCTTCACAATACCCCATAGATTTTCTATGGGGTTAAGGTCAGGAGAGTTTGCTGGCCAATTAAGAACAGGGATACCATGGTCCTTCAACCAGGTACTGGTAGCTTTGGCACTGTGTGCAGGTGCCAAGTCCTGTTGGAAAATGAAATCTGCATCTCCAAAAAGTTGGTCAGCTGCAGGAAGCATGAAGTGCTCTAAAACTTCCTGGTATGTGGCTGCGTTGACCCTGGACCTCAGAAAACACAATGGACCAACACCAGCAGATGACATGGCACCCCAAACCATCACTGACTGTGGAAACTTTACACTGGACTTCAAGCAACGTGGATGAAGTGCCTCTCTTCTTTTCCTCCAGACTCTGGAAATGCAAAATTTACTTTCATCAGAGAACATGACTTTGGACCACTCACCAGCAGTCCAGTCCTGTTTCTCTTTAGCCCAGGCAAGACGCTTCTGACGCTGTCTGTGGTTCAAGAGTGGCTTGACACAAGGAATGCGACAGCAGAAACCCATGTCTTTCATACGTCTGTGTGTGGTGGTTCTTGAAGCACTCACTCCAGCTGCAGTCCACTCTTTGTGAATCTCCCCCACATTTTTGAATGGGTTTTGTTTCACAATCCTCTCCAGGGTGCGGTTATCTCTCTTGCTTGTACACTTTTTTCGACCACATCTTTTCCTTCCCTTCGCCTCTCTATTAATGTGCTTGGACACTGAGCTCTGTGAACAGCCAGCCTCTTTAGCGATGACCTTTTGTGTCTTGCCCTCCTTGTGCAAGGTGTCGATGGTCGTCTTTTGGACAACTGTCAAGTCAGCAGTCTTCCCCATGATTGTGTAGCCTATAGAACTAGACTGAAAGACCATTTAAAGGCTTTTGCAGGTGGTTTGAGTTAATTAGCTGATTAGAGTGTGGCACCAGGGGCAATCAATTTTGAACCTTTTCACAATATTCTAATTTTCTGATATGATGAATTTGAGATTTTCATTTGTTGTCATTTGTAATCATCAAAATTAAACAAAATAAACATCTGAAATATATGAGTTTGTATGTAATGTATGAATATAATATACAAGTTTCACTTTTTAAATGGAATTACTGAAATCAATCTACTTTTTCATGATATTCTAATTTTATGACCAGCACCTGTATACTGATACCATGGCTGCCCTCCATGATAAATTTGGACAACCTCATCAGCTTGCTTTAAGGAAAATTGCAAGTGTCCTAGATGGCCCAGAAATAAGGAGAGGTGATATAGTAGCTTTCCAGAGGTTCTCTCTCCAGGTGCAGTCACTAGTTGGTCTGTTGCAAACATTGGGACCTGAGGGAGAAGTGGAACTGAATTGCGGCTCTCACGTTGCCCGCCTGATAAGCAAGCTCCCTCCAGAGCAAAGAGCTGACTTTCGTCGACATCAGTTCAAACAGCCTGGCACCACCTACACCCTCCATGACTTATCTGAATGGCTTCGTCTAGAGTCATGGTGTCAAGGGTTTGATAGCCAAGCTGGTGGGAGGGGTAACAGAGAGCAGACCTGCAGAAAGGCGGATGCCTACCCCTTCAAACAGACTGTAACGGTCCTGCATAATGTGAAAGGATCCTCAGAACAGACTTCCTTGCTAACAAAGGAGAGTCGAGCTAAAGGGACAACTAAGAGCAAAGCTTATTGTGCCTATTGTGAGAGCACAGAACACTATTTCAGTCAATGTGATGGTGTGGCTAAGCTCTCCAAAGACGAAATAAAGAACTGGATTCAAGTCAACAAACGATGCTGGCGTTGTGCCCGAAATCATCTAGCTGCTCAATGTACACTAAAGAAACCCTGCAGCATTTGCCAGGGAAAACACCTGCTGGCTCTTCATGAGGTAAATGTCAGAACCGAAAGATACGGCATGGGCGTCTCTGCAAAGGAAGAAAGTTGCCTTACCAATTCAGCGTCAGGTTCCCTCTACTTAGATCGACATGGGGTCGGCCATCGTGTTCTACTCAAGATTGTACCTGTGGTTCTACGTCATGGACAACACACCCTAAATACCTTTGCAATCCTGGATGACGGTTCCGAGCGAACCATGTTGCTCCCGGCCGCTGCAAAAATCCTTGGTCTTACAGGCATTCCTGAAGATCTTCCATTACGCACTGTCCGTTACGATATCCAGATGTTACATGGACGTAATGTATCTTTCAGTGTCTCTGCAGCGACCAATCCTGGGTTGCAACACAAGATTGAGGGAGCCTTTACAGCTGACGGCCTCAACTTAGCCCATCATACATATCCTGTTGATCAGCTGCAGAGGAAGTATAAACACCTGCAAGGGATCCCAGTGCCGGCGTTGAAGCGAGTCGAACCACTGCTCCTTATTGGTTCAGACCAGCCACACCTGATTACTCCCATAGAACCGGTTCGGCTTGGCCCACCTGGCAGTCCAGCAGCTGTCCATACTCAGTTGGGGTGGACCCTTCAGGGACCAGGTCTTTTGATGGGGCGGCCAACCCAGCCTGTCCTAAGTTTATACACATCCTCCCAATCGGATGAGCTTTTCAAGCATGTAGAGCGACTCTGGAAGATGGATGCAGTGCCTTACACATCTGAAAAGGAAGTGACCAGGTCAAAGCAGGATCTTCAAGCTGTAGCTCTGCTCGAAGCTAAAACAGTTCGCATAATGGTGGATGGTGTGCTGAGGTATGCCACACCTCTCCTCCGACATGCACAGATGCCACAACTGAATGCACCAAAGGAATCTGTCATGGCTATGCTTCGAAGCACAGAGAGACGCCTATTAAAGGATCCCCATCGGGCTGATGCCTACAAAGTAGAAATGGAGAAGCTGATTCATTCTGGAGTAGTAAAGGAAGTAAAACCAAACACCTCATCCAAGGAGAGCTGGTACATTCCCCATCATCTCGTCAGTCATAATGGGAAGAATCGCCTGGTTTTCAACTGCTCTCATAAATACCTTGGACAGTCCCTGAATCAGTTTCTGCTGCCTGGCCCCACTCTTGGAGCCCCTCTACTCGGAGTCCTAGTTAGGTTCCGTGAATACCCAATAGCTGTGAGTGGCGATATCAAGGGTATGTTCCATCAAGTACTTCTCCTCCCAGAGGATCGCCCCCTGTTGAAGTTCCTTTGGCGGGATTTGAAGGTGGATGAACCACCTAAAACCTTTGAGTGGCAGGTCCTGCCCTTTGGGACAACCTCAAGCCCCTGCTGTGCAACCTTCGCCCTACAGCGTCATGTGACAGAACATACACAGCCTGATGACCCCCTGAGATTCTCAATTGAGAAGTGTTTCTATGTAGACAACTGTCTACAGAGTGTTGGTTCACCTCAAGAGGCCAGAATCCTGGTAGACCGACTGAGAGAACTGCTAAAATCAGCCGGCTTCGAGTTACGTCAGTGGGCCTGCAATGATCCGAGTGTTGTGAGTCATTTGCCCCCTGAAGCGAGGTCTCAAAGCCTGGATCTGTGGCTGGCAGAAGACAAATCCAACTCTTCAGAGACAACACTTGGGCTCAGTTGGGACTGGAATACAGACTCCTTGGGCTATAAGCACAGACCTGTGTCCTATGAGACTCCAACTCTTCGAAACATCTATAGAGTTCTGGCGTCACAGTATGACCCTTTAGGCTATTTGCTACCTTTCACTACTCAGGCCAAGCTCCTCCTTAGGCAGTTGTGGGATAAGAAGCATGATTGGGATGACTCAAACCTTCCATCCTCACTCCTTCGAGCTTGGAACGACTGGGAGGAGGAGCTTAAGTTTCTGCCTCAGCTTACATTCCCACGTGCTTACGCTCCTACTCAAACAAACTTAGAAAAGGACATCCGTGAAGTGCACATCTTCGCAGATGCATCTGAGAAAGCCTATGGTGCCGTAGCTTACATGAGGACTGAAGAGTCCAGCGGTCAGGTTCACCTCACCTTCATCCTAGCTCGTTCCCGTGTAGCTCCAAAACGCACCCTCTCTATCCCGCGCCTAGAGCTTTGTGGAGCCTTGGTGGCAGCACAGTTGAGCAGTATCCTGAGGAAAGAACTCACCTCAACTATTACAAGGATAATCCTGTGGTCAGATTCGACTACTGTCCTCAACTGGTTGAGCTCGCAGTCCTGTCACTATAAAATCTTTGTAGGAGCCAGGATAGCTGAGATACAGGAGTTGACAGAAAACTGCACCTGGCGCTATGTAGACTCCGGAAGCAATCCAGCGGATGACCTGACAAGGGGGAAGGCCCTGGCAGAACTCAAAGTGCCAAACAGGTGGTCAGATGGACCCTCCTTTCTGCTCCTCAGTCCCGACACATGGCCAGAAAAGCCTAACTCTGAACCCTTTAATGAAGAATCAGAGCTCCGGAAGGCTGTCTTCTGTGGAACAGCAACCACCTCCGCACCTATCTGTCAGGGTGAAATGGAGTACAAGACATGGCAGGAGCTCTTGGATGCTTCTGTTAAGGAACTTCCAGGGCAAACGCTCTCAACTTCTCCACCTAGTGCTGAGGAATATCAGGCAGCAGAACAAGCCATTCTTAGGCGTGCTCAACAGGAGTAATTTCCAGAAGAATGTCGTTTACTTGCTGAAGCAAAATCTGTTTCATCCAGAAGTCGCTTACTCACCTTGGCACCTGAACTGGATACCTCAGTAGGCCTTATTAGAGTAGGAGGTCGATTACGACGTCTAGGAAGTCTTGATGAATCGACACTGCATCCTATTGTCCTGGATTCTACTCACCCCTTCACACGTCTTCTCATCCAGAAATATGACACTGACCTCCATCATCCAGGCCCTGAACGGGTCTTCGCAGAGCTGCGGAGATCTTACTGGATACTGCGTGGAAGAGAAGCGATACGCAAATACCAGCGTACCTGTCCGGAGTGCCAGCGGTGGAGAGCTCAACCCTCTATTCCGAGAATGGCTGATCTGCCGCCCGCTCGGCTTAGGTTATACAAGCCGGCCTTTTACTCCACTGGGGTGGACTGTTTTGGGCCCATGACTGTTAAAATAGGAAGACGGCTGGAGAAGCGCTGGGGTATCATTTTCAAGTGTCTGACAACAAGGGCAGTACACTTGGATCTCCTAAGCAGCCTGGATGCAGATGCTTTCCTTATGGCCCTGAGACGATTTATTGCCAGAAGAGGAAAGCCTGCAGAGCTATGGTCTGACTGTGGGACCAATTTTAAGGGAGGAGAACGAGAACTCAGAGAAGCCTTTGCCAATATGTCAGAAACGCTACAGGGGCAGCTAGCCTCCCAGAAGATTAAGTTTCAGTTCAACCCCCCTGCAGCCCCACATTTTGGCGGAGCGTGGGAGCGAGAGGTTCGTTCAGCGAAGGCAGCTCTCCGAAGCTGTGTGGGTTCCCAACCTCTTCAGGAGGAAGTACTCCTCACAGTTCTTCTGGAGGTGGAATCCATACTGAACTCAAAGCCCTTGGGCTATGTATCAACTGACGTGGCTGACCCTGACCCTGTGACCCCTAATAGTCTCCTTATGGGGCGGCCCGATGGATCCCTACCCCAAGTGGTCTACCCAGAGATAGAAAACCTCAGTCGAAGACGTATGCGGCATTCACAGATTCTTGCTGATCACTTCTGGGCGAGGTTCATCAGAGAATACCTTCCTGGATTACAGACAAGACACAAATGGCAATCAAACCCTCCTGGACTTCTGCAGAATGCAATCGTTATGATTGTGGATCCCCAGCTGCCTCGTGCCTTATTGCCGATAGGTCATGTGGTCAAGATTCATCGTAGCGATGATGGACTCATCAGATCAGCGGACGTGAAAGTTAATGGACATGTCTACACTAGGCCAGTTGCTCGGTTGGTTGTTTTACCAGCTGTGCCAGCTGAAGGAAAGGACACTGAGAAGATCAGCCCGTCACCCCCCAAAACTTAGTAAAGCCTTTTATGTTTAGCAAATGTGTAACCACATTTGGGGGCGGCTGTATAAAAGGCTCTGACATTCCTGTATTTTATTTTGTAATATTGGTTTAGTTTACTCTAGGAAGTGACGTAAGCCTCAGTTTAGTGCTGCGCCACCGCTCAGGAAAGTAGTTTTAATATACTTTCAGTTTCAGTTTGCTCGACATGTGAGACCGCATTCTTGGTGAAGTTCTGATAAGTGATGCTCCGAGTGTTAAGTTGATGACAGAACACTGCTGGCAACACTGAGCATCACGACAAATAAACCAGCTCACATCCAAAGTGGAGTTTGATCTCGTGTCCTCTTTCCTGTATCCTGACCGATACACCATCCGGTTGGCTACAAAATACCTGAGAACCTATCCTAATTAACAGTAATGTCAAGCTTGCCCTTCCTTCCTTCCTTCCTTCCTTCCTTCCTTCCTTCCTTCCTTCCTTCCTTCCTTCCTTCCTTCCTTCCTTCCTTCCTTCCTTCCTTCCTTCCTTCCTTCCTTCCTTCCTTCCTTCCTTCCTTCCTTCCTTCCTTCCTTCCTTCCTTCCTTCCTTATTTGCTTCCCAATCCCTAATCTCTAAAATATCAACTTATCGCTGCTCCTCCCAGTGTCCTGTCCTTCCTCTGCATGCAGTTTGTTGTGCCGAATGAGATCATGTTCAAACCAGTTCTCCCTAGTACAGACTGATACAAGCCCTAACAGAGGGGAGCCAAACCACTGTTCACACATGAGATTGAGCTGGCAGCACAGAGCCCCGGGCTCTGTGCTCTGTAGGTGTGCCTCTGTTTTACACTCACAAGACTGGATCATTAGCTCTTTATTTTAATGATGATAATGAGTCTAGAAATGTAATAACTCTTTCACTAAATACTCAGTTGGGTCATGTGAAAGGAATCCTAAACACAGTGTAAAGGCCCGAATTAAAAACTACTGTACAAGGGTATGCACCATTACATACACCTTATATAACAACTCTGTAATTGTTGCCTTGTAAGTATTCACTTTAGAGTTTTGAAACCATGTTCAAATTATTAGTTTAGTGTTTGGTACTTTAGTAAATTGAAGAGTCATGTTATGAGTTGGATAATTTGACAAACCACGATACATACCCCATAAATTTGATAACAGGAAAAAGAGAGCAAGGAAATTCTCTATTATTCCAGTCGCTTTTTTAGAGTCTTTCCAAGTCAGATGATTACTTTTGAAAGCTGGTTCCCTTTTTTGGAAAAACTTAGTCTATATGTTCAGCTAAATTTACAGGTGCTGGTCATAAAATTAGAATATCATGAAAAAGTAGATTGATTTCAGTAATTCCATTTAAAAAGTGAAACTTGTATATTATATTCATACATTACATACAAACTAATAAATTTCAGATGTATATTTTGTTTAATTTTGATGATTACAAATGACAACAAATGAAAATCTCAAATTCATCATATCAGAAAATTAGAATATTACTGAAGACCAATAAAAACAAAGGATTTATAGAAATGTTGGCCAACTGAAAAGTATGAACATGAAAAGTATGAGCATGTACAGCACTCAGTATTTAGTTGGGCCTCCTTTGGCCTGTATTACTGCAGCAATGCGGCGTGGCATGGAGTCGATCAGTCTGTGGCACTGCTCAGGTGTTATGATAGCCCAGGTTGCTCTAATAGTGGCTTTTAGCTCTTCTGAATTGTTGGGTCTGGTGTATTGCATCTTCTTCTTCACAATACCCCATAGATTTTCTATGGGGTTAAGGTCAGGAGAGTTTGCTGGCCAATTAAGAACAGGGATACCATGGTCCTTCAACCAGGTACTGGTAGGTTTGGCACTGTGTGCAGGTGCCAAGTCCTGTTGGAAAATGAAATCTGCATCTCCAAAAAGTTGGTCAGCTGCAGGAAGCATGAAGTGCTCTAAAACTTCCTGGTATGTGGCTGCGTTGACCCTGGACCTCAGAAAACACAATGGACCAACACCAGCAGATGACATGGCACCCCAAACCATCACTGACTGTGGAAACTTTACAATGGACTTCAAGCAACGTGGATGAAGTGCCTCTCTTCTTTTCCTCCAGACTCTGGGACCTTGATTTCCAAAGGAAATGCAAAATTTACTTTCATCAGAGAACATGACTTTGGACCACTCACCAGCAGTCCAGTCCTGTTTCTCTTTAGCCCAGGCAAGACGCTTCTGACGCTGTCTGTGGTTCAAGAGTGGCTTGACACAAGGAATGCGACAGCAGAAACCCATGTCTTTCATACGTCTGTGTGTGGTGGTTCTTGAAGCACTCACTCCAGCTGCAGTCCACTCTTTGTGAATCTCCCCCACATTTTTGAATGGGTTTTGTTTCACAATCCTCTCCAGGGTGCGGTTATCTCTCTTGCTTGTACACTTTTTTCGACCACATCTTTTCCTTCCCTTCGCCTCTCTATTAATGTGCTTGGACACTGAGCTCTGTGAACAGCCAGCCTCTTTAGCGATGACCTTTTGTGTCTTGCCCTCCTTGTGCAAGGTGTCGATGGTCGTCTTTTGGACAACTGTCAAGTCAGCAGTCTTCCCCATGATTGTGTAGCCTATAGAACTAGACTGAAAGACCATTTAAAGGCTTTTGCAGGTGGTTTGAGTTAATTAGCTGATTAGAGTGTGGCACCAGGGGCCATCAATTTTGAACCTTTTCACAATATTCTAATTTTCTGATATGATGAATTTGAGATTTTCATTTGTTGTCATTTGTAATCATCAAAATTAAACAAAATAAACATCTGAAATATATGAGTTTGTATGTAATGTATGAATATAATATACAAGTTTCACTTTTTAAATGGAATTACTGAAATCAATCTACTTTTTCATGATATTCTAATTTTATGACCAGCACCTGTACAGTCCTGTTAAAAAATATACTTCTACCACAGCAGCTTTTTCCAGGAACTAGGGGAGCTGCTTTCCCTCTCCCTGATTTTCACCACATACACTATATTGCCAAAAGTATTTGCTCACCCATCCAAATTATTGGAATCAGGTGTTCCAATCACTTCCATGGCCACAGGTGTATAAATTCAAGCACCTAGGCATGCAGACTGTTTTTACAAACATTTGTGAAAGAATGGGTCGCTCTCAGGAGCTCAGTGAATTCCAGCGTGGAACTGTGATAGGATGCCACCTGTGCAACAAATCCAGTCGTGAAATTTCCTCGCTCCTAAATATTCCACAGTCAACTGTCAGCTGTATTATAAGAAAATGGAAGTGTTTGGGAACGACAGCAACTCAGCCACAAAGTGGTAGGCCACGTAAACTGACGGAGCGGGGTCAGCGGATTCTGACGCGCATAGTGCGAAGAGGTCGCCAACTTCCTGCAGAGTCAATCACTACAGACCTCCAAACTTCATGTAGCTCAAGAACAGTGCGCAGAGAGCTTCATGGAATGGGTTTCCATGGGCGAGCAGCTGCATCCAAGCCATACATCACCAAGTGCAATGCAAAGCGTCGGATGCGGTGGTGTAAAGCACGCCGCCACTGGACTCTAGAGCAGTGGAGACGCGTTCTCTGGAGTGACGAATCGCGCTTCTCCATCTGGCAATCTGATGGACGGGTCTGGGTTTGGCGGTTGCCAGGAGAACGGTACTTGTCTGACTGCATTGTGCCAAGTGTAAAGTTTGGTGGAGGGGGGATTATGGTGTGGGGTTGTTTTTCAGGAGCTGGGCTTGGCCCCTTAGTTCCAGTGAAAGGAACTCTGAATGCTTCAGCATACCAAGACATTTTGGACAATTCCATGCTCCCAACTTTGTGGGAACAGTTTGGAGCTGGCCCCTTCCTCTTCCAACATGACTGTGCACCAGTGCACAAAGCAAGGTCCATAAAGACATGGATGACAGAGTCTGGTGTGGATGAACTTGACTGGCCTGCACAGAGTCCTGACCTCAACCCGATAGAACACCTTTGGGATGAATTAGAGCGGAGACTGAGAGCCAGGCCTTCTCGTCCAACATCAGTGTGCGACCTCACAAATGCGCTTCTGGAAGAATGGTCAAAAATTCCCATAAACACACTCCTAAACCTTGTGGACAGCCTTCCCAGAAGAGTTGAAGCTGTTCTAGCTGCAAAGGGTGGACCGACGTCATATTGAACCCTATGGATTAGGAACGGGATGTCACTTAAGCTCATATGTGAGTCAAGGCAGGTGAGCAAATACTTTTGGCAATATAGTGTATGTCACTACAAAAATGAACTAACCACAGTGGGGATCCTGGACCTGCAGTGTGACACTAGTGGCATAATCAATTTTTTTATAGTGACCTTGGGATATTTAGCTGTTGTTCCACCTTACGTAACTGATGGCTTTCTCTCTTCTAAAAAATAAAGTAACTTAAAAGACTCTACTAAAGATGAACAGAGTGTGACAGAAAGGCTTTAGGCAATTTTTGGGAATATATATTTCCAGAGAAAGTTGGACGCAACCACATGCCATGGTTATGTTTGCTCACTTTGATTAGTCCTAAACTGTGTTGTCTTTGTTCTCTAGCAGAAAAATGTTGATCAGTTAAGAAGAAAGCTTAAGGAACAGAAAATAAAACACTATTAGTTGTAACCGGAGGAAAAGCAAGCATCACTGCCTGGATGCCTTGTTTGTGAGACACATTTTTTCTATGCAGGTTGTCATAGAGCTCAACAAAATAAAATAAAAAAAAGAATGGTACTTTGTACACCTTACTAGTACCTGTTTGGACACCTTTGCCTTAGAACTTTCTTAATCATTCGTTGTATAGATTCAAAAAGGTACTGGAAACATTCCTTAGATAGTTGACAGTGAGTTGACTGTCCGCTGTCATGTTCCAGAAACTAATCTGAGTTGATTTTTGCACTTCATCACATGGTGCATTATCTTGCCCTAAGTATCCATTAAAAGATGGGTACAAAGTGGTCATAAAGCGATGGACATGGTCAGCAACAATACTCAGGTAGGCTGTGGATTTGACACAACGCTCAGTCAGTACTCGGGTGTCCAAAGTGTGCCAAGAAAATATCCCCTAAGACAGCAGAGGAAGATGGTGTTGTCTTATGATGCTGTAGCCCATCTGCCTAAAGATTTGATGTGTTGTGCATTCAGAAATGCTCTTCTGCATACCTAAGTTGTAGCAAGCTGTTATTTGAGTTTCTGTTTGTTATCTATTAGCTGTAAGCATTCTGGCCATTGTCCTCTGAACAGTGCCATAAACAATGCTTTTGCACCCAGACAACTGCTGCTCACTGGATATTTTCTCCCTTTGGCCCACTCTCTGTAAACCCTGAGGATGGTATTGTTTGAAAATCCCAGAAGATTAGCAGTTCCAGAAATACCTCGACCAGTCCATCTGGCACCAAAAACCATGCCACCTTGGAAGTCATCATTTTCCTCATTGTAATGGTCAGTTTGATCTGCAGCAGATTGTCTTGACCATGTCTACATGCCTAATTGTATGGAGTTGCTGCTGTGTCATTGGCTGATTAGAGGTTTGCATAATTAGTAGTTAGCCAGGTGTATCCTAATAAAGTGGCTGGTGAGTGTACACTATAAAGATCCAGTGGCTTAAACATTATCATGATCGCATGTTAATCACATCAAACAGATTAATAAAATGGTTAAAGTCAATGTTAAGAAAAATACCCTACCTCCTTAACTAAAAGAATCAGTTCTATCCATGGGGCTGATGTTTCACTTTGTTAAAGGTATTGTGGAGGGTTTTCTATTCTTTTTTTTTCTTTTCTTTTTTTAACAGTGTCCTGTCTGGCATTGTGGCAATAAGAATAATTGCCTTGATGCCAAAAAGAGCCCAACAGATTTTGCTTTCCCAAGTGGAGCAGTATGGCTATTGCCATAGTGTTCCGCTTGATTTATGCATATAAATATTCATCCATTTACTGTCATGCTTAGCACAAGCGGGGTGCTGGTGCCTATCTGCAGCTGTCTACGGGCAAGAGGAAGGGTACATCAAAGACAGGGTGTCTATCTCGGCAACACAGAGACAAACAACCATTCACACACACACCTAAGGACAATTTAGAGAAACCAATTAGCCTAACTGTGAAAGGAAGCCAGAGTACCCAGAGAGAACCCACACATGGTCAGGGAGAACATGCAAACTTGATGCAGAAAGACCCCAGGGCAGGAATTGAACCCAAATCCTTCTTGCTGCAAGGCGGCAGTGCTACCCTCTGTGCCACTGAGCAGCACTGCATATAAACAGCTTGTAGCTATTACTTCATTGTCCATATAATCTGTAATACTATCTGTGTGAATTATAATAAAGCCTGCATTTTAATAGCTTTATTATAATTCATGCAGGTAGTATTACAAATTATATGAACACTGCAATGTAAGTAGAACAGGAAAGGAAAAAACAGGAAAAAGGAGAAAAGATGAAAGAAAGAGGAGATAAAATGAGACAATGATTAATTCTGTCTGCTTCATTACCTGCAAAGAGAGATATAAAAAGAACAGCACAACCAACGGATATAGCATAGGAGATACAATAAAGTAGCATCTATGCTATCGTTGTAGTATAAGTAGTATTATTTAATCTGACATATACACTCACCGGTCACTTTATTAGGTACACCTGTCCAACTGCTCCTTAACACTTAATTTCTAAGCAGCCAATCACATGGCGGCAACTCAGTGCATTTAGGCATGTAGACATGGTCAAGACAATCTCCTGCAGTTCAGACCGAGCATCAGTATGGGGAAGAAAGGTGATTAGAGTGACTTTGAACGTGGCATGATTGTTGGTGCCAGAAGGGCTGGTCTGAGTATTTCAGAAACTGCTGATCTACTGGGATTTTCACGCACAACCATCTCTAGGGTTTACAGAGAATGGTCCGAAAAAGAAAAAACATCCAGTGAGCGGCAGTTCTGTGGGCAGAAATGCCCTGTTGATGCCAGAGGTCAGAGGAGAATGGCCAGACTGGTTCGAGCTGATAGAAGGGCAACAGTGACTCAAATAACCAACCGTTACAACCAGGGTGGGCAGAAGAGCACCTCTGAATGCACAGTACGTCGAACTTTGAGGCAGATGGGCTACAGCAGCAGAAGACCACACCGGATGCCACTCCTTTCAGCTAAGAACAGGAAACTGAGGCTACAATTTGCACAAGCTCATCGAAATTGGACAATAGAAGATTGGAAAAACGTTGCCTGGTCTGATGAGTCTCGATTTCTGCTGCGACATTCGGATGGTAGGGTCAGAATTTGGCGTCTACAACATGAAAGCATGGATCCATCCTGCCTTGTATCAACGGTTCAGGCTGGTGTTGGTTATGTCATGGTGTGGGGAATATTTTCTTGGCACTCTTTGGGCCCCTTGGTACCAATTGAGCATCGTTGCAATGCCACAGCCTACCTGAGTATTGTTGCTGACCATGTCCATCCCTTTTTGACCACAATGTACCCAACTTCTGATGGCTACTTTCAGCAGGATAATGCGCCATGTCATAAAGCTGGAATCATCTCAGACTGGTTTCTTGAACATGACAATGAGTTCACTGTACTCAAATGGCCTTCACAGTCACCAGATCTCAATCCAATAGAGCATCTTTGGGATGTGGTGGAACGGGAGATTCGCATCATGGATGTGCAGCCGAAAAATCTGCGGCAACTGTGTGATGCCATCATGTCAATATGGACCAAACTCCCTGAGGAATGCTTCCAGCACCTTGTTGAATCTATGCCACGAAGAATTGAGGCAGTTCTGAAGGCAAAAGGGGGTCCAACCCGTTACTAGCATGGGGTACCTAATAAAGTGGCCGGTGAGTGTATACTGTGCTAGCTGAAGATAAGAATATGGGCTTTCTGTGTGGACGTGAATCTCTAAGTGACTGGAAACAAGCAAACGTAGTTGTTTGTGAGAGTGCACCTGTGCATGTGAAGTTTATCCAAAGGAAAAATGCTCAGTAGTGGTTGTGAAGAGCCAAATACTTGCCTCCCCCAGAGCACCGAGGCAAACGCCGTGGAACTCAAAACCCCAGATACCTAAAGGGATCCCCAGAGCCAAGGCGCCCAGGGGGGACCAACCCAGTAAATCAGCCCCCCCACCAAAGGATGAGGAGGAAATCCCCCAGCAGATGCAATGCCGAATCCCCCAGGAGACGCGGGACCAGTCCACAGGCTTTGCTGGCAGCAGCCACCCTGGGACGGAACCGGCCATGGGGCTCTGGGACTGAGCATAAAAATACACAGTCTCAATCCCACCTTCCCACCCCAGTGCCGCCACTTGCAACACAAAGACACAGACTTGCTCCTGAGAGGGAACAACTATTAAACATGTTTGAGAGCATGCACGTTTCTCCTGGTGCACGCTCTGTTTAAAAGTTGCTGTTCTCATAGCTCATGCAAACTTACTGTGTCTGAACTATATAGAGCATGGACTATATAGTGGACTTTATGGCAAACTCAGTTAACTAACCGTTTGGACAGATGATCACTACTTTTTGCTCCCCGTTGGCTAGAGAGGTCAAGTGGGTTCCTGAATTTGCTAAAATGTAACACAGGAATTCTGCTGTGCTGTTGCTGAGTTTCAAAACATTTTTCCTCTGTGACTTTCATATTAAGCTTAAGGCTTCACTATGTGGCTCCTGCGTGCACTGGTTTGATATCTGGATCTAATTTTTCACGTTTTTAAAGATGCAAACACTTAGGATACATGCCCCTGCCTGTTTGAATGAGAATAGATTTGTGTCAGCAGTGCAGAATC
This sequence comes from Cyprinodon tularosa, assembly GCF_016077235.1. NCBI lineage: Eukaryota > Metazoa > Chordata > Actinopteri > Cyprinodontiformes > Cyprinodontidae > Cyprinodon > Cyprinodon tularosa. Next base: position 142,410 of record NW_024039168.1, on the reverse strand, counting down.
ATTCCACTCCAGGCCATCTCCACTTTTGTATCAGAGATAAATTGATAGATTTTTGGAACTAATCTGAAGAGTTACAACATGAGAGTGGTTTTACCGCTATCATCCCTAATGTGGTGCTTGGCACGGGTTTCAGACTTTGCATGTCACATCATTGTGAAAGTCTCTATAGTGGTGGGTGGTCCAGTGGATATTTGGCTTGTTTCCTTTCTCCTTAGGTCAAATTTGAAAGACTCCAGAAGGAATTACCTTCCTGTAGTTTCCATACAACAAGTCCTTTTGCTCAGAACTTATTTTCTGGGCATAGGCCATTGCTTCATTTACAGCAAGACAGGGAGAAAGTTTTTTGTCATGCAATCACTTGATACCCATCAAGTTCTATGTACATGTATGGGGGGCTTTTTTTAACAGCAATCGAAGGTTGAGCACTAATTCTGTATTACACCCCACAATGTTGTTTCACAATCTGTTTCGTTGATTCATTACCATCTAAAATTGATTTTCTTTGTTAATGTTTCCCCCCTGATAAGTAAAACACAGGTATGATCTGAGGAGGTGTATGAACCATTGTGGGTGTAAAAATGAGTTCAATTTATTTTAGTTTTTTTACTCCTTTTATTCATCACAGTTGTTTTCAAAAATTTATATTGGAAATTATTTTGGACATAAAGAAAAAGAACAGACAAATACTTTATTATTGTTCAGTTCCAAACGGGGTGCACCACATGATACATGTATTTTTGGAAAGTGTTGAGTAATACTGGAACAAGTCTGCATAACACACACTGAGAAAAACATTAAAAACCATCCAACTCTGAGGAAATAATGATATATGGTTTATTGCAAAATGAACTGATTGAAGACCACCATTAAAAGAACCATTCAGTGCGCTAAATATCTATCCAAAACATGTATAATGGTAAATTTAGATTTTACCCTTGGCCTTTGTTAGAAATCGTATTTCAAAGTGCTTTAAGTGGACAAGTATGCAACAGTATGGAAAACAACAACTTGAAATTAACAGGCCCATGTACATTGTGGTTAGAAAACTCACAGTCACAATTCAGTTCACCAATAAGGGCAAGAAAGAAACATATACCCTGTCTTTACATTATAATTGAATAATTTAGTAATAATTATATTAGTTGAACTTTACCTCTGTATTTAACCCATCCCTTTGGGGAGCAGTGGGCTGCCATTGTGCAGTGCCTGGGCAGCAATTGGTGGTTAAGGATCTTTCTCAGAGTGACAGTCTGTGGGAGTGGGTTACCCTGTTACATACTGTACAATATCAACCAGATAAAGACTGAGAAGATCCAGACAGAAGCACAGTGCTTATATTTTTACCTGTCATGTATATCATATTATACCCATTAACATTCATTGTATTTAGGAAGGAAAAGAACATTTACATTTAATGTATGAGAGCACATAAGCAGAGCTATAGGGAAATATCTGTTAAGTTTTTTAGCTCTGTGTTTTTTAGTCCCTCTTCCTTGAAGATCAAAACGTGCCTAATGATGCCATGTGAGTTGTTTTGGTCATGTCTCAAAGTGTGAATTGCAGAAGAACCTCCTGGGGACATGAGTCAAGGCTGCAGAGGATTTGAAAGTTGGAAACTAAAGCCAACTCCGTTTGTTGACGGTTCATTAATTGTTTATGATGAATAGCTTAATTTATGCAATCTATCACTTTCTAAAATGTCCAAATAGCTGTTCCCAAAGGGATGTCTCCTTTCCTATAATATGTGAATGAACTCCTGATTCTTATCACAAGGAGTTAGCTTTCTGGTGTTGTGCCCTTTATTTGTGTAGCTGCTGTTTAGTTTCTTTGTTGTATAAGTCCATAAATTCCTTGCAGCAGTGGACTGTCCCATTTGGTTTAAAATGCAGCAGAATATATTGCTTTGAGTTTTCAGCCAAGTGAGGTAAATGACTTTGTTGGCCTGAAACATTCTGATGAATTTTAGCAAAGCAACATTATTGTCTGATCTGACAAAGGAAAGGGTGAATAAAGGAAAGGTCTCCAAAGCCATTTATAAAGAAGCTTGCTTTTCAGGTTGCTGTATTAAAACATATTGTAGAAAATTGGAGCAATAGGAAGAATGTGATAGAAAAAGTGTTGAACTCTGAGAAAACTGAGAACTCTGGTTTTCAGTTATGATTCCATGCTTATGGTTCTATTCGGTTTAGGAGCATCTGGACAGTATTTCTGGTGATAGATAAACATAAATAAACAAATATAAATACAAAGTGTAGAATGCTAGAACCTGTAATTAGACCTAAACTGACTGTGAAATCTGTAATCTGACATAAGGACTGCACCACGAGCTAAAATAAGAGAAACCTGGGGTGAGCTTTGGCATTGGGAAGGTTTGAGCTATTTGTCAGGTTGGCACTTAAGCACAGAAAGACAGACAGCACATAACTCCATGTCAGCAGGGGAAGTGTTTGTTTTGGATACTGCTTGTGTTTAATAGATGTGTCCAGCAGCCAGCCTTTCTCAACAGTGACATGACTTGTGTCTGGCTGCTGCGGAATGGATTTGTTTTAGAAACTTTTTCAGGTAAAAGAGATGAGCTGATAGAAACTAGGCTGGTGTCTCCTTACACCAGATGGAATTCAACTCACCAAATAAAACCTGTGTATGTTTACAGCTGCTATATGCAGACAATGGTAATATAATAGTATCAGTGGAATACATACTGGAGCTGCTGGCAAGAGTGAAGGACTGTGTACTTACTCAGACTACAGGGTGAAAAACATGGAGGAATCTGCAGTCCGTAAACACGGAGAGACGGACGCTGGTGGTATATGGTTTAAGGGCACTGCCCTGAGAAATCCAACGGTGGCGGTCAGGAAAAGAATGCAGTGTTTGGTGCCAAGCAGCCACGCAGGCGGTACGTTTCCAAACCGCAAAACTCCAGGGATATTCGTGAAGATCAGAGTGACCTCAGAGTGACCCTTCAATTTATCATATATTGAACTATAAGTGGTAGAGCAGATTAAAAGTGCTGTGTTTGTTAAGAAATTTTAAACTTTAGCCAATGTTCTGTCAAATTTTTTGGACAAGGCTGATCAAGAACATCTGTCTTTCTTAACACCTTTTGCTGATCTACCTTCATGATTGAGTTCTTTGTGAATCCTTTTCATTTTTCAAGCTGACAGCTCTTTCATTGGAGCAGTTTGTCCTGTCAGTCAGCAGCTGTGACAGCTTAGTAAGGTCTGAGACCTCTCTTTAAACTGCAGACTCGTTTGCAGAAGCACAGTGTGCAGAGATTGACTTTAGGAGTAAAATATCTTAGAAGGATTCCACTCTCTTTTCCTGCACATTTTTTTAAATTTTTTTTTCACCAGCATCAGACTGTTCAGCTTTGCTCTTAATCAGTGACTGGTAATTGACTGTGTAAAAAACAAACAAACTATAAACCCAGTTTTATTTCTGAACTGTATACCCATGATGATGGATGGATGTGTAGATGAATGGATAGATCAACGGATGGATGGACGGATGGGATGAAATTAGTTTGCTTTAACCAGTTACCAACTTTTCTTTAAAAGACATTTTGTAATTTAATTGTGAAACTATCTTTAAAATAGGCTTCTTATTTGACTTTTTGCTACTAAAACATTGTTTAATGAGGAGACTGACACCTCAATAATACAGTGGCGATGGATTTGTAAGATTGCAGACTATTTTTCCTTAATGTACTTTCAGATTGGAAGTTCCCAGCTGTTTCGGGGGAATTTGACGTCAGGCATGTCCACTTTAAATGGGTTTAATTTAGCAAACAGCGAAGAGTTATATTCAAGAAGGAATTTGTCGATACTCAGAAATGACCTCCAGTTCAACACCAATGTGAACTCTACATAGGGTTAAAAAACAATAGGTAAAAAACAATCTTCTCAAGCACTGTTTTGGCCACAGGTTTCAGCCTCATTAGAAAACCCCTTCATGCCTATTTAACCCTGGTGTTAAACTGTTGATGAACAGTTGAGATGAAAATGAAAACGATTGGAAAATAAATTCCATAAAAGTTTACAAAAACAATCCATTGGACTTGGTTTCCAAGGTTTGAAGACGTTTCGCTTCCCCTCCTCTTTAACGACCGACCTTTCAGAATCATAGACAGGTTTCAGATATTACAGGCTAACAATGGAACCAAACGACCTGCTTGTCGGTTTCAATTTACATGTTTCCAAGCAATAAAAGGCCTTGTCTCTATAAAGCCTCAGACTCACTGCAGAGCCAGACATTTGAATTGAGAAAGCTTCCTGGAGGGGAAGCAAAACGTCTTCAAACCTTGGAAACCAAGTCCAGTGGATTGTTTTTGTAAACTTTTATGGAATGACTACGACCTGGATGACTAAGAATCTTAATAAGGATATTGGAAAATAAATGCAAGATAGTGAGGATTTCATAGAGAAAGTTAAAATGAATCCTAAATTAAGTTGGGTGACGTGTAGGTTGTCCATAAAAAGCAGAAAGATCATTTAGGCAAATGGGAGGTAAGAAACTTGGGGGATGATGGAGAAGGTTATTGAAGAACGCACAGACAGCCTTGACTAGAGGTTGGGCTGAAGACTTGTCACCGAAAGGAGCTCTGCAGACTTGAGAATATAAAAGAAGTCTATAGAATTGAGACCAAGGACACCGAAGACTTGAGAGCATGTTGAAATTAAAATGACTACTGAGATCTGGGTAGGTGCTCTAATGCATACTGGCAGCGACGAAAGACCTCAGCAGCCAGAGACCCACTAAGGAGCTCAGGATAATGAGGCAGCTCAACCTGGTCCCACTCATTGGAGAATTCAGGAATAGTCCTGGAGGCATTTTTACATGAATAGTCCTGTTGCAGATGTCGAGAACTAGACTCTAAGGGGACAACAGCAACTTCAGGTGAGAAATGGACTTAGGTGCAATTAGACAGAGACAGTCATGTTCTGATGGTCTCAGACAGTAAGGAGTATTTCCCTTTAGACAGTTTAAGACAGACTCCAGGACCTGGAAGAAGTGTGGGGCATGTTTTGGGACTTTAAACACACGCTCTAAGCAGGCTGGAGATGTGTCGATGCAGGTTGAATGCTTGGGATTTAGAGGGAAAAAATGGCAGTGTTTTGTCTATTTCCTTATCAAGAACTTGGAAATAAAAAAGAGAGAAACAAGAAAAAAGAAACATAAACATTATACGGATGTGAGAGGCCACAGCGAAAAAAGATTAGGGCAGTTAACAATGAGCTGTATACTAACACTGGCATGCCTCTCTTAAATTTGAAATTATATATGAACCCACTGGACGGCTTTTATTCGGGCTGGTTTATTCTTACTGTTTCACTTTTCTTCAAAGAGTTAAAAGCCATTAGGCTTTATGCTCTAATGACAATTTGTAAATCTTCAAATTGAAATAGGAAAGAAGGCTCATGTCAGGAATCCAGTTTGTGTGGTCTGTTGTCTCTTCCTCCACCACCAGGTGGCGCCCTGTTCTCGTTGGTCCTCCCTGCACACCTGCGTCTTGTTGGATCATTATCTGAAGGAGTACTTAAGCAGTGGACTGTCACTATCTCGGGGCCAGAGTGTTTGTTTGTTTTGGGTACTCTAGCCAAGCTGAGTTTTGCTGAGTCTAACTGTGTCACTGTTTTCGCTGAGCCTAACCTTTTTTTTGTCTTTGCCTTTTCAGCAGGAAGCCTTCCTGCAAGCTGGATGTTTGGCCTTCTTCCCCTGGAAGGATTGTTTGAGTCTCACACTGAGCAGGGGATTAACCTCCACAAGTTCAGTTCAAGTCCTCCTGTTTTCCGAATAACAGTCTGCTCAAAGCTCCTACGGGTCCAACAAATGTCTACCTATCCACTCTCCAACGAGTCACTACCTCTGGATCAACCCACACTGACTGGATTCAAAGTGAGAAAGGAACCCCCCACCTTACCAGCGTTATCCTTACGGCATCCAAGATTCCCACGGTACCTGAACTCACCTCTGTGAACTTCCCTCCTCCCTTCCAGTTCCGGTTCACCAGCCCTCTGAGTACCAGATCCAACCCCTCAACCCTTAACACAATAAACCTGTTAAACCTTTGCCTTGCTCTCTGAGTGGTTCTCTGCATTTTGGGTCAGATCCTTAAATAAATCATGACAGCTCCAACTTTTGTTGTCTGTTAGGAACACCCTCAAACACAAAGGACACACATTGCAAGATTTTGGATAAGCATGACAGATTGTTTGAAAGAGGTGTCAATGAAGCTATCTCAGTGAAAAGACAAAATACATCACTTAAAGTGGGGGGATTTTGATTTCAACTTCCAAGCAACTACAATTCAGTCATGGAATTATTTACCAAGGACTCATATATGTATGCACTGCCATTATCAATCCAATCACAGAGACCATGCACAACAAAGGGCTCCAACAATCCAAAACTACCCAGGGTGAATATTTGATTAGCATCTGACTTGGAATGTGTGCAGTATATTTGTTCACCATGTTGCTTGAATACATCAACGCTTCATATAGAGGTTGCTCTGGTGCTAGCAACAGAATTGACAGAGATTCCTGGATGGGTGTTGAAACGTCTTTGAAACACTGAGCGAAAGTCAGATTCCATTCCAATTTAAGCCTGTTTGTTAATGCCTCGAATCTGAATTTAAATTGTTTAAGGGTCTATAAAAAATCTGTCAAAATTGATCAAAATCATGCACAAATTGGTATTTGATGGACTGAGGCATTTTTGAGTAATCGTCAGCTTTCTGAGCAGCAGTCCTTCCCTACATGAAGCACCTATCTTAAAAGTGCTGTGCCCACAGAGTAAAGAAACTACCACTTTCTCCAAACAGGAAGGGGTGTTTTTTAGGTACAGGTGGATGAGCCAGGCACAAAGTTGAGACAAAGTGATTTATTAAGCAGCTAATTTGCACAGGGCAGAAACTTTTCTTTTTTTAGCTCTATGTTTAAGTCAAAAGCTCAATATATGTTGTGGATGTGAAGTTGAACAATACTAAAATATGCGTCTAAGTTTTTCCCCTTTACAGGCAGATTGATGGCCTTAGCACCAGTTCCAGGTATCCTGTGGTATCAGGATGTTTGATCCGTAATTGAATCTAATATCTGATAAAACAGCATGTTGTTTTTTTTTGTTTTTTACTTTTGGCTGCTTTACCAATGTTTTGCAGTTTATTGTTTCTTCTCATCAGATCTTATCTCTTTTGAACTTAAAGCCACTGGGAACAGGAACGTGGTGTTTTTTTGTTTTTTTTTGTCATCCTGCCTTCCCAGAGACCTTTACAGAACCTACGTCACAGGATGGTCACAATAAACATATCTCAATTTCAACAGGACATTTCCTGTTGAACTTTGATTCTTCTCAGAATAAATCTACCCATTCCCTGCTTCATCACTAGTAATGAATCATATCATTGTTTCAAAAACTCAAAGTCTGATATGAACCTTTGGGATTTATGGATTTATAATTCTGTCAAGCATATGAGCTCAAAGAATGAAACAATGAAAAAGAGCAGCAACATTTGGATCTGAAAAATGAAAATAGATAAATTATTAACATTGATCTCTCACACACAGTGGGCAACAGAAAATTTAACCAGCCACTGATTTTGTTACTTTAGTTCATTAGGTATTCTACTTTACAAGATGATAGAGGTCTGTCATTTTCATTATAGCTAAACTTAATCTATGATAGACAAAATGAGAAAAAGAAAGAAAAAAAAGTATTTGATCACCCATAAACAAGCACGATGTTTAGCCCTCAAACGCTTGGAACTTCTATTGAGGAAGCTCTTCTGTCCATTCATTATCTGTGTTAATGGAACCTGTTTGGAGTTACCTGTATAAAAAAAAAACACCTGTCCACAGCCTCTTCAGACTCACCTCACCTAAACAAATGAGCTTTTGAAGGACAGTGCAAGGAAAATGTAGACCTGCCTCAGGCTAGGAAGAGTAAATCTAGAATAGGGAAGCAGTTTGGTGTGAATAAATCAACTATGGGAGAACTAAGTTGGAAATTAAAGACATACAAGACCATTGATAGGCTGAATCCCAATCCTGCCCCTAAACACTAAAACACATTAAGGGCCATCCCAAAACACATACTCGCTAGTGCGAGTGGACTGTTCATCCCTTAAATACCAAGTCTGCATCAGTGCATGGTCGCTGGAATTAGGTGTAAATATAATGTAAAAATAATGGCAGAGGAAACATGTGCATTCAAACGTAAATTCTGTTGATTTTGCTGCAACTTTGTCACACTGAAAGAAAATCACAAGCTAGGAAAAAAAAAAAAAACATTCAATCTCATCATTATTCTCTAAAGGGATTCGTCCTCTTTGACTGCATAAATTTATCTTTAAGAAAGGGGAACATTTTTGATGTCATGTTAACTTCGCCCCAGAGCTACAGCCATGCACATGTGGCATCACTGTGTTGCCATAGTGACTGCTTTCCTTTTCCGTCAGAGGAAAGAGGCCATCCCATTCTCATATATACCGTCATACAGTCAAGGTGCCTTCCACAGCTGTGAGTGTAACTTCATTTGGAGTGACACTTGATAGTTAAGGGTTTGTGCTGAGGGGCTGGTTTGGGGTTCAGTCATAAAAAAAAGTTTCTCCATTGTGGGACAATAAAGGAATTTTCTATCGTATGATCTCCCTCAATCTGGGACTCAATGCAAGATCTCATTCTGCAGCGTTGGTTATGTCCTCCTTCCTGCTAAAGCCAGCACATGTCCTGGTCCTTCTGAAGTTTACCTAATTTGAAGCCTAGGGGGATTGGCTTTGGGGCTTTTTTTTGCTAAGGGGACAGGAAAAGTGATCCATGTTAAGAGAAGAATGAAAATTATCATGTATTGTGAGATTTTAATGCAAAACGCCCTTCCATCGTTGATAGCATTGAAGACGGAATGGGGCAAGGAGGAATGGGCAAAAATATTATCTGCAGTGTGTGCAAACCTAGTGAACACTTATAAAAAATGTTTGGCACTGTCATTGCCAATAAAGATTATGCTGCAATGTATTGAGTTGACATTTTTATATTATTTTCCAATTCTTTAAAAATCCTGCAATGTTATCTCCTGGATTTTTTTCTTATACATATCTTCATATGTTGTGGGTTTTATAATGGAGAGCTTCAGTGATTTGTTACATTTATGTAACTTTTATTTGTAGCTCATTTTCTAAAGGGTGTGGCCCGATCCTGATCAGCATCATTCATGTGTGTGTCCTCTGCACGACATCCATAAGGCTAAAGAGTGTCTGGATTCAGCACAGGAGTCTGAAGCTCCTTACCTAGACTGTGTTGTGTTCGTATTCTTGACCCCATGGAAGGTGAAGGTGATAGGAGTTAGGAAAATAAGGTAGGAGCTAAAATACAAGATATGTGGATTGAGCCTATGCTGTGTCACTGCATGGAAAGTTATATGTTACACCTAGTTGGTACAGCTTTTCTGTTTAGCTAGCACATCTCTGCTCAGACTGTCATGACTCAGAAAAAAAAGGACCCAGTATTCAGGCAGACATCAGGCAGACAGACAGTGGGATTTTCAGAAGGTGTTTATTAAAACTATGGGCTGCTGATCTGCAGTTGCAGTGGCTAGAGCGTCTGAAGCATGAAACTTTGCAGAGCAGAAAACACGTTAGTGACCACGTAACTCTAACGGAGGAAGAATATGAACATGAGTCACTAACCTGGTTCAGTCCATGCCCAAAGAATGAGGTAGGATCCAGCCGGTGGGCTGCAGACAAGGTGTGATGGGCGCCGCCCATCGTGTCCCAAATGCTACAGCCCAGGAGAACATGTAGGAATCAGAAGCCAGTTCAGGCAAACTGACCAGAACAGGAACAGGCAGGCTCAGAGATCCAGGAGTCAAAGACAGTTCAAGCAAACAGTTTAGCCAGGAACAGGGAGGCTTTGAGAGGCAGAACAGGTCAGGATCAGAAAATCTGAAACACCAAGGAACTCTAGAAACACAGAATAACTGGCCCTGATGACTGGATGCGAGTTAAATAGAGGCAGGAGCAGGTGGATCTGATGAGCAGTGATTAGAAATCCAGAAGAATTGGACAAGGTAATGGAATGAGTAATCAAGCCAGTCATCAGTGCCAAGATCATGACAGAATATAGCCACTTTGTAACCTTTTGGATTCCTATCCAGTTTGGTACCAGATATGGACGTGGCTAAAATCGGATTGGGGTTGCATTTGTCTGTTTTGAAAGAAGCTTATGAGGACACCAGAGGTGCAAGGCTGACCATTAAACTGGAATACAGAGCCACTTGGACTGATGCTGCAGGTTACATAGCAGGCCTGCTGCTCTCTTCCCTGGCTTGTATCACTGTGGTCTCATCTTGTCATCTCTAACAGGCATATTATATTACTAAACCTTCACAGAAAAGGTGTAATTACAAGATAATTAGATGTATCATATCCTGACCATTCCAGTGTAATGAAAGTTGAACCAGAGTGCACACAGCCAAGGAAGCTTTCCACCTCTTATTACAACATTAATCATCTAATTAGACAAACTGTAACCGAATACTCCCAAATGTTTTCATGTGTTAACGGGGCAGACCTTGACAGGACAGTTGTCCCTCCGACCCTGAGAACGCCCTCAGACTCACCCTGAAGCTGTTCTTTTGGGATTTTTTCTTAACTCAGAGGAAGAGCTTATGATAGTTAAAAAAATATCCCACAGAATCCCATCAGCTCCTGTCCTAAATTAGAATTAGCTGGGGATTTTGTTTTGTGATTTTAGTCATTTCCTGCAAAAAGAGACTTTTACAACGCCCCATGTCTACATAATGTAGTTAGGGATTTTTTTTTTCTCAGTTAAGGCTTTTTTTGTGACTAATTTTACTGTTAATTTACTAAATTACTAAAATGGACACAAAGAGGATTTTAAATTTGTGCTTCCTGTAGGTACGTTAACACACCTTCATGTTTCCAGTGTTTCCAAGCTTTTCTGTCCTCATACTGTGGGTCAATCTATTTAGCAGCACAAAGTTAAGCTTAAAAAAAAAATCAAATAAAAAAAAAACAAAAACAAAGTTAAACTGTGTCCCTTTCTTCTGTGGTGAAGCTAAGGCATGCTTCACTGTGTCACAGTTGCAATACAGCTTGTGACAAAAGTGGAAGTAACACCAAAAACCCATTTTACGGAAATTACAAATAATTAAAACTGCTTCAGTTTTGGATTTTTCATCCAACTATTTTCTCTAGTTATATTCTATAATACGTGATTAAACTGGTTGCAGAAAAACTATATTTTTTGCAGTTTTCATGTTAAATGTAATATCACCTAAATTAACATAGGCAGTCCAGTAACTGATAGTAGAAATTACTAATAATCACACATGTAAATATTAATAATATAGCAAACTCTTTAATAAAATCTACCCTGTCTTTAGTCAGTTGTTTAAAATACAGAACAAAGCTAAATATATTCTAATCGAGTAGTTTCTTGATGGTGCAATGTGATTTGTGTTGCTCGACTGGCTCCTGTCTTGCTCCAATGGAGACCAGTGGAGAGTCTGTTGAATAAGTTCTGACATAACAAATCTACTTTTTAAAATTTACATTTGTGGACAGGGTCAGGTTTTCAATCTAATGTCCCAAACATCAGGATGAATTAGTGGAGAAAATTTCACTGGTCTGTCTGTCAAGCTCTGCGCTGGTGGCAGCATTTATATGCAAGGAATTTGGATCTGGATCTTTCTAGACCTTCTTGAAAGTCCCAAAGCCTGTTTCTTTGCCACAGATTGGCTTAGCTTAAATTTATTGATCGTCCAGTAACTGTTGTTGCAGTTGCAATTTTTTCAGCTGCTCCTTCCTGATGAAACTATTGACTTTTGGCAGAAAGTGGCAAGCGAACTATCAGATCTCTTTTTAAATCATGACAATTGCTAGTTTGTTTCCGCTGCCTACAATCCATTCAAATCATATTTCTCTTTCTGCCTGTAGAATCACTAGCGGACATTATACACTATGTACAACTTGCCTGATTGCAACATTTTCATTAAAACCTTGGTTTCTAACTGATCTGTGGTCCATTCTAACTCTAATCCTGTTTATCACAGCTAAGCTCAACATATGATGATATAACTATTTACCTCGTCTGGTTAACTCGCTCCAGTGGAAGGATGCATATCTAATTCATAATTTTTAAAAAAATTTTTTTTTTAGTTTGCTCAAACTTTGCATGCCATTGGGATGGAAACACTGCTACTCCTGCAGCCAAATTTCAAAATAAGCCTCTTTTCAGTCCTCATCTCTTTTTTTTTTTCTTTACCAAATCTGAAAACTTTTTCTTTAGTCCAGATTTTGGGGGAAATTTCTGAGTGCTCACTCCAAATATCACCATGTTTCCAATTAACAGATACTGTATCAATCTGCTCGGCATTATACCAATAAAGCAAGTTTTGGTGGAGAAAACAATCTTACTTATGGAATGATGGGCTAAAAAAATATGTCAATAAACTCTGGTGGTCTCTGAAGCTCTCTACCTGCTCCAAATATGGTAATAGCCACAGCACATTCTCCATTAAACTGAGACTGGTATGAAGAACATGCATTTTAACTTTTTTAAAGAAGGTAAGTACCATTTAGTCTTGTTTGTGGAGAAGGATGAGTAGAATCTAATCTAAATCCCACAGCTCAACAGATAAGACTCTAAACAGTGTTTGATTTTGGCTACAAGCCATGTGGTGTTCCTTTTTCCCTCGACTGCAGGACAGGGATGGCTGTTAATGCTGGAAACAAATCCCCATTGATGACGCACAATAAGAGGTGTGTGGGAGAAGGACGAAAAGTCAAAACTGGAAGAGTTCAAACAAGAAGTGGCGCAGCGGAAGAAAGTGTAGCTGAGACAATAAAAGGGTGAGTGGTGGAAGAGTAAAGGTTTTGGCCTGGAAACTCCAGCTTCCCTGCAAACTTTAGTTTGGCTTCTTTGTGTGAGATGACTTCACACGGTGCACCTGAATACACAGATTTACACACAAGCCTGGCTGCAGCTTCTGAAGCTGAATGTCTGAGATCACTCACAGCTGCTATGAATTTAGCAGGACTCTCTGTGAAAAAGTCCTTCTCAATACGCCAAATCTCGGTTTGGTTCCATGTCTCTGCACAGTTCATTGCATTTCTCGGCTTTGATTTGACTGCAATAGATGCTAACACTTCAACAGCATTTACCCTGATACTTCCAGCAGTAGAATGTATCCTCAGAAAACAAGAAATGAATCTATGCTAACTTTTGCACCACATAAATGAGAAGGTGAGGATTCCTTATCTTTGTACACAAATAGGAGTGGAGTAATGGATCAAAGCTGTAGTAAAATGGTGTTACTGGCAGAAATTATTAACGGTTAAGATTTTAAAATGATATTTTATTCTACTTTAAATTCTACCAGAGCAAAATGAGGACAATATGCCTTGTTGGAAATTTAAACACTTTACAAGAATATCATTCATTAATAGTGATTGCACAATCAATCCAAACTGTAAGACATCGCCTAACGCTATTATGAATGTATGGGGGGCATAAATATTGGAGTCTGAAAATCACAAGAGCTCAGGAATAATACTTTCTTCAGGTTTTTATGTTGGGAATTCTTTAACTCAGTAGGTTGGAGTTCTCCCAGCTGGCAGGATGATTAATCAACCATTTTGTGAATTTTAGGCCATCTATTTCCTATCTTGGTGGTATGTTTTGAGTGAAGGGAAGGGCATAACTTTTCTTCTTCTTTGCATGACAGTAGAGATTCTGTTCTTTAGAATATTTCTCTTGCTCCAGACATAGTGGGATGAACTGATGCATAAGAGGTAATTTTGGGCTCATTTGACATCGGTACTTAAAATGTTCTTTTCTATTTTTAACCCTTTCGCTTGAGCCTCTTACTTCCAAGTGGTTGTAATATTTCTACTGTTTGGGGCATAATATTACCACAGAACTAGATTAACCACAATGATAAAGCTCTCTTGACAGGAAGGGTCAGAGCCAAGGGCGTAGGAATATGTTTACAATTGGGGGGGACACATGTCGGAAATCTGAGATTCGTAAATATTCAACAGAAACATATCTTAAGTACGCTACTTAAAAAAAGGCTATTTAATCTTTTACTTTATTCCTTTATAAATGTGTTTGCAAAAATAATGCATTTAAAATTAACATAATGCATTTGTTCATAAGATGTGAGCATATCACCAAACAAAATGACTGGAGTCTTTTATTAAGCAAAGGGAGATGTCTTTCAAGGGCTTCAGCCCTTGGCATATTTAGTGTCCGCATACGCACTAGAAAATCAAAACAATTCAGTAGGCCACACAAGTGCAAAGTTTGATATGTTTTATTTTGTCAAACTTGCAATAATGGTCAAAAATGAATTTATATAGGTTGACTGACAGAGGGAGCTGACAGTGTGTTGAAGAATTATGGACAGGGCGCTTTTAAGCATCTGGTTCAAAAACGCATTATCAACCTTTGGTAGAAATCCATCCATCCTTCCATTTTCTGTACACCCTGTCCCTTAGTGGGGTCGGGAGGTGCTGGTGCGGGGTACACCCTAGTCAGGTGGCCAGTCTGTCCAGACCTTTGGTAGAAATGGCGCCTTTAATTCCAGTTTGCAGTACAGAACAGAGAAAACTACAGAGTTGTCAATGTTGTGTTAATCTGTTTATAGTGTAAAAAGAGGAGCCAGCAGTTTATTTGAGAAAATAAAGATGCAGAAGTTAATTAGTTGGTTAATTAGTGGTTGTGCAGCAGTCCGCTGCACGACCAATGCGGCCGCCGCTGCTAAGAATTAGAATTAATTCTCCCTGTGGTTTTAACTAACGATCAGGAGCGCGACAGGTATAACATCTGTCCATTTCGGCGAATCAAAACCATGCAAAAAATAAAAAATCCTCGTAAAACGCACGCCCAGACCGGGCTAATTTCAACACAAGTTGTGTTAGGTGACTGTTACTCACACTGACGTTTCAATTAAAAAAAAATCTGAGTAAGTCCTACTGCTGTTTCAGCCTTTTAGTTGGTGGTGGCATTGTACTGAAATGAGATATAAAAAAAAAATATAAAAAAAACATTTTGGCTAGCGTGGCAAACGTCTAGAGAAAGTTAGCAGTTAAATATTGGATGAGTGATCAGCCCAAGACTACGGAAGAGGATTAGGGACACTGAAAAAAAAAAAAAAGTTAAGTGATTTTTACATTTTATTTCAGTTTAATACGGGAAAAAAGTCAAAATTCTGACTTTTATTTTCAGAATTAAGACTTTTTTTTCCTCAGAATTCTGACTTTAATCTCAGAATTCTGACTTTTTTTCTCAGAATTTTGGATCTTAATGTAGATGGGCACCATGAAGGCAGAGATGTGGAGCACTCAGCTTCACTGACAAAGATGTGAGTTGTTTGAGAGAGCCAGTGACACATTGGTGGAAAATGACAGAATTAGGCAACTTTTTACGTGCCCGAGGGGTCCCCTCATTAATGGAGGAGCAGAAGGTCATTAAAACAAGAGAGCTAGTCTCTAAAAGAGACATGGCTATGGCTTGATGCTAACATGTTTGTTGTTAAACATACTTTTGTTATATTACATTTGTGTTGTGTTTTCCAAATAGTGTAGAAAATTAATGGTGGGTTTATAATGTTTACCTTTTATGAGCAGGACAGGAAGCAGAGAAGTGTAGCATTACCTCCGACTAGTTAAACTCATAATTATGAAGTTATTCAACAAATTCCTCAAGTAAAAAAGTGCAACTTTTATTTTTTATTTTTTACCAGATTTGTTGATTAATTTCAGAATTATGTATTCCTTCCAAATTTCCAAATCTGAAGAATTTTTTAAACCAATATCTACATTATTTAACATTTAGTTTGTTTTAGCAGTACTTCATGTTATATTTCTTTATACGTATATTTTACATTTTCTTGCACAGCAGATTTGAAATTGTGTGCTTGTGTAAACACAAGTAGTCAATCTTTACTCTAAACATATATGCTGGTTATTTTTTAGTTAGACCTTCTTGTTTTTATATATCTGTATAGTATCTGTATACTCACACATTTTGTACAGTTGTTAAAATGATCTTACTTCCACTAGTTGCATATTTCTTTCAGCCTGACAATGCTTGTTTAGAAAGCTGCACAGCTTTATTTTCTCTTTGTTGCAAAACATCCTTTGCTCTAAAATTACCTTTTTTTTACCTTGTGTAAATCTGCTTGTTTGTTTCCCCTAAACTTTTCTGCAGGTACACCTGAAATTCACCATTAACAAACAATCAATACCCCTTCTTTTATAGCCAGCACAATAATTTTTTTTTTGTAACATGCTAGCTACTGCAAACAGGAGTTGAAAGATGTTACTAGAATCTTTTAGGAAGAATAACTTCCAGAAAAAAGTACCAGGTTCAAACCCCACAGCCTGTAACTCTGGGTCCCTGAGCAAGATCCTTACCCTCATATTGCTTCCCTGGTGCTCTAAGCTGCTCACTGTTTCCTAGCAGATTGTTTAAATGCAGAGGTGAAATTAAAGTTTAATGTACACATGCAGTGACCAATAAAGTTGTTATCCTGTCGTGTGCACATTTTCTAAAGCCGGGCATACACTGTGCGAGTTTTTGCCCTTTTCGGGCCAATGGTCCAGTTGTTTGAGAATGCACCCTGCCTTGTGTAGTATACCTTGGCAACATGGGGCAATTAGCCTCGCATGACAACCTCCTGATCAGGAATCATAAGGTTGGGAGAAAATCAAACATGTTGGAAATTCAGTCGGTCCTTGTAAGGTGCTTGTGGGAAAATCTTGCTTTTGAAGCAGAGCTATGAGCATCTATAAACCTTGCGCATTGCGCATGTGCAAATAAGTGGTTGACGAGTCTGAGCAGCGCCATCTCTCAGCAAGTCGGACGATTGGTTTTTGATGGTGCAGTGTGAGCAGTTAGATCATATTAGAGTATCGGGCCGTACAGTGTAAGAACATACTTTGTGAGCCGTGAACATTTATAAACCAGCAGTTTTGGCGGACAGTTTGAGCTGTAGCTCAGTGGTTAATCTAGATTTTTAGCACTTTGAGACGTGTCTGGGTATATTGAGTAAAGGAAGGAACAGAGAACTCAAACAGAAAAAGACAAGGATAATTAAAGCCAGACCAGATAAAAAGATTTATGTGTGCAGTAGTAGCAGCCAGCTACTCTATGGTCTAGCAGACTGCCTGCAGGTGGATGAACTGTCTTCATGATTGAGGAGATTTTTTAGTCCCTTCAGCATATGTGAGATCTTTTTCTTTCTTACTGTCCCATCATCCCCAGCATCCTGAACCTATAAGTTCTTGGAGGTGTAAAACCCTGAATCTATTCCTTAAAAACTATTGGCAGTGCACAAAGGACTTGTTCATAAACAAACTCGGCTTCCCTCTCTACTGCCGGACGTTTTCCACTGCCGGAATGGATGGTTGAATGGTTATAATGAGAGTTCCAGGGTCCAGCTATTTTTAAGGCTGGAGACAGACTGTTATTGAGCAGGAGGTAGTGAGGCCTTTTGGGAGACCTGCAGACTGCGGACTTTATGGGTCTGAAAATATCTGTCTTGCCACGCTCCTCCCGAGGTAATCACAAACTGCAGCTATCCAGAAACAAAAGTTGGATATGCTAAACCTGTCATCACAAATATTAACCCAAGTTCAGTGATAGATATTCATGGAGATATTCATGGCTCACTGATGACTGCTTTTTGGAAATGCAGCATTTCTTTACATGTTGAAGGCTGATTTTTATCAGTCAGTAACTCTGACAGTAATTCTCCTTTGTCAGGAGTTGCAAAAAGTCCCCAAAGCAAACTTACATGATATGTTGCATGGTCCTTATAGAGCACATAATAGAAACTTGCAATAGTTCTGTGGAGCTCAGGATTAACTATCCATTGGTGGACAGGGTCAGGTTTTCAATCTAATGTCCTACTGTAAACATCAGGATGAATTAGTGGAGAAAATTTCACTGGTCTCTCTGTCAAGCTCTGCGCTGGTGGCAGCATTTATATGCAAGGAATTGGGATCTGGATCTTTCCAGACCTTCTTGGAAGTCCCAAAGCCTGTTTCTTTGCCACAGAATGGCTTAGCTTAAATTTATTGATCGTCCAGTAACTGTTGTTGCAGTTGCAATATTTTCAGCTGCTCCTTCCTAATGAAACTATTGACTTTTGGCAGAAAGTGGCAAGCGAACTATCAGATCTCTTTTTAAATCATGACAATTGCTAGTTTGAAAATGGAGACTTTCAAACCCTTGTCATGTACTAATCATGTGGCTTTCCTGAGGTTAGCTTTGGATATTGGAAAAAAAAAAGAAAGTAAAACATGTTTTTTTCCATCAAGTTTGTAACCTTATCATCCAATTTATCATCTTTGATCAGTCATCACCAAACTTAAATGTTCATCAGGTTACAAAATATGTCATTCAAGTTTAGAGAAATCTTTAGCGACTGTAATAAAAGCAGATTTTGCTTGAAGAGCTCCCCATTTTTTTCGGTAAACACGATGTGAAAATATGGGGACATCTTATAATCGGGGTCTAACCATTTATAAAGACTGACAGTCGTCTGGGGTCGCTGTGGAATGCAACAGCAGAGAGTTCCATCTTATTGTAAACCCAGTGATCTCACTGTGGCTGGGGTCATCTTTCTATCACAACAGAGAAAAGGTGAAAACGATGCAACAAATGGAGAGTCACTGCCCAGAACAGAGTGGATCAAAAGTAAGGCAAGTTTGTAGATATTTAATTCTGAATTATGTCGGCAATTTTAAAATAATGATGGTCAATGCAGCTGAGGCATGAAATAACTGTCAGGCAGCACAAAATCACTGCATTACAGAGTGCAATGGAGTGACCGCGAGCACAGGGAGGCAGAGTAGGTTTGTAGGTAAAAGCTTCATGCAGGTTTGGGAGACGTTCTGTGAGCAAAATTCAGATTGCATTCAATTTTTTACTTTTTATTGGTTTATTAGTCTTTTTTTTTCCCTTCTTTTTGGTCTTTTTGGTTTTGTTCCTAAAAAGTGGTCCTGGAAGGGGTTGTCTTATAATCAGGGTTATCCTATATTTGGGTCAGTACGCTACTTTTATATTAAACAGCTACTTTCCTATCTAAAAAGCAATGTCTGTATGCTTTACTGGATATAAGTCTGATTCTGAGATCATGATTTTCACTTTCAATCTTTGAAAAAAGGACATCAGTCCAAATAATAACACAGTGTTAATGACAGATAGAGTTTCTGAACTTGATAGAGGATAACTTTATTTATTTTTTTTTTAAGTTCCAGTGCTACAGCTGTATAAAGTCGCCTTGCTTTTTCCTTCCTTTTGGCATTTTAAACTTTTCAATAAAAACGATGACTGGCTGATTCCGGACGGACTCATGTGTGCTTTGGCACAACTAAACACACCAGTGTACCACAAAATAATAGCAATAAAAAAATCACATCCTGATGATCCACGTGTGCATTTGGTGGAATAAGCAGGCAGAGAAGAGAGAAGAAGAGAAATAAACCTAATAGAGTCATGAGCCATCCCACAGGAGTCCATCTTTCACTCTTTACTTAATCTTCTGGACTCAGCAAAACGTACTTTAGTTTGTTTGAAACCTCTTATAAACACATCCGGACTATTGCCTTGGAAAGTAATCAGCTGGCTGATTGGAGAGACATTCTCTCATTTTGTATATGAAACTGATAACTGTAACAAACAGGCATTGCCCTACTGAACCTTGGATCCGGTTGGCATTTAAAGTTACACTGAGAAAAATCTTGCAAACACTGCAAAATGCAGATGAATCTACGGACCGGACAAAAACAGCAGCACCACATTTCCTTCTGGGAATCACACTGATAAAGCTTTGATGCTTTAATGCTAAACTTTAAGATGCAGGTGCTTCTCAATCTCAACTAGAATATCATTACCAATAAATACTGTACATTTTTCAGCAACTTAATACAAAAAGTGAAATGTAACAGGAATAGATATCAAAGGTTTGTTTTGACGTTTCTCTCTTATACTAATGTAAATGTCAAATTAACTTCTGACAGCATTTTAATTTTTAATTAGAGGTGTTCTGGAAAGTCTGTTAACAATAATACCAATGCAACCTGCTATTGGTATTTTTTGTGTTGGATGTTATCGTGTACTTGTGTTAAGCTACGTTGGTTATGGACTGTTGTTCTGGAAAGTTTATCAAGTTAAAGTTAAACTTTATTCAAATTCAAAGATTCTAATTATTCCATTTATTTTCTATCCAAGTTAAAGGAGCACGATGAAGACATTGTCTTATTGTCCATGCCCCTTGGTGATGGTTAGAGAAAAATTAATGACCAAACGGTGGCGATCTATTTAACACATTTGCAACCCACTATTATGTTTTCTAAAACGATAGTTTAATTAGTTTTAGAAATTAAAGTATGTTTTTCCTCTTCAACATTAACATTTAATTTTTTTCTTTAAATTAATTTCTTATTTATTCTTAAAATTTTTATTTTATTTATGTTTTTTATTCCCCCACCTGCATCTCCTTGAACATATTTCTAAAAATGTTTTTTGCTTGGGAACGTTTTATAGTGTTCTTTAAAGAATTCCATAATCTTACCCCAGAAACTAAGCAGCCCCTGTGTCTTATTGAGGTTCGGGTTGAAGTTACACAAACGTTTCCTTTCCATCTTGTGTCATCTGTGATCAAAGTGAACTTGGGAATCTCTACCTCAGTCTCTGTTCTTCTAAAGCCTCTAACTGAGTGTCTTCCTGAACTGTCCTTGATTTTAGCTCAATCAGTCATTCCATTAACCTTCTGTGTCCCAAATGAAGAAACTGATTCCCACAGCATGACTCTGCCACTGTGGTGTCTTTACATGCTCACTATGTGAACTGGTTTTGTGACAAAAAGGGTCATTTTATAGCTTTTATTAAACAGCTCTAACATAAAAACAGATCTGGTGAGTGCATGACTCAGAGCTGCAGCTCCTTCAGAGCATCATGGCTTATTATGAGGATGATCAAATTGAAGATAGTTCAACAGTTGATCTGTTAGAACAGCTGGACACTGATTACAAATTAAGTGATGTTTATTGAGGGATGTCAGATTAAAGGGACCCTGATACAGCAAACAGTTAATGTGCTCTACAAACTTCTTTATTTTCCTCCATTCATCACTAACAAGAGAACTAAGAAACTACTGTAGATTTCATTATTTCTATTTAACATTTGGGTGTTCTTGATCCAGGATGGCTTCTTTCCCCTCCTTGTGTTTACACCACGAATAATATGATAAATGGTCCATCTGATGTAAAAAACACCTTCCTGCCAGACAGGCCAGGCAGACATAAGTGACTTGTTTCAAGAGCATGTGTGCAACAGATCTGCCGTCCTGCTTAGGCTAAAGGAAACTTTCTGAGCAAAGCGGATGGAGACCCTTACATCACCTGGAAATGAGTTTTGATGAAGCTGTTTAACAATTTGATAATTTCATAAACAGACAAGATAATCCTTTACAGTGCGGGGTAATCAGGCCACAGCGGACCGTCGAGCAGGAGGAATGTCGGTCAAACACAGGTGGTTTCCATCCCCAGCTTCAAGATGAGGGCTGAAAAAAGCAGCTGCTGTAGGATTTCAACACAGAAACTCCCTGAGATCAGAACCTGAGATTATTTAATGAGTAAAGATTATTTTTGGTGTAAGTCAATAAATTTCTGTCACCCATTTAAACAGAAAACTCCATGAATTATTTTTCTCTAAATTTTTCTGAGCAAATTTATTCAGCAATCAAAGTGTTATTACAGAAAATAATAGCAGAGCCTATCCATAAAGACTTAGGATAAACCTTTTTCCTCCTGAAACAAGAGAAAGATTTATTTACAGGTTGCCATGGAAACACAGGAAACAGTCTTTTGGAGACAGGAAGAACCGGTGACATAAAGCCGCTCAGACCAGCTGTTTTATGTTGTTGTTGGTAATCAGTCAGCTAATCAAAACAGCTTATTAATTTGGAGAAACAATAAGTGTTTTCCTCTCTGCTGTGTGTTTTCAGACGTTGCTGTGGATATTTGAGCTCTCAATGGCTTTTTCAGAAGCTGGAATATCCTGACAACACCTGGTTCCTTCCTGGGGAAGCATTCAAGGAACCCGGAAAAATCTCAGATGGGTCACATGGGATTGGGTTTAACATTTCACTAACTGATGGTTGTATCAAAACAAAGAGACTGCATCTATGCATGTCTACGTAGATCAAAACTCAGGATGATGATTCACTCAGTGACTCTGTATTATGAAGAGACTGCATCATTATCGAGTTGAATTGACAACAATCAGATGCAGGCAGTCAGTAAGTGCTGCTGCTTGTGTAACGTTTTACTTGTTGTTTAACACATGGGGAACAATGGTAATCAAACCATGGCTAACTGCTATTGATGCTAACGTTCCATCCAGATGAATGCACATACACACAAGTCAACTTCTTGTGCAGACCCTTTCGACATAAAAGGGGTATAAAAATGAGCCCCATTTAAAAATGTTTTGTCCAAAAATAAGTAAACATAAACAAATACAAAAAATCTAAAGGATTTTATATGAAAAAACATGACTTAAGACTCCTTTAATAAATTAATAGCTTTAGAAGACTTTCAGTGACCAAAGAGTGCTCCATAACATTATAGGACCTGCTGTTTAACACAGAAATGCTGAAACAGTCCAGATGCATCAAGTGACTGATTTAGCCAAACCTACTGTAAGCCAAGGACCAGAATTTAAGAAAAGCCAGATAAAAGACCCTAATGTTTGCTTTGCTTTATTTTTTCAAGTGTAAGTGAAAGTTTTTTTGCAGAATCAATTGCATCTGATTGAGCTCCTCCTGACTTGATTAATGAGCTCCTAGAGAAATACCAACACAGCTGCAGCCAGCTCTGTTTCGTTGTTTCATGCCAGATGAGAAATACAACCTCGGGGCTTAACCTCTGATTTTACAGTTCATGGATATTGAAATGAATGGAAATTTATTTTAAAAAGCTAAATATCTGACAGCAATTTTTTTAAATAATCCCCTAAATCTTTCTTAATTGATACGTGGTTCAGCTATGGGCAGGAAAATTACTATAACACTTCGATGGATAACCTTTCCATACCATTAACATTTGTGCTTAGATGCTGTTTAGATGGTCGTTTTTCAATGCCCCATATCTGGTCCCTGTTAGGTAAGAAGTGCAACTGATTCCTATAGCCTAATTTCTGAATAGTAAAAGGTTGTTTATTACAGTTTTAGTGAAACTAAAATATGCCCTTTTTTTTTTTTTATCAAATACACTTTCTTTGCAATAAGTCCAGTCTTAAATATTCCACTTTGACTGTTTGACAGTCAGAGTTGGATTTTTTTTATTTATTTTTTATGATATAACATTTTTCAAACAAGCCTAATTAGAACTGTCCATTTCAAAGACCACATTATCTGCTTTTATATATATCATAGGTTTACTATTAAGCTCTTGGAGGAATAATGAGAAGAAAAACCTCTTTAGCCCAACCCAGAAAAGAAAAAAATGTGTTGGGATTTCCATTCTTATTTCATGCTGGGTTTATACAGCACATAGTCCTCTTGGGGCTTTTTCTGGATTAAGATCAATGAAAGTTAATTCTACTTTGGAAACTGAGGAAGATTATCAACTCTTTTGAAATCTTACGTCACTACAAGCAACGAAACTGAAAGCTGTTCCCCTCCTCGATCCTGATGCTGCAGGTGCAGTCAGATTATAAACCATGTTGGTGTTTCCCGCCGACGCTGCAGAATAGCGATGATTAAATCTTCCATCCAAAAATACTCATTTAAACTGATCTAATAGATGAATATTAAAAGATAACAAAATATTGTTCACCTAAAGTTGCATCTACAGGACACATAAAACAAGACCCTATAAATCCAGGATTTATATTTTTCCTATAACCAGCAATTTTACAATGTTACTTAAATATAAGATAAAAGAGGATAAGCCCAAAACATTCCCCATCATGTTTAAAAGCTATTTGTACCTTTTAATTCATACAATAACTTTACTAATTTACTAAATTTTATTAATTATTTATTGAATGATAATGAAAGATTCCAAAGGCCAATTATTAGAATCTAAAATTGTAGCTAATGCGCAAATAACTTGTATAAATCAAAATTATATGAAAAAGTGTGTAAATCTTTGACTACATTTAGAAGAGCTGGTCTGCATGATTACAAAAAAAAAATCAAATTTTACCACAAGGTCAAAAAATGTCCATTGGTAGCGATGTTTGGGACAAATGGAAAATAAAGGAAATACAAATGAATACAGGGCAGTTAAACAGAACAATCCAGCAATAAATGATTATAACGAGTGGATTCAAATAATGAGGCAGGGGTTGAGAAACTAGAAAACAATAGGAACAATCAGAGGAAATGTGTAGTAGCTGTAGGAGAAGGAAAGCAGTGAAGCTGAAGGAGAGCCTTTAATTAGTAGACAGACCTCACCTGGGACAGAGAAACTGTCAATCCATCCATCCACCCATTTTCTGTCACGCTTATCCCAAGCAGGGTCGCAAGGGGTGCAATTAACTAATTAAGACAATTAGCCTAACAGTCATGTTTATGGACTGTGGGAGGAAGCCAGAGTACCCAGAGAGAACCCACACATGCTCAGGGAGAACCATGAAGAAAGACCCCAGGCCGGGATGCAAACCCGGAACCTTCTTGCTGCAAGGCAGCAGTGCTACCAACTGTGCTATTATGCAGCCAGAAACTGTCAATCAACTGACAAAATAAGCAGACCTGTAGGAGAAATACAGCAAATTTTACAAAGAAAATATCCAGTTATCCTGCTAGACTAAAAAAGACAAAAATGTCAGCATCTTTCAACAAACAATGGTGGAATAGTATGCTAAATAGCTGAATGACAATCAAAGTTGCAACAGTAGAAAGTGTTATGGATCTCTAATCAGTTTTCAGATTTATTTTGCAAACATCAGAAAACTAAAAAATTTCATTTGATGGACTTAAACTTAAAAACAGGTGCACAGAAGATACTGGACGAACGGCAAACCACAATTTTATATAACAATTTTTGAAAAATCCCACTTTAGCAAGGTTGGAACTTTCCTCAAAAACCTGATGTATCAATAAAAACTGTGATATATATTAGGTTTACACAGATGTAAAATAAGTGATAAAAAGGCTTAACTTGATTCTTAGTTATTATATCTGACTGTGTTTCAAAAAAGAGGTAAAAAGAGTAAAAACAAATGTTTAATCAGAACAAGAATCAGTTTTTTCGAACATTAAAAGTATCGTCTTTGACCTTTATAAGAATTGCCATCACTGAAATAGTAAAACCAGCTGTATTTAATACCCTTTTTTCCTTTATTCTCTCTGGAAATTCCCCACTGAGCATTAAAAATAAAGACAAAGTAAAAAATTAATAAAGAAAAAAAAAATTTGATTATTTTGGATAAGTTCCCAAAACCTGTTATCAGGTTTCCAGTTTTCACACAGACAAAGCTAAGCCAGCCTGTCCCTGTCACTCGCCATCTTGTCCTGGGCACTGAAAAGCCCAAGCTTCTGCTCTCCAAAATAAGTCATCAACAGGAGGCTTTCTGTGGGATGAGACAAAGGGACGCTGATAGGAGCCGGGCGCTCTCACATTATGAAGCCCAAACAGCTGAAGACAAGCGCAACAGGCTAAGGCTTTGCCGGACGAAGGCATGTGAAAAGGGATATTAGACTCTTAAAACACTTTGTACCATGAAGAAGCTTTTAGTTGCTAAGCATCAAGCCAAAACAAGTACAGTACATTTTGTCCCTGAATATTTCCCTTTTTCCATGTATTTAGCTGGTATCTCTTTTAGTCTTACCACTTATTACAGACACAGTTATAATCAACTAAATTTAACAACAAATGCAACAACTGAAGTAAAAGTTTAAATATGGAACAAAATAGGATTTCCTGCAGGTTTGTGACAATAGCAAAGTCTTCGCTTCATTGCATCCACATTCCAGTCTGCATCTTTGTTCATCTTCATCTCTACAGCTCTTCACAACACAGGTTTCAAGGACTGGTCAAAGCATTGCACTTCGACCTGTTGCCAACTGTCCATTGTGGGCAAGTGGTCAAAAGTATGGAATAAGGAATGAGGTCAAAACAGGAAGGATTTAGTGATAACACTGAACAACTTAATAAAAACAGCATGGTTAATAGGATATGGAGCACTTACAGATGAACAATTAAAGACCATTGAGCTTGTATACTGAGGTGAAAGTGGGGCCTCATACTAAAAGCTGGTGATTTCATCAGGGGAAAAGGAACAGATGTGGAGAACAGCAAGCAGGAGAACTGAGGGGAGGTGAAAGATTAACACAAAAGAAGATGAAAAATGCAACAAGGATGAACAAACTCAAACAAAAAGACAAACTCCCTGGTTCTGTTTTTTTCTCTAGAATAGATGGCTGTTCTTTTTTCGCTTTTTGCCCCTTTAAATCCATGCCATCTGGGGAAGAACAGATCTTTCAATCAGTTGATGAAAGCTTAAGTGGATCTCGCAAATTTATTAAAAGGCAAAAGTAAAATAAAAGTAAAAGGCTACATTTGCAGACTTTGGAATATGGTCATACAGGTAATCCAGAGTGGTAATAATTATGACCCTTAAACTGAAAGAGTAACTTAAAGAAACTAAATATTTGAACTGCCTTATTCAATGTATGGTCATGAAATAACGATCTGACACACAAGACACTGGTAGAACTGGTTGAATAAATATTAAAATAAATATTTTCATCGTAACTGTCATGATATTGACGCTGATGGCTGGCTTAATTATTTATTTCATTCACCTGTCTACTCTGCCCAGTTTTTCGTTAGTTCTCATTGAATGCACCTGCTGCTCCTATTTTTACTGCTCGTGAGCCAGTGGAGAGATGTTTTTTTTTTAGGATTTTATAGTGTTTCTGATTTCCCTCTGAAAGAGTTAAACAAAACAATCCACTTGACTTTGTTTCCGAGTTTGAAGATGTTTTGCTTCCCATCCAGGAAGCTTTTTCAAGTCAAAATGTCAGAATTAGCGTTGGGTTCGAAGTTTTTTTAGAGTGGACCAAAAAACAAAGCCTTGTTTTGGCTAAGACAATGAAGAAAAAGGTTTTGGGTCCCCCAGGGCGCCATCTTGTCTCCATTTCTCTTCACTCTTTACACCTCAAACTTCAACTACAACACGGACAGCTGCCACCTCCAGAAGTTGTCTGATGACTCAGCCATCATTGTCAGGAATCCAGTTTGTGTGGGTTGTTTTGTGTTGTGTTTTTGTGTGTTTTCCCTCCACCACCAGGTGGCGCCTGGTTCTCGTTGGCCCTCTCACACACCTGTGGATGGTTGCCTCATTACCTAAGGACTTTTAATCTGCTGACTGCCACTACCTTGAGGCCAGAGTGTTTGCCAGTTTTGGGAAGTCATCCTGCAAACTGGATGTTTTGGACCTTTTCCCCCTGGAAGGATCGTCTGAGCTTCAAACTGAGCTGGGAATTCAAACAGGAGGTTTGGATCTACTTTTCCCCAAAGGGATTGTTTGAGTTTCACACTGAGAAGGGGATTCATCTCCACAAGAAACCGTTCAAGTACCATAGGAAATTTAAGTGGCAGTCAGCTCCTCCGTTCCTCAAGGAAACACCTCAACTTGGGTAAACCCTGTCCGCCCTCCAACGAGCAAGTCAATTACTGGAACAACCCATACCTACTGGATTCAGAGAAAGACACCTTTTCTGGAAACTCCCGGTTCGCCAGTGTTCAGAGCAGGATTGGACCCATCTCTACCAGTTCTCAATAAACCTGTTAAACATTCCCCTGGTCTCTCTGTTAGGTTTTCTTCATGTGGGTCAGATCTTTGAATAAAATCATGACAATCATAGGCTGTGTGTCTGAGGGGAATGGCCTCAAGCAGTGATTGGTCATCATGGACTTTGTGGAGTGGTGTAAGAACAACCAGCTGTTTATGAACACCGGTAAGACCAAGGAGATAGTGATTGACTTAAGGAGAACCCCCACCTCACTCCACCATTAACGTCCAGGGATAGGATATAGCAACTGTGCAAAGCTTCAAATACCTGGGTGTTCATCTCAACAATAAACTGGACTAGACCGATATCAACACTCTGCAGAAGAAGGGCCAGAGCCGTCTCCATCTCCTGAGGAGACTGAGGTCCTTTGGACTCTGTCATCTCCTGGGTCCCAGGCAGCACAGAGTGGGTTAGGAAGCGAGCGAACAAGCTGGCATGCGCTCTGGACTTTGTGGAGGAGGTGGCGGAGGGGAGGGTGTTGGCAAAGCTCCTATCCATCATGGACAACACCTTTCACACTCTGCACCATACTGCAGAGGAGCTTAGCGCCACAAGGGAATTTCTCTGTTGTGAGATCAATAGAATCCTATCTTATCTCTTATCTTCTAACTGATTTATGTAAAAAATAGCAGCTTCCTGAATTGTAGTCGAAAGGGAATCTTAAAATCTGTTGGACACATACCAATATTTAATGAATCATTTCATTTTAGAAATATGGTGTGAATTTCAAATTTCAGGGCAGTTTGGTCATTGACCTATTTGCGCCAAACAGCTGCCTCTTAGTCTTCTCTTTAGAAACTATTCTTAGCTTTCAGTACTGAAGATGGAATCCACTAACACGAACCCACTGTAACTGACCAATCTTATTACAAGCTGCTAAATGTTTTAGGCATGTTCCATTAATCATTTCAGCTAGATTGAAGACAAAAAACACACCTCTCACTGTATAGAATATTAGGGATTGAAATGAACAAAGTTGATAGATAAGGGCCATTAAAGCAACAGACACCTATGCAACAAAACCCGAAACAGTCAGTCACAGAACTGAGATAGATGATAAAGGCATAGATGAGAGCAAATTAACAAACCAAAGCTGAATTTGGTTAAATTTGAGCTTATAGAGAGAGAGGAACTCCTCTGATGGAGCACCTGCTTGCTGTGGTGCAAATCACTGCTGAACCCAGCAGGCCCACAGGGGAAATCACTTTTCTTCACCTCATTGTCAGGCCTTGGAATCCCACTCCACTTCTCCAGATGGCTTTGACAGCAGCAGCCTCGTTCCGCTACTGCTGACCCGCCCGGTTATCCCATCTGTCTACTCAAGGCCCCGCAACCCAGTCATTACTATCTGCAACTGTTCGTGACTGGGAACCTAATCTGGAGACCAGTTTATAAGGCCACTGGGCTGCAATCATAGTGACGGGCAAATGGACCAATTAGTTCTAGATGGCTGGTTGCAGGGTATCGATGTCAGTCTGAAACAGCATAAATGATCGGCCTTTATTTAGCTTTTTCTAATGCACCTTATGGTAACTCTAATCTAAATTTGGTGGGAAGAACAGAATAAGAATTATTTTGAGAAAAAAAATTACTTTTCTGATTTAAAAGAGAGTGCATAAGTAGGCATGTGGTTGACTTTCACAATGGTTATCAGCTGATAAATCTACTCATGCCAGTATTCTCCTTGTTAAGAAATAGTTTACAGTTCAGTCAACAAGTATAATGTTTTGTTTCAGGTTATTTTGATGAATTATCTTTAAGGAAAAAGATAACAGGTCCAATCAATGAGTTAGATGTTCATTTGTTAGGAGTTTCAGTTGACATTTTACATTCACTTGCCATTTCTATGAATCTGGTTAATTTTACAACATAGGCTGCCTGGTAGAGCGGTCGTTTGAATTTGTGCTTTTGCCAGAAAGAAGGATTTGGATTAAAATCCCAGTCAATTGCTGGGATTTATTGCATTCATTACATTACCTCTCTTCAAAAACTTTATTAAATGAATAGGTCTCATTAGTTGTGAGTGTGTAATAAAGTTTGCTGTCCTGACTTTCACTTTTTTGCCAAGTGATGGACTCCCAATTTGTTTATGTGAAACCTCCCTA
Source organism: Cyprinodon tularosa (assembly GCF_016077235.1). Classification (NCBI taxonomy): domain Eukaryota; kingdom Metazoa; phylum Chordata; class Actinopteri; order Cyprinodontiformes; family Cyprinodontidae; genus Cyprinodon; species Cyprinodon tularosa. The sequence goes on along the minus strand of NW_024039168.1, from coordinate 112,465 downwards.
AAATTCTAGAAGGAGATATATTAAAGTTTTAAACAAAATCTTTGATTTTTGGTCTCGAAACAAGAACTTTCCTTGTTTCCCAGTGCAAAGTGAGATCAAAAAGCTCTGCTCATCTATCTATGTGTTTCAGCAGTCTTTAATTCATTCTTTTTTAGGTTTTTCCTGAACACCAAGGGCCTTAGCTCCAGGATTAGTTGACGGCATTTTTAAAACTCTATTCCCAGAGCTAGTCTTGTCTTAACCTTCAGGGCATCCATTATTTTGCACATAATTTTCCACACTGAACATTGAATTTTTTTTTATTGGTTTCACTGGGTGCTAGGAGGTGTTTAGTGGTTTAGCATCCTTTAACTTCCTTGTTTATGGTTTTGCTATTTTTATTATCTAACAAAGTGAGCAAATAAAAAAGAAGTGTAAAATAACACAATATTTATTTATAAAAATTTTATATGCAATCGTAGACAGCTACTGGCATAAAACATTAAATATCATATGTTTTGACTGAGCCACTTTAAACAAATTAGTTTATACTGAATGTTTAAATTTTTATGGCTCTTTTAACCTGTGGAAAATATTATTTCAAAGAAAATAAAACCGTGACATGTTTTATATTATTACCACGATTGGGAAATAATATAATGGATAAAATAATATATTGGATGCTCCTACTCAGGATGAGTGGATGGACAACTTCTGTTAAGGTAGATGAAGCAGAAATATTCCACAGTAAGTTAAACATATTCAGATAAAGCCTGTGGCTGACTGTGTTGGATAGTGTGTGCTGTAAACTACCATGGATAAGGTGTAAAAATATATATAAAAGGTGAAATTGGGTTAATGAGAAAAGTTCACAGAAAGTCCAGCGTCTGCTTCTACCTCCAGCCTAAAGCACAAAGGTAGAAGGATTTCTAATCCTCTCTTGGGAAAGAAAGATGAGGCAACAGGTTCAAAAGTTCAGGCTCTATTTGGGAATCCCTCTGAGTGCCACTACCATTCGGCACACCCTTTATGTTAGGGAAATGGAAAGGGTAACCTCATTTACTGTTCTGCATCAATCTCCGGGTGGTAGGAATCCCCAGAGAGGAATACATAAAAACAGGGACGATTGCAGACAGGGGGCCTGGATCTTCCCTGATCCAGCTTGATGAATTTGTAAAACAGATCCAAGATGTCTGTGCAGACAAGCAGTGGCATGGCCCCCTTTTCAGATTTCCTTAAGTTTTCTTTTTAGCATTACAGAAGCTAGCATGAAATCAATTCCTCCACCTCTGACCTCTGAATGCTAAGGCTTATATAACTACAACAACATGGAGACAAAACTGAGCACTGACATCAGTTCTTTTTTGCCTCTCCCCACTGATGCTGTTAACTCACTCAAGCTTTTATTTGCTTAATTTAATAATTTATTGTTGTTCATTGTTTATAGGGTTTAAATTCTGTACTATAGCAGTGGAAAACATTTAGCTGCAGAGGTTTGACATTATAGTAAAAATTTTACCAGCAGCCATACTGTTAAATTTCAACCTGCAAGAACTGGGAATAAATGACACTAGTAGACAATTTTATACTGTTAAAAATACATTTTTACACATGATACAGATGTCTAAGCGCACTGATACAAAATCCATACTTTTGCAAACTGCAGACCTTTTGTCTAAGTGATTAGATATAACAGATATTTTATCTTTCATTAGGACTTTTAAAATTTTAAAAGTTGGTGTTTCACATGTACTAGGACTCCAGATCTTTATAACTGTTGAGAATTGGTTGCATGCAAAGGCTTCCCAAAAAAAAAATATCATGCCTTTTTGCTTAAAATTTTGTGCTTCTCTGTTTTATGCTGTTGCTCTATTTGTTAGAAAACAAAGTGCTTACCTTAAAGGAATAGTACACCCAAAACATGATTAGCCTTCATTTTCTACTCACCCCCATGCTGAACAACACTCTGGAGTACTTTTTTGATATCTCAAATGCATCTGGAGATCTGGGAGGCTTCTTGCTGTCTGCTGACATTCAAATAATGGAGGTCTATGGTGACCGAGACAGAAAGGTCCATAAAAGTCCACAAAAAACGTGTCAATATTCCTCCATACTGCTCGTCCAATGTATTCCAAGTGTCCTGAGTGGGTAGCATCCAGAATTTACTCGAAACGAAGTCATTTAGAATGTTTTTAGAGCATAAACAGTAGTGTATAGGATTTCCTGAAAGCGCGCACATGCGCGATCCCGACGCTACGGAAGCCGGCAGACCAAACCAGATGAAAGTGCGCATTCAGCGTCTGCTCTGCCAATAATGCAAGCGTAGAAGAAGAAATTTGCCGTTTACCTGTGCAAAGAAAGAAACAACGAAAGAAAAATGTCTGAGGACTTCAGTGTTGAGGAAGAGCATGAGTTATTTGCCGAGCTGAATGCGCTGGTTTGGTCTGCCGGCTTCCGTAGCGTCAGGATCGCGCATGTGCGCGCTTTCAGGAAATCCTATACACTACTGTTTATGCTCTAAAAACATTCTAAATGACTTCGTTTCGAGTAAATTCTGGATGCCACCCACTCAGGACACTTGGAATACATTGGACGAGCAGTATGGAGGAATATTGACACGTTTTTTGTGGACTTTTATGGACCTTTCTGTCTCGGTCACCATAGACCTCCATTATTTGAATGTCAGCAGACAGCAAGAAGCCTCCCAGATCTCCAGATGCATTTGAGATATCAAAAAAGTACTCCAGAGTGTTGTTCAGCATGGGGGCGAGTAGAAAATGAAGGCTAATCATGTTTTGGGTGTACTATTCCTTTAACAGGACCAGATTTCCAAAGCTATGAAGTTTACCATGCCAGAAATAAGAATACAAGATAGCCAATAAGCCGAGTGAATTAACAATACCAAGCAGAGGTGGAAAAAGAAATAGAAAAAGTCAAAGGTCAAGTGTACAAAGACAAAAAAAATGTAATTAACATACAGGATGTGCTCGGAAAACAATATCAATATGAACTGTGGAAGCTGCTAGCTTGACTGTATAGGTCAGTAGGTCCTGCCAGAGGATCTAACACAGCAATTATTCTGCTGATTGTGTCCAGTCTAAAATTCTTTTAAAGTCGTAGGGAAGTGGTTGTTCCAGCCGTTGCATTTCCGAATCCTCCCAATGGTGTCCAAATTTACACGAGTGGGACGTAACTCAGTGGTAAAGTAAATCATTCTTATTTCTTATTTCAAATGTAGAGTATATTAGCTGCGACATATGAATCAAGATGCTTTGACCAAAAAAATTTGATTGACAGATGACCGTTGATATATGATTGGCCGGATTTAGATGTACAAGTTGACGTATAACTACCTGGCCTGCATAAAATAACGAAGAAAAAAACAAAAACAACAACACATATTTTAAGACAGGATTTTTTTTCAAATACAAATGTTCTAACTTTTTTGGACAATATTGTCTGATGAAGAATACATTTATATACATTTTTAAGCCAGAATGATTTGAAATTTAAATATGACTTCTCTACAACTTGAAGGCTTGAAAAGGACAAAGCAAACACTGTCAGGACAAATGCAGGAGTATTTAACCTAAGGTGAATTCAAATTGCTGGTTCAGCAGGTGGCTATCCAAAGAACAAAAGTTCCGTCATTGCTATTTTATTTTACACACAGAATTTTAGACCGGGCCAAGCAGGTTAAGCAATTGCAATGGGTTGTTGGGGGGCAGTATTGCTCTGTTATTGTGCTGATCGAGAATGAAAAGAACATATTCAGCACCAGATTCCTCCTACGCTTTTACTGCATAATATTTTAAAGCTAGTTTTATGAGTCAACTCTATACCCCCCATATTGCCCAGTGAAACCATTTAAAAACAATTTTGCCTTTTGATTTGGACTACAACCTTTTTATTCCTCTTCTTCTACTGAAACATGCTTTTCTTACTTCACTTCATCTGTTCCTTCTTTTTGCTCATCAATGCCAGCAGGTATTCACAGTGGAAGACAACAAGCCACTGATAAACAGTACATACAGTACCCTGACAGTTATAAGCTAGAGTGCCCAGTTCAGGCCCCAGAAACCTGGCATAGCCATAGTTCCAAAGGTTTGCTGTAAAAGCAGCATGGTAATACTGAGACGTGCTATTTTTGGATGAAAATGTTAAATAAAAGCAATATAAATATATAATTTTTTACCATTTTATTTATAAAAGCAAGAAAACTACCTCCTTTACAGTGTAAATGTTGTTTTACTTGCCCACCAGTGATTTAAATGGCTAATAATCTACTAGAACTAGAACTAAGTTTTACCTTGTAAATAAATTTGGTCATCATACTCTAAAAATCTTTCAACATGTCAAAGGTTTTAACAAAACTATATAGTACTTTTGAAAAGCAAAATCCTAGTCTTATCTTATTGAAGACTGGCAGCAAGGTTTCATAAAAAAACTCCTTGGTGTTTTTTGTTGATTAGACACACCAGATTTATTTTTATCTGTGTATTTAAGTGGGTTATTTCTGTTTCCCCCAATGTCAGTTGTTTACGTGTCATTGTTCCAGAGTTTTGTCAAGGCTCCAGTCCTTGTGTTTGTTTTTGTGTGTGTCTCCCTTCCACCAACAGGAGGCACCTGGTTCTGGTCCGCCTCCTCACACACCTGCTGACGGTTACCTCGTTAACGGAGAGCTCTTAAGCTGCTGATTGCCACTACCTCGACGCCAGAGTGTTTGCCAGTTTTTGGTACTCTAGCCAAGCTGAGTTTTTGCTGAGTAAGACTGAGTTCTTGTCTACCCGAGTTTTAACTTAGTTTTTTGTCTTTGCCTCTCGGCAGGAAGTCCTCCTGCAAACTGGACCTTTTCGGACTCACTCCCAGGAGGGATCAACTGAGCCTTAAACTGAGCCGAGGATTAAAAGAGGAGGTTTGGATCCAGTCTCCTTGAGAGGACATTGAAATTACTCTGAGTCAGGGAATCATCTTCACTACGACCCGTTCAAGTACAGCAGAAAATCTGAGTGGCAATCAGCATCTCCGTTCCCCTACACCGTCCGAGTTCTGGGTAAACCCTGTTCCGCCCTCCACCGAACCAGACAAACTCTGGAAAACAACACACAGATTAGAGTCAAAGATCCTCTTTGACTCTTCTTCAATTCAACAAATAAAATTCCCCACTGAGCCTGAACTAATAGTCTGTCTTCCCCTCACCTTCCATTTCCGGCAGAGCAGAGTTTAGAGCAACACTGCACCGTGCTTAACCTCTTCAATAAAACCTGTTAAACTTTTCAACTGCGTCTCTCTGAATTGGTTTCACTGCATGTGGGTCCGAGCTTTAGATAAAATCCTGACAGGTTCCCCATGTGTCAACAAGTTTAGCAATCTATTTCAATCAAACATATCCATTAAACATGCACCTGGTGATATCCAATTGATGCTTTGGTCCACTGGTGTGGCAAACCATGACAGAACAGCGATGGGAGGCTGAGAAGTGGGCAAGGTGGAGGCGCAATCGCTTAAAGCTGTTAATGCCACCACTAGGAATCTGAAATAAGAAGACAAGATAGGAAAGGTTCCTATCTGACCAACGCTCACAGGTCAGGTAAGGATTACATTAACTCCTCATGGTTACTTTTTTGTTTAAAAGACAGTTCAAATTTTACATGGTTAATTTAATCCCAGAGAAATTTAGGGATGTTTTTATCTCCTTCAATCATACATGCTACGTGGAGGGAGATAAACCTAATACAGCTCTGTATCATTGCCTGTTTTTTTCTTTTTTTAATTGACAGCTCTGACTTTAACTATGGGTCGTCTAAAAAAAAAATTAAAAATAAAATTTTTCTGAAAATGTGAAGCAATAAGTGCTTAAGACGTTGTATTTTGATATTGCTACCAGTTCTTGAATGAGTAAAAAAAACAGACTTTAAAAGAAAATCAGAAAAACTGCTGAAGAAGACAATTTGCAATAAGAAAGTCTGGCAGCTTTGAAAGAAAATGGCTAATGAATTTTGCAAAAGGTTCTAAATGTTTTCTTATTTTTATTGGGTGTATCTTCACATGGGTGAGAACCGGATGGTCTAAGGAGGATTCCCGTTGCATCTTGTAGTAGAGAATAGCCACGTCAGAAAAGCTACCCTGTGGCAGGTCAGGTTCTTTGGCTGATCTCCCTCCCTCTGACAGCTGGTCTCTGGGCCTGTAGTGGCTCAGTTCTCCAAGAGTTCACTTCTAATTATCTCCTAAGTCAAACATACTCTGAGAAAGTCCAGAAGCACAGTAATAAAAATGTTGGTTTTTATCACTTAAACCCCCCTCTTTGGTCACTCTCTGCGTGCTGCACAAAGATGCATTTGTGATATCTTTCCCTGCTGATTGTAACTTGATATGAAGCAGTTTTGCTTCACATCTTATCGTTGTTTTAACAGCTGTTTCTTTGGTGAGGTTCCCATTTGCAGAACAAGATAGTCCCAGCTGTCTCTGGTGGTTGGACGGACATAATGTGGCTCTTAAAGAGGAATGTTGGACTAAAGTTGCCTGTTGATTTATGATGTGAAATACAACTTGACTTGAGTGCTACTGTCAGGACGCCATAGTCATTAGGCTACAAATTCAGTTCAGTCAGGCTCACAACGCGTCTCCATATCTGTCTAATATCAGTATACATCAAACAGACAAGTCCATCTGTTGTGTTTTAGTAACACCAGTGAGATCCAGCATTTTATAATCTGGAAGCATTTAAAAACACCCTGCATCAGAGCAAACAAGTCTGACATTTGGCAAAATTATACAGATGCGTAATAGTAATTTTACATTACAGTCATGGTGAAAACAAAGTACACCCTTTTTAAATTCCAGAGATTTAGGCATATATAAACAATGATGTGGTCTCAGAATCTAAAATTGATTCCACACTGTTGTTATTTATGTAGCTTAGATGAAGCCATGGAAAATTTAACCCCCAACAGCTTCCAGATATCAGTCAAGTGCTGCTGATCAGATGCACTAAATGAGCATACAGGTGTGTTAACACATGCCAAGGTGGAAAGACCTCACCAATGACCTCAGAGAAACCAAAGTTGATTTCCCTCAGCCTAGGAAGGTTTAAAAAGTCATTTCAAATCTATTTGAAATGAGAAGGTTTATTCCCAAGTGGAAAACATCATGGCTGCCAATTGTCCCTGGAGGTACGCCCCGATAGATTCATCCAAAGGTCAGAGAATGAAACTAAGAGAAACTGCCAATAACCCAAAAGCACAATGTCACAAACCTTAGATATGAGTTTAGAGCTCATGCCATAACAATTAGAAAAGTACTACATATGTACGGTGGTTAAGAAGGGTAAAAGGTTCTTCAGAGTATGGCTTTTTGGTGTAAACAAACATATATCAATACATATAGGCTGCTGCTGCCAAGGACTGTGTTAGAAGGTGGATCTTTTCAGCTTTTTCCACAGCCACAGTGTCAGACACTCTCTGAGAAGACCCCAAACTCTTTGTATACCAAAGGTATGAAGTTCATTGAGTTGATTAGCCTAATAACTGCAGTTTGGTTTAAATTAGGGCATCATCAGAATAATGATTGCAAGCACAAGAGCTGATCTACACCAGAATGACCAAGAAAAAAATAAAATAAAACAATAAAGTTGTTGCAATGACCGAGCCAAATACCAGACCTCCAGCCTGATTAGAAAACAGTTTTGGTGTGTTTAGAGAGCTGTGCAGAAATAAATGTGTGCAAACTTCAAGGAAATCAAAATACGCAGAAAAGAGTGAATGAGTAGTTATACTTAAACAAGACCCCAAGATACTCGAGCTCCTCCACTTGAGGCAGCAACTCTCCTCCAACTCTCCCTGAACTGAGCACGCCACCTTTTTCTGGACTTGGAGGAACATTCAGACCACTTCTCGCTGTGCTCTGAATCACTTCAACTCACTCTGTAGTTCTTGGTAGGGGGGAGCCAGCGGAACAATATGAAATTGTTAAAATGTCCTTCACCTGCTCTTGGCAGCGCATGGAAAGAATGGTTGAAGAAAAATCCTTCAATGAGACTGATTCAATTTGGAAAGAATATTTTTGCTGGGAATTACTGCTTGCTGATGGAGATTCTAAAGGCTAAAAAAGGTGGATCTTTGAGCTGCAGAAGGTGGTTGTAAGGCATCCATAAGGTGGTTGTATAGGTTAAAACAGGAGGTTTTGTAATCTGCTAAAAATGCTTCCATAAGTTTCTGATTGAGTTTTTATATTCTACTGAACGTAGTTCTGTAAGCTAGAGGAGGTTCTATGGGCTTCTAAAGGTGGCTCTATAGAGACGCTGAAGGGGCTTCTACAAGCTATGGAAGGACGATCTTCAAGCTACGGAAAATTGGTTCAATAGGCTTGTGGAGAAGGGTTGTAAAAGCTCCTGATTAAGTTTTATTTAGCTGTTTGAAATGCTGAGGGAATCATTTAAGCTGTTGAAGGTGGTTGCAAAAGCTTCTGAATTAGTTCTTAAACTAGAACTAAGAAGATGGTTCTAAAAGTCTTTGGATGAAGTTCAACAAGCTACTGAAGGATATTCTGGATACTGCTGAAGAACCCTGGAAGACGTTCTGCAGGGGCCTGAAAGAAGTTCTAAAAGTAGTGGAGGAGGTTCTGTAGATAGTTTAAGGTGGTTCTAAAAATTGCTGTAGTTGTTTTATAGCTACTGAAGGAGTTTCTATAATTCTACTAAGGCTTTTATATGACGGTAATTATTTATATGCTGCTTCATGTCATATAAGCTGCATAAGGTAGATCTATAATTGCTGAAAAATGTTAATGTTAAAGCTAGTGGAGAGAATTCTAAAAGCTCCCTAAGGTTATTTTATAAGCAGCTGAGGGTATTTTCATCTACATGCTGCTGAACAAGGTTCAACAAGCTGTTGGAGCACAGAGTGTATTTTATGTTTTTAACCCAAGTTTCTGCTAAAGAAATAACCAGCTATTAAAAGGAGAAATTGGAAACAAGTTACCACATGCACTTTCAGAATAGGAAAACTTCAAAAAATTAAAGCAGGAGATCAAACATGAATATTGAATAGCTTCAGGACAGAAAGTTTGTGTTTATTTTTTCTTTATGCTCCCAAATGACAGTTTGTGAAACCACAATGTTAATGACTTCCTATATTGTTGTGTTGAAAGCAGAGAGCCTGGAGAAATTAGCACTATTTTAAGCTCTCTGGTATGCAGGAAGAAAGTATATTGGTCTAAATGTTTCTCATGTGCTCAAAGCAAGCAACTGCAAATTATATTAGTGAGTTGTCACCACAACCAAGTGGTGAGCAATTGAGATGAGCAATTAATCAAAGGTTAATACCACATACTTCTGCAAGATCTCTTCTTCAGTTATTTTATCTTCCTGTGCTGGAATAACCAAATAAGAAAGCAAATTTGTTTTATTTATGTCCTTAAACATCTCTGATGGTCAGATGCACCATTAAGGTTAACACAAATATTAATTTAAGTCTTATAACTCATATTAACAGCCCAGCCAATATTCATAAAATAAAAGTTGGGAGCACCACCCATCTCTACTGTACCTTGATCACATGTGTTTCCCTCTCAGAGCCAGTGAGATTTCAACCACCACTCTAGTCTAAGTATAAACAACATTATTTATAGATAGAGAGATAGATACCCTGATTGATTGATTGATTGATTGATTGATTGATTGATTGATTGATTGATTGATTGATTGATTGATTGATTGATTGATTGATTGATTGATTGATTGATTGATTGATTGATTGATTGATTGATTGCAGGTAACGCACATGTCCATTTATGTCTGCTCATTGTGTCCGTTGCTGTTGGCCTTAAAATAAATACTTTCGGGAAAATTATCTGGTCCAGGTTTTGGTGTTCAGGAAAAAACTAAGGCACACCAAAAATTTAATCTAGGATGAATTAAAGACTGCTGGAACACATAGATGACCAGAGGCTTTTGTTCTCTCTTTTCACTGGGACGCAAGGAAAGTTCTTGTTTGAAGAGTGAAAATTCAAGATTGTGTTTAAAATTTCAATACATTTCTTTCTAGAATTTCACTACAGTTTAACACAATTTGCTTGCAGGCAGAACCTTAAACACAGATTATTAGCAGTTATGAGATAATTTTTTTGTCATTGTAATCAGATTAATGTTAATTGAACAGTATATAACAGAGGCTAACAGATTAGCAAACCGTTTGCAAAGCTAGCACAAATGCTAATTCAATGAACGATATTAGCTCCATACAATATTTGGCATTATCAGATTAGCACAAGTTTATATCTGTAACTGTTGTCGGATAGAGAGGAGAGTCAGGGACTTTGTTTCACAAATGTTTAATCACTTGAGATTGGATCGTTATCTTTCAGCCTACTTGATGTTGTCAGTCATCTTAAAATATTATAATGTATCATTTCTACTTCCCTGGTAGTCACCAAGCTTGGGTGAAAATTAACTCTCATTGATCCCCAAAAATTATTATCTAGCTACATATGGGTTTTGTTGAAAATCTTTACCGTTACTATTACAGCAAAACTAAATAGCAAATTTTAACCAGAAGCCAGATAACTGAACAATCTGTCCCAAGTTTACTAGAACCCCAAGAAAGCCCCACTTCACCTGCAGTCTAGGAGCAGAGTGCCCATTTGGGACCACGTGAAACTGGATTACAAAGGATTTTTCTGTATGGATTAGTTTTTTAAGGAGAAATATGATCTTTTGTTTTAAATCTCATTAAAACTTACTGCAGCATATTGGATCATCTCAGCATCCCAATTAAGAATAAATAATCTCTCTGAGACACATTGTTGCTAATGGTGTCAGTAATATTGCATAGATGAAAGAAGACAGAGATTTAAATGGAATGCCAAGGTTCTTTACTTTAGTATTGTAGGATGAAAATAATGACCTTAACAACTAATAAGCCAATTAAACATTTTATTTCTAATTATCCATTGTTTTAACGTAAAAATTTGGCATCTGTTTCACAACATACAGAAATCAGTACGATTTTTTGCTCAATTTGATAAATAAATAAACCTAATAAACATTTTCAATTCAGGAGATAATTAGCTAGAAAGAAAAGAATCCAGCGATATAATCCCACATAAGTAAGTGCCTGTATGAATGCTCGGGACGGATTCCTGCAGGCATATAATTTAACATAAAACCTAACAGACACTAGGATCTTCTGACGGGTTTCCCACCTCTAGGAGTTTTTAGGAGTTCAGCTGCGGAAGTGCAAAATGAGGCAATCAGCAATTTCAGAATTACCTATAAGCTGTTGGTGAAATGCGGAGCTTTGCATGTGTTTCACTAAGTATCGACCTTCTAACCAGCAGGTGGGGTGAAATCAAAGGTTTTTATAAAGCAGCTTTGCTCTTTTTGGTGCATTTCAGCAGAAAGTTTACTTGAACTATTTTCCAATATTTAGTATAAATGTTTAAAAAGTAGGTAAAATTGTTTACCGTTTATTTGTTCATATTTTTCATTCAGTATTTTTTTTTGCTTTATTTTTATTATGCAGATACTGACAGCATTACTGTAATATATTTTATTTAAGTCAGCTTTCAAAACACCAAAGGACACTGTAAAACACACATTAAAGTACATAATATCAAAACATGACAGGGCAATTGGAGGAGGTATGCAGTCTTGAACAAATGAGTTTTTCGCCTTAATTCAAACAGAGGTAAAGTATCAGTGTTACAAATCTCAGGAGGGAGTGAATTTCAGAGTTTGGGAGCAAAGCAGGAGGATGCACTGCTCCACATGGTGATGAGGCCAGCAGGAGGATAAATCAGATAAATAAAGGAGGAAGATGAAGGATGACACCGAGACCTGAGGAGAGGGAGAGGGGGTGGAGCTGTCAAGTTGAAAAAGAGAAACTGTCAGTCTTGAATAAAACCAATTTAGATCCTACCGGCAGGAACACTGTTATGTTGTAATTTAGCCTCAGGAAGCGAGGGGTCAACTAGGCTTTAGTTTTTAGTATAGGCAAGGGGTGAGGGATGAGGGAGTTTGCCTTACCAGATAAATATAGGTGGGTGACTTCTGTACAACAATAAAAATAGATATAAAATGTATGAAAGATGTTACCACGGGGCAGAAGGAAGATGATAAAAAGCAGAGTCCCCAGAACAGAACCCTGAGGAGCACCGGTTGTGACAGTGGATGGCTTAAAGACTTAATTTTGGATGAACTGAGTTTGGCCAGAAAGGTAGGAATGGAACCAGTGTAGGTGGTTGAGAGTAACACCAATTGAAGATGGACTATTGAAAAGGATACAATGAGATATTTTATCACATGCCACAGGTCCTAAAGGTTAAGAATGAAAGAAGACATGAACCGCCTGCCATCAGAACATTGTTGGTAATTTTGTGCGGTTTTAGACTGTACAATTTTATATAGTTTATTATGATTTAGATGGTGTGAAATTTGATTTTTCAATTTTTTGGAGATCAAATGAAATTTTGAAATTGAATGGAAGTTATTGTAGTTATTAGGATCTGATCCACATCCTCTCAGTGATTACTGATTACTGCAGTTCAAAGAGAAAAGGAAGAAGACTTCAGGTAAAAGAGGACTGAATGTTGATATGAAGGTTTGACCAGGGTTGTTAAGACTGGGTCAAGCAGGCAAGTCAAGGATTTGGATCATCATCTTTATCTACAGATAAAGTCAGAGATGTCTGAGATGCTTGGAAGCTAAACACTGGAGAGAAGGATCACCGAGAGAGGGGATGGGTTGCCAAAGAAAATGCAAGGGGTGAGATTAGAGACAGAGATTCATGAATTGTGTGAGTTTCTCACTAAAGAAATCCATTACAGCATTACAGGAGTCTGTAGAAAGGACGTGAGAGGGGTTAAAAAATCTACTTAAACACTGGAAAATAAAATCTTTATTACTTACATTGGAGCAAATTAAACCAGAAAAAGTAGCAAGATTTAGTTTAAGTAATTAAGTCCTTATATTTTTCTATGTGAGCTTTATAGTCCTTAATATTCCAAATAACATGAGTCAAGAAGTTTTGATTTTTGACATACAGAGCTAAAAAATGAAATTGTCAGAATATAAAGATCTGACCCACATGTAGAAAACCACTCAGACACTCAGACCAAGGGTACAAGTTTAACAGGTTTATTGTACAGTAGGTTAGCAAACACTGATGGAGATTGAAACTCAGTGCCCTGATTGACTTCTGTCTTTAGACTTAGACTCAACTTTATTTATCCCTTGGGATTACTCCTTCAGATTCTGTTTCCAGTAGCTCTATTAAGAGTAGTGTTGCACCGATACCAGTATCGGGCAGGGCTCTGATCCAGCACTAAAATGGTGGTATAGGTAGTGGCGAGTACCAACAAATAGGGCACTGATACCATTTTGAGAGCCAAAAGTTTATTGAACTATTGTCACCCATTCCAGGTAGCCAATAAAAAGTTCTACTGGATTCACTTTATATTTGTTTTTTTTTTCTGCTTAACAAAGGTAGGCAGCAGCTTGATAAAGCTGATCTCTGTCCCTCTTCCTACCACCTCCTACTTCCCCCAAGGGAGGAGTTGTACAGGTTGCACTGGTAACAAGATCTAGTAATAAGAAAAAAATACTTAAATTAAGTGTATTTCTCCTAATTTGAGTAGGAAAATGGGATCTTTTACCAATGGAATGAATATTTTTACTTCTTAAAGTAAGATAATTAGATAATATGCACTTGAAATAAGACATTGCAATTGTGTTTTCTTATTTTAAATGTAAATTGTCTAGTTCCATTGGCAAAATGTCTCTTTTACCTCCTCAATCCAAGAACAAATGCACTTATTTTAAGAAAAAAATGACTTATCTAGATTTCTATTTTTTTGAGTGTGATGGCTTGAGGTACAAAGGAGGTCAAAGGTAGATACCCTTAATTTGAGACATTTTTACTTATTTCTATATCGTTTTTCCAGTTCATATATGCATTAAATATGCATCTCTGTGTCTCTCAGATTAAGATAAGGGGAGCACATGTTATTCACTAAGAAAGAAGAAGTCACAGATGATGGTGCGGGAGAAAAGTGCACAGTTAGCATTTCCCAAGGATGAATTGCTAGACAGCTTGAGGGTTAGAAGATGCAGGTGGTGCTGCTGAACGTGCTGGTGAGCAGGAAAAATACAAGTCTAATCAGGTTCTTATCTGGTTTGGCTACACTTTCATGGCTGTTTGAAGCCAGTGGGCCATGTTCTATGGTGTGTGGAATTGAGAATGTTATCTTGAAAAGCTTTCCAGAAGGTAATCTTGAGTTATGTGCTGAGAAAGGGGGCTGTTTTTGTGCAAGAGAGTGCAAGCATCTAGGAAAGACAGACTTTAGCACATTGATTCATCTTAAAATTGTACCGAATTATTTCAGGAAAGTCAGAAACCTAGAGACAGAACCTAGTTGTCTAAAGATGTTCAAAATAAGTGCATATTTGTCTGAAAAAACCAGCATGTTCTATGATTAAAGGAATAATGTAAACAAAAGTTTGGCTGTTTTGGAAAGCATTATTCCCACTACATTTGGGCTTTTATTTATACATTTGGACATTTTTACCTTGGTGGAACGGTCTTTCTTAGGCATCAACAACCTTCAGACACCAATCTGATCAGTATACTTTCACACACCTGGCTGATAATCATACAGGTTTTCACATTTTCAATGTGAGTCGTCCTGTTAGAGCATCCTATGTTGTCACAGTTTTCAATCATCTGACAAAGAAATAAGTGCAGATATCTTGTTCTGGTCATGTGATGTCATTGAAAGCGGGGTGTGCTTAACCTTTGATCAGAGTTTGAAGAGGTCATTTGCCAGCCAGGATATTGTGTCCCTGATGTGGCACCTCTGGATCCACAAAGCAGAGATTGATGAAACGGGAAACAGTTGTATACACAGGTAACCCAAGATATCTTCTGAAGCTACTCTTCTGTGTGATCTTAACTTACAGTTTGGAAAGCATTCCTTCTTCTTGTTCCCAACTATGTTTAATATTAATGATAATAATAGTAACAATACATTTAATTTGAAGACACTCAAGGCCACAGTGCAAAGACACAAAATGCATTGAAAGAAACAACAACAAAGATGAATAAAATCAGAATAGACAAAGGCAGTCTTAAACAGCTGTGTTTTGAGTTGTAATTTGAAGTGTGGGAATAAGTCAAAGGTTCTGACATGGTATTGAATTTCAGAGATGGGGAACAGAGCAGCTGAATCCTCTCCTCCCTGTGGTATTGAAAAGGGCAGAGCAGACATCAAATTCACCAGAGAGGATGCAAGGACAACAAGCTACCTTTTCTGGCCTGTTTGGTGAGCATGGTAGGAGATGGAAACCTCAACATTGAAATGTCTAGGAAACCCACTCACACAGACCAATATCTGCTTTTATACTCATACCACCCACTGGAGCACAAAGTTTTTGTCGTCAGAACCTTACAACACTGGGCCAAGCATGTCCCTGCTAAAACAGAAGAGAAACGCAAAGAACAGAAACACATGAAATATGGTCTCCAAACCTGTGGAAACCCAAACTGGGCATTTGTTAATTCAGCAAGGAAATATAAAAGACAAGCAGCAGAACATAACGGTGAGAAGATTAAACACAAAAACATCGTCATCGCATATGTTGCTGGAGTCTCTGAAAAACTCATCAGGGTTTTCTCCAAACACAAAATCCCTGTACATTTCAAACCAAGAAAAGACCCTTAGACAGAGGCAAGTGCATCCTAAAGACAAAACCCCAAACCTAAGATGAGTGGAGTGGTGTATGCCCGTCAGTGCAGTGACGAATGCTCTCATCTTAATGTCAGAGAAACCAAATAACCTCTCCACAAACGCATGGCTCAACAAAGACGGGCTACCTCCTTCAGACAAGATTCTGCTGTCCACATGCACATTAAATTGCCAAGTTCTGGCTTATATCAGAAATTTGATTGTTGCTTATATCCCTAACAGAGCACTTTGCTACCAATCTGAAGGTTTACTAGTGGTTCCTAGAATTTCTAAAAGTAGAATTGGAGGCAGATCTTTTGGTTGTCAGGCTCCTCACCTGTGGAACCAACTACCAGCTGTAGTCCGTGAGGCAGACACCGTATCTACTTTTAAGGCTAGGCTAAAAACTTTCCTTTTTGATAAAGCTTAAAGTTAGACTGCCTCAGGTTATCCTGAGCTATCTCTATAGCTATGCTTCATTAGGCTTAGATGGCTGGAAGACATGGGGACCACTTTTCATCAGTCTGCTTCATTCTATCTCTGTTCTACCATTCTGCAGTGTTTGTTAGTTCAATCTCTACTTTTATACTCTCTCTGCTTTTTATAAAGTAACTTCATCTTGTCTGTTCTTGTTTGGCTGTGAAACCATCCTTGAGTGAAACATCAGTTGTGCTGCTGCCATAAGCAAAGTTGTTTATAGATGTTGGAGCTTGGCCTGTTTTTCCATGTAGTCCTGTTTCTCTAACTGTGAGTAACTGTATGTGCTCTCTTTCATCCTCTGACATGGAGCTGGCTCAGAGCTTGTCTGCCTGGCTCTGTCTTTTCTGGACTGGGCCACCTGTGGATCAGATTGACAATTACCTTTTGTATCTTTGCTTCTTTCTGCTTCTGTCTCCTGTAACCCCAGTCAGCCTCAGCAGATGGTTGCTCACACCGAGTTTGGTTCTGCTTGAAGTTTCTTTTTTTTTTTTTCCTTTTTTCTGCTTGAGGTTTTTTTTCTGTTAAAGGGAATTTTCCTCTCCACTGTTACTACAAGCATGCTTGTTGTGAGGGATTGCTGTCAAGTTGATGAGTCAATGCATTCAGCTGTTCCTTAGATAAAAAACTTTGAACCAATTTGATAGTATGATCTGGTTGAATTTTCTTTGTAAAGTGCCTTTAGATGACAGGTGTTGTAAACTAGCACTATATAAATAAACTTAATAGAACTGAATTATTCTTCTGTTCCTAAAGAGCATGCATCTGTAGTTATTTTTGCTAAATATTTAAAAAATGTTTAACATAAATCTACTCAGAGTGAATTTATTTAGTTTTTTTACTGAAAAAAAAATCTGTGTGAATGTAATGTCTACGTAAGTCAATAAAGGTTATTGTGGTTTAAATATTTGGTTATGGTTTAAATGAGCAAGCTGCCAACAGAGCTAAGAACCCTATTTAATAGAAATAGGCCCTAATACAAAATAAGATTTCAAATAAATGAGAAAGTAATAAGTTAACACATAACTTTAGGAAGCAAATAGTTTATTTGGATGAATTGGTGACCCAGACTCTCATAAAGTCATAGATTTATTAGCCAAGGACAGCAGAATTTGTCAAGTCAGCAGAAAAGAAGTCCAGTTCTCCTAATTAACATTTATGGGATTGATCCGCCTGCAGAAAACTCCCTGCAAACCACACATCTTCCAAATTGCCACACTAAAAAAATAAATATTAAAGCCCCTAATAAAAACAATTTTATCACATGTTTAAAGTTTTACCACTTACCGTAGATTAAAAAAAAAACGTCACTAAGCATGTGGTTAGCTCTTTTTGCCTTTTTTCTGACCAGTTTCTTGGAACTCGAATAGAATTATGATTACTCATATTATGTGGTCAACATTGAGTCAGAAACACAAAGTCTGCATTGAGAAACCATAAGAGGGAGTTGCAGTAACATATTCCCCATTTTTGAGTTTTTTCTATATTAGATTGACCCCCTTTACATTATTGTTGGCGTCTACCGGCTCATTTTTCAGGTAGAGAGGGTACATAAACACAACCCAAGCAACATGAACCAGCTGACTTAAGCTGATCATGAGGCTTTTTTGCTTAATCTGGCAAACCACATTCATATTTGGTGCCAGGCTTTAAAATAATACACCATATTCCTAATGTTTTCGCAAACCAGACAAATCAGTTTTATTCTTGTGCAACCAGGCATTGCAAAACATTGTTCTGTGTCCCAGATGAAAGCATCAGTTAATTCCTCACATGTTTGTACTAATATTTCCTGACATTATCCTCCTGTGTATAATCCTCCAGCAACGTTCTGACAACCTCAATACTTTTTTTTCTTTTTGTGGGAAAGCTTGTATTTTAACCACACAGTGAGTTCCTGCACCAAGTGGGACTCATAACCACACCCAGATCAAACATCCTGTAAACTGAATGTCTATTATCAACAGCTGGGATAAATAGGTGGTTCTTTACAGCTATAGTGGGCTGCTGAAGAAATAGTTTATGACACATTAAATAATGATGAGCATGAAAAGGCTATATTGTTCTCCTGAGACTAACTTCTGAATGCCATCCTACATGCTTGCAATAGATCAAAGGAGGATAAAAACATCCTAAATGATGAATTCATTGTCTGAATGTGTTGCCAGTGTGGTGCACACCTTTTATATATTTGAGCTCTTTGCAGGGTGGAACAGGTAGCCAAGAGGTCTAGGGCAGATTCTACTCTACTCCTGCCAGCACACCTAATTTGAATCTAGCCTTATTACCCCTCTTGAAGGAGTTGCATGAGTTTCACTCCTTGCCAGGTTTTCTAATTACTTCCATGGTAATCTAGATCAAAGTAAGTGCTTTTTTGTTGGCTGTTGCATTTTTTTAAGAAGCTGCATCTGTCTTCTTCGAATCACAGTTTCATTCCATATCAATTTACCCCAGATACCTACTGACAATGTGTTCTTTCTGAAGCCTGCCTGCTTACCCTGTTTGCCAGGTTGGACTTAACACACTACAGCCTCCATCGATAATCAACCCCTTACCTCTGCTAATTTGAAAAACAATAAGTGTTTCACATGTTACCAAAGATAAGTTAATGCAAACATTAATACTTGGACAATATCTAACTTTTCAGTCTACCATAGATCATCTTTTGACCTATGCAGCAGAGGATATTCACGGGCCTGACTTCTAAACAGGGTGTTAAATTCATTTCAGGCCTGTTTCCATGCTTTCTGTCTTTAGGTTTAAAAGCTAATTTTGTTATACTGTGGAGTTTCTAGCCGCAGTGATCAAATCTGGCCAATATGGGGCAAGCAGATACACTCAAGAGCAACACTTTATAAACATTTAATTTTTTATTTTTTAGAACACAAGAAAGCATTGGTCATCCTGTTGGACACACCACCTGCAGATATGTGAACCAATCCCAAAAATGAATTAGCTTTTATCTATTTCTACCACAGATTCCAAATGACTTCCTCAGCTGAGCTTTCTGCTAGGTACCCTATTCCACTGGGAGTGTTTCAGAGCAAAAAACCTTTGCGCAGTTGGACACAGAACACAGGATTGCATAGTGCATTTGTAGGATTTGTATAGAACAATTAACCAGTCAAGTCATTATTTATTTAGGTCTAATCATGTGTCACGTGCCTGGTCTGAGTGTGCTCAAATATATATATAAATATATATATACAGTGTTGGTCAAGCTACTTGTCCAGTGTAGTGAGCTAAGCTATCAGCTACTCAACAATAAATTAAGCTTCACTACACAACAGCTACCACCTAAAGAATTATAGCAAGCTAAGTTACACTAATGTGTTAAAAGTAGCTTAACTACATCAGAAGCTACTTAACGTTGTACCAACCTAATGTCAATTCAAAATGAGTCTG
Organism: Cyprinodon tularosa; assembly: GCF_016077235.1. NCBI lineage: Eukaryota > Metazoa > Chordata > Actinopteri > Cyprinodontiformes > Cyprinodontidae > Cyprinodon > Cyprinodon tularosa. The sequence continues at coordinate 92,887 of NW_024039168.1, read as the reverse complement.
ACACACCAGTTAAAATATTTATTAAAGATCAGCCAATGACATATCACAGTGTAAACATTGCTTTATGATCAGCATATTAAAATAAAAACTAAAGTAATTACTAGTAGACAAACTAGTAAACAATCTGCTGTTATTAGAACCAAATTAAAGGTACTGTGTAGTGTTCTACACACCGAGACATGGCTATGAGTTTGCATTCAATGGACATCTCTAGGGAAAACAAAACCCTACAAAAGACCTCAATTAAACAGTTGATTCAAGTAACAAACAAAACTGTTTACAAAAGAAGGTGAAAAAATAAAGAAGCTAATTAAGAGATACATATATATATGTCTCACCATTTAATTTAATTTCTACCTACATATTTATTCATTGTATTTTTGGAGGCAATTAATTGAATGCTTATTTATTTATTTATTGAGCATTTATTTATTTATGTATTTATTTTATATACGGTAGAGCTGTTCCTCCATAAATAAAAACATCTTGTCTGTGCAAAGCCTAAAAACAGATTTATGTAAACATCCTGTCAGGTAAACTAGGCCATGAAAACACAATATGGAAGTTTCACTACTGCTCTCTAATTAGAGTATCTTAGTGGCACATAGATATGGGAGAATTATCCTGCCATAATGCAAGAGCACATCATTTCAATTTGAGAAAAGAATTTCATCTTCTTGCTCTCAAAACTTATAATGCTCACACTCAAAACATGCGCTCTCTCTCAAATATTTTCTCTTCTCTCTTTGTTTCTTCTCTCAGATTTAATCCTTCTTGCACAGATATTTTCTCCTCTCGCTTGCCTCCTTTTCTTCGCGCACAAACCGCGCTCTGTTACGCTCGCAAACCCGTAGGCTCTGCTTGTGGATTTGTTTTGCTCTCTCAGACTGCAGTTGGATCGTTGCCTAGCAACCTTTCCAGCCAATAGAACGACAGCCTCGGAAAGGGTGCGCTTGTTTAACTCTACTGAGTGTGCCTCCGCTACTACGCCACTTATAAGAGCGTCAGCTGAAACTGCTATTTACAGTAGCTTGTGGCTGATTGTTGTTTCAAAATAGAAAACCTGGTTTCATTTCTAAGTTTTGCCCTGGATTTTGTAGCGTTTGTGGACGCTGCGTCGCTACTTGATCAAAACAATAACGTCGCTACAGGAAAGTTACTTGATAAATAAAGCAGCGACGCTACGGTGAAGCTACTGGAAAATGTAGTTAAACTAATAGCTTCGCTACATGTAGCGGCGCTACTGCCCATCACTGTATATATATATATATATATATATATATATATATATATATATATATATATATATATATATATATATATATATATATATATATTTTTTTTTTTTTATTTATTTATTTTTTTTTTTTTTGACTTAAACATTTTTTTTGTTCCTGATTGATCTACTCTGCTTTAGGTTGATGCAGAGTGCAGTGAGACGAAAAATAGAGCATCTTTTCGAGAAGTGGTGAATGTTGACACATCTAGGATGCTTCAGAAACCAAGGTTAGTGCTCCTGCTATTAACTGCAGATGTGCAGTGCAGCCACAACACAGCACTTCTGCACCACTTCCAGAGTCAGTGGAACAGAGGGATTAGTCAATGCAATGAGCAATTCATCAAAGAATCAGTCAGCCTCCTGAGATGAGCCCACTTACCTTGAGGATCTACTTTAAATGGATTTCCAGACTGAATTGGCTGAACGGCATACATAACTTCAGCGAGTCAATTCCTATGATGAGTCTTCTGTGATTTAAGCCTCGAACTTGAAAGTACCTTACCACAATCTGAGGATACAGTATATAAGAGCCTATGCAGATATAGGACAAACCAAGTTAACCTCTGATAAACTGCAGATCAGGGAGATGTTATGCATTTACTTTAGTTTATCCAGTAATTTTGTCCATCTATATTCTGTTCACCAAAAAGCTGGAGCCTGCTAGTGATGAAAGGTTCACTGGTGGGTGGAACACACAGACAGGAGCCACTATATGTCACTTTACTGGTAACACTGTTATTTAAAATAATTACGCATAGTTCTAACGCTGTTGTCAGAGCTGCTAAAATCTCAACAACTATCTCACTGTAAGATCACAAAAGGTGTTTTCTCTTTGACTGTTTTCCAATAGTTTTTGGCCATCTACTGTTTGCACTGCACAATTCCTACATGGGGGAGTGTTGGCAGTGCACTTGTGCTCTAAGAAGGTTGCAAGTACTCGCTTTGATCTCGACAGCATGCACTCTGGGTCTCTGAGCAAGACCCTTAACCCCTGTTGCTCCCAAAGTGCCACACAGTGGCAGCCCACTGCTCCCCAAGGGGATGGGTTACAGGCAGCAGTGAATTTATCCAGTGTGAAATCAATAAAGTTAAATTATTATTATTATTAATAAATATTACATACTAAGGGATACAGTGAGTGTTTTATTAAGCTTGATATATTCTGCTAATCAAACTGCCCAAATGGACCAGGTAATGAGAAATGAACTACACTGCTCACAAAATAAAGGAAATACTCAAATTACACATCTTAGATATAAATGAATGCAGTATGAAGTATTCTCTTTGTTCTGTACAAAGTTGAATGTGCTGACAACAAAATGAAACAAAAATCATCAATTTAAATCAAATGTATTAACCAATAGTGGCATGGATTAGGAGTTGCACTCATAATTAAAGTGGAAAAACACACTACAGGCTGATCCAACTTTTATTTAATGTCTTTAAAACAGGTTGAAACGAAGTATTGTGTTTGGCCTCCACATGCCTCTATGAACTCCCTACCACCCCTGGTTATGCTCCTGATGAGGTGGCGCATCATCTCCTCTGGGATCTCCTACCAGACCTGGACTAAAGCATCCACCAACTCCTGGACAGTCTGTTGTGCAATATGACATTGGTGTATGGATCAAGACAATGTTGTCCCAGATGTGCGCAATTTAGGTCTGAGGAACTGCCGGGATCGGCCCCATTTCAATGCCTTCATCTTGCAGGGACCGCTGACACACATCAGCCACATCTAGCATTGTCCTGCATTAGAAGGAACCCAGGGTCAACCTCACCAGCATATGGTCTCACAAGGGGTCTGAGGATCTCATTATGTTTCCTCCGCTCTGTAGATTGTCATTAGAGGTACTGCTAAGAGGTGGTTTGTGGTCCCCACCTGCAGAACCACTCCTTAATTGAGTGTGTCTTGCCAGTTGCCAATATTTTCCATCTGTTGTCCATTCCATTTGCACAGCAACGTGTAGAATTAACACACAGTCAGTGCTGCTTCGTAACTGGACAGTTTGGTTTTAAAAAATGTTGATTTGATTTAAGTTATATTGTGTTTTTTATGTGTTCCCTTTTTTTTTTAGCAGCATAAGATCTTTTAAAGAGGCATAAGGACTCTTATCTCTCATCCCTCTAAAAGTATGTGACTGTGGGATTGAATAACTTCCTGGTGCCCTGCTGCAGGGAAACTTCTTTATAACCCATCCAGACTAAAATGGCAAGGCAATGCAGAATTAAATCAGGTAGCCTTTCAAAACACAATTGAAATGTGGAAATACAGGACTTTCAGCAATGAAAATTTTATTAGATGAATGGAGACATTGGTCAAAGAGGGCTAACCAGCCTTTTGTGGTTTGGACAGATCACAAAAAACTCATGTGTTTACAACATGGAAAGATCCAACACACTCCTTGGGCAATATTTTGTGGCTGATTCTGTTTCTTATCGCCCATGTTCAGATAAATGTAAAGCCAGACACTGTGTCAAGTCAGGTTCACTTCTTTAGCAGAATCTATCGAGTTTGATCCCATTCTCCCACCTACCTTCTAAGTAGGAAGAGTTTCCTGGAAGACGGAAAGTCAGATCTGCCATAGGTCGAGGGCTGACCCTGATCTTGGGGATGGCCCACCCTAGCTCAGGTATGTCCCCTGAATTGACCATGCAGCTGTACTTCAGTGAATATACAGTTCCAGATTTGGATGCTGGTATGCTTTATAATTAAATCAATTGATCAAAGTCAAGAAAGGCGAGCTAGAGTCTAGAGCTAAATCTTAGAGAAAATGAGTGCATTGAAGGGCATCCTCAAGGTCCAACAGGTTTGAAGAACTTTTGCAGGGGAGTGGGCAAATATTGCCAAGTAAAGCTGTGGGATCTGTTGATTTATGCAGAATATACGTCACATGAAAGGTGATGCAAGCTCTCTCAGAACCACCTGTGCAAAAGTGCCCAGATACGCGAAATAATTTGGGAAATGGAACACTGTAAGCTGCACATAAACCTATTATAGATAAATAAACAGAAGCACAGAGTCATAGCAAAATAATAACAAAGGTAACAGACCATGACAGCAAGAATTTAGATACATTTCCTTCATTCCAGGCTACAGAATCTGAGTCACTAACCCCCCAGAAAACACCATACACAAAAACGATACGCTGGAGGTCTATTAAATCCATTTCTTTTCTTTCCAACCCCCAACAGTCAGAACGGTTTATGACGATGATGTCATTACAGGAAAACCTAAAGGCAGGAATTCATTAATTGAAAAGCCACCTATTTAAAGGAATAAGGCCGTGTTTTATGAGGCAGTGAAGGAAGAGCTGAACGGCTGTTAAACTATGGCTGAATCACATGAGTAATCTTAGTTCACTGTGCCAAAGACATAGTATCACAGAAAAAGCATCCTTTTAAAACTAACACATTTTAAGGAAACTCACAGGTATTTTCAGAATGTTGCAAGTAAACTGACTCTGACACATTCAAATGCAATGTCTATTCAAAGATGAAAACGATTTCTGTACATTTTTCTTGAACAATATCATTTGAAGTGTGGCTACACTTTCATAAATACAATATTAATTTTGTCTTTTACTCTGTTAACTATAAATTTATATTTTTTTAACTTAATGCCTGTATGATGTGAGTGTATTAAAGGAAAATCAAATTCCTTGTTTGTACCACATATTTGGATTATTTATTTGACACAGATTTATTTGATTTATAAAACATGTATATTCCAAAATGTTAATGCAGAATGAAAGTTAATGCACAAGGACTAAATATCCTGGACTAAATGCAGACCCATTAGATTTGAATAAATATGAATAGCATCAGCAACATGTACATATCAAAGTATGAGAGATACAATTAAAAATGATCAAAATAAGTCTTTTTAAACGCATTTGTTGTGTTAACGCACCTGATGATTTGGGATGTATTTTTTTCCCTGCCTATCTATGTTACCACTTACTGTAGATCAGGGTCTCCGCTGTGGGGGGTTGCACGATAATCTTCATATTCCATTTGATTTTACAACTGAAGCCTAAGGAGGGCCGAAGAATAAGTATATATATATAAAAAAAAGTGAACATGAATGTTAAATGAAAAAAAGCTGTTTTACAATGAAGCATTGTATTTATGTAATGAATACATTCATAAATAATTTAATATACTATTAAATTATGAAATGGACAAATAAAGATCAAATTTCCAATTAAATAATAAGACATCCCTTTTAAACCTGAACTGGAACGAACATCATAACCAAACACAAATGTGAAATTTTGTTGCTATGTAGATGACCTGCATATTTCTGTTGCGCTAAGGACAGAAATGTACCAATTCCCACCCTTCTCCTTTTTCATGCAACTCTGACTTAGACTTAGAGAAACTTTATTATCATTTTGTATACACAGTGTACAAAGCGAAATGTCAAAACTCTGCAATCAAAGGCTTCATTCACACTGCAGTCTGAAGTGACCTAAATCTGATTCTTTTGCCCATATGCGACCTGCATCTGACCTTTTAATGACAGTCTGAACAACTCAAATCTGATACATATCTGTTCTTGTCAAATGCAGCCTCTGTCAGAATACCCAAGATGCATTCCTCCAACCTGAATGTCATTAATACTCAATAAAGGTCCCTATTCTGCATTCTTGAAATGCAGAAACAGTAAGACAAAAAAAACTATGGTGGATGATAATAGGGAGAGCAGTCTTTCTTTTTGATCTTCTTAAAAATATTGCATTGTTAATGAGCTGGCATTGGTTGGAAAAGAAATAAAAAATGGCAACATGCTCTCCAGCTGTCATGATTTTAGTCCTGGTAGCTGAACTATTTACTCACTTCATTCACCTGCCTTTGCCTCCCCGCTGCCAGTTATCATTGATCTTACTCACCTGTTTTCTCTGCTATATATACGGTTCAGCCTAGCTGTCAGGGCCAGATCATTATTCGTCTATTCTTTTTTTATTTGTCATGTTTTCGTTTAAGTTATTTATGTCTCGAGCTTTAGTTATGTTCCTGGTTAATTTCCTGAGTCTTGGAGGCCAGTGGATTGAGAGGGTTGTGTGTCTGTCTCCCGCCAGCTGGTCGTGTCCCGGCTCTTGTCCGCTGAGCCTTCAGGGTTTTGGCTTGGCGTGCGGCAGAAGTGGGTTCTAGTCCTTCTCCACCAAGCCCTCACGGTTTTGGTTCGGAACACGGGGGGAGGTCAAGGGGAGTTTTAATTCCTGTAGCCTGGCTCCAAGGTGGAGACCAGTTTAAAGTTTGGCATTTATCCTGGTACCAAGTCTTGTCTATGTCCCTCTCTTCCACTGAGCCTGCCTGTCTTCAAATGTGCGTGTCTGCCTTAGCACGCCACTGCACTCATGGAACTCTGAACCTGCCTGAATGCTCTGAGGATTCCTGAAACCATGGATCTATCTGTTCCTCTTCGCATCTGAACCCCTGTTCGAGCTACGGACCCCTGGATCTCGGAACTGTCTGATTCTTAACTGTTTCTCTGACCTGGATCAGTCTCCTGCCTCCTCACCGGGGTTGCTGCATTAGGGACACTTTGGACGGCTCTGGGCTGCAACTCGTTCGGCAGTCCATCGGCTGGATCTTGCGTTCCTTGGAGAGGATGGACTAAACTGTTAAACCAGGTAAGTGACTCACTCTGATAATCATCTGCTGTCAGGTGATCATGGTCATTTTCCTGTGTTTCTCCCACATCCAGGGTGCCAGTGATGGGTTGCGCCCTGCCCCCCTGCAGCCGCTGTGGTCCGCTTATCCTCAGCAGCCCACCTTTCTGTCCTGTTTTATTATTTTTCTGTTATTAAATGTTTTGAAACTTCCCATTGTCGGACTCGTCTTGAATACTGGATCGGTCTGTCCGGTTTATGACATCAGCCCTACCATCCATCTTTACATCCTTAAACACAGCCATCGCTACTTGTGACATCATTGCTTCCTCTACTGTATAGGAAGTACAGTTAAGCATAATAAGAGGAAGGTGCCTCAAACCCTTCCAGTAGTGTGCACTCTGGAGGGGAATGTCACTGAGGTGGTACATTGATAACTCCCTCACCCTCACCTTCAAACTTTTTATTGATAAACTTGTTAAGAAATTAAAGGTTAAACTGGGCTTCTTCTTTCGTAATAAGACATGTTTTTCTTTTGGAGTAAAAAAGTGCCTTGTCTCTGCCACATTTTTATCGGTCTTAGATTATGGTGACTTTTTTTTATAAAAATGCTACTTATTCATGTCTTCAAATGTTGGACTCTGTTTACCATGCTTCATTAAGGTTCATCACAAACTGTAGAGCCATGACATTACTGTGACCTGTACTCTGAGGTGGGATGGCCTTCCCTCTCTACGAGAAGGCAGTGTCATTGGTAGACTTTTATTTACAAGGCCCTTCTTGGATTACTGCGTTCTTACATTCGTAACTTACTTACACAAAAAAGCATGGCTTCTTATGCCCTGAGATCCAGCTGTTGCTCACTGTTCCTTTCTTCCCTAGAACTAGGGAAGAAAGCCTTTAGCTACGCAACTCCTTGTGTGTGGAATTTTTTTAACAGAGAAACTGGAAATTGACAGAATTTTTATCTTTAAATGCTTTTAAGTTGAAAGTGAAAGTATTTTAAACAGCCTCAATCATCTGTAACTGTATTGTAACTGTATTGTAACTGTCATTTATTTTAATGTATCTATATTTATTATGTAACTTTGCTGCCTTTTGGCCAGGACTCTCTTGAAAAAGAGGTTTTTAATCTCAATGGGATTTTTTCCTGATTAAATAAATGTTAAATAAATTAAAAAAAAACTGTATGAATACAGTTCACATTGGAGATCACATATAAGTCACATATATTTGGAAATGTGAAATACCAAGCAAAACAGTCATATTTCACAACAAAGTCGTAATTGAGCTGAGCCTGAAGTTTGAACGTAGCCAAAGAGTTGCCAAAAAGTCTGCACCTGCCATTCTGCTTATTGTTCATGCAGTTTTGCACATACTATGAAATGTATATACAAACATACACCTTTTAAAGGCTATGACATTCAGCAGTTTTGATTTTTTTGTATATTTAGTGTTATTTCCATGTATTTTCTTATTGTATTTATTTTGAATTCTAGTGGTTGTACCGTAACTTTTCTCTACTGGTATTTGCCCTCCATGTTTGTTCTTTGTGCTTCACACTGCAAAAAATCAAAATTTAGATAAGTCTTTTTTTCTTAAAATAAGTGCATTTGTTCTTGAATTGAGGAGGTAAAAGAGACATTTTGCATTTTCACTTAAAATTAGAAAACACAATTGCATTGTCTTATTTCAAGTGCATATTATCTAATTATCTTATTTTAAGAGTAAAATTACTCATTCCATTGGCAAACTATCTCATTTACCTACTCAAATTAAGGGTAAATACACTTCATTTAAGAAATTTTTACTTATTTCTAGATCCTTTTTGCAGTGCATAAAGATAATTTTTGTTGGAGATGACTGAGGAGAGGGGCTTAAAGAAAAAGCAGTTGAATGACTTAAAGTCAGATCAGGTGTGTGGGTTAAAATGAGAAGAAAAGGCAAAAGGAAGAGCACAAAACCGCTAAAGAATATTTTAGCATGCATACAGCTTGTTCTAAGTTCGTTCTGTTCTTGCTTTTCAATTATTTCCATTCCTGGATTTAATTTTAGTCAGAATATGAACTCCAGCCACAACATTAAGCACCTCCTGTATTTATTGTGGTGTTCGGAATGACTGCAGGAATCGACCCAGACATAACAAACTTGTTAATTGGGTGACAGTTTTTAGCTTATGATGTTACTGTTTTGTGTGACCGGGGCTCCTTTTTTCAGGGAGATTTACTGTTTTATTTGCTTTAATTTGGTTGTTTTTTACATATTAAGTTGCCAATAAACTGCCCATAGCTGTTTTATTCTTCTGTGGCTTTCAGTGCATCTTGTTGAGGGTCTTTTGATGAAAGAGTCATTCACATGTTAAACTCTAAATGTTGGATTAGTCGGCTCTGTATCCATAGAACGCTCAGGGTCTTGGCCAGCCTTCAAAGCATTTTGCCTTTATCTGGTCCAGTTTATGGATCTTTTGTTTATTGATAGGTTTAAGCTGATCTTCTTATCTTTAGACACAGCACAAAACAGCTATTTTCTAAATTTAACACATGTAATATGCTTAGTAAGCTAAGTAACCTTAGGAATATTTTTAAAGAAAACATAACATGGTTCCTTGCTCAAACACTCATGTTTAATCATTAAAAAGCTAATTAAATTGAGCTCCTTTTTTATATCCCCTTTTCCTCTTGTGAGGATATGTACAAGAATTTGATAAAATACAGTTTTTTGATGTGAAAGCTCTTGTGGGATTTTTTGGTTTGAACAAGGAGAGTAAGCCAAACAAAAAAAACAAAAAAAAAAAAGAACTGCTTATAGTCTTTTTGGCAGGTTCAAGCCCAACATGGATGTTTTAATATGAAACAGATCTACTGAAGCACCTTCAGTATCTTTTACTGAAAACCTTCTTAGTCACATTTCCAGTTTGATCCCTTTAGGGTTTAAAATGCTATACCTCAAGAACCTTTGGGGACACCAGATTAAAGTAGATGAATACCATGTAGATAGACAGAAGAAACAGATCTCAGTGTCATCTATGGATGGAAATTCTCATCAATACACTGAAACAGAAGTTTAATTTTTAAAAGTCTAAATATTTTTTATTTTCTAAAATGATTTTTAGAGTAGGTGATAGGTGTGGAAGTAATGTTTTTACAATCTCTTTAAGGATAGGATACACTCTGCGATATTATTGTTATATTGTCTTTGCTCTCAGATGTTAGGGTTGTTATGTTTCCCTAACTTTAACCTATAAAGAATGGAACAAAGACAGTGTAAGGTTTTTCCTAACCGTGCTTTGCAAAGGGAAGATATACAGAGCTTTAGGATTACTTTGTGCATCTCCGTCTTGCTCTACGCTTGCAGGCTTATTTATTGAACAGTCAACACATTACAACAGCAGGTGTTAGTTTTGATTACGCAATCTCTTAGACATAGCATGAACTTTCAAGATAGGGCACATGTCTGGTTTCAGTATACGCTTTTAAAAAAGGTGTCGGGGGTCATGAACTTTTAACTTTTGTGTTTCTTAAATGAAAAACTGGAAAGCATTCTTGCAAAACATTTGACCGTCTTACGACCTGCATACACTATTTCCACTGATGACAGTAACATAGAAAAACAAATGATTAAAAGCAATATAAAAAATATAAAAGATAAAATGATAAAAGCAACAGAAATCATAATAACTCCAACACTCAGCCCCAACTCAAATTGAGCGAATCAAGCGCAGAGCTCAGTTCAAAGCTTGCAATGTATGTCCTCACACTTTACGAACAGTGTCTTCAATGCAATCTGACTACTCACACTGTACGTCCTCAGAGGCAAGATGGGGTCTTAAACAATCCCTACATACTACACAATAAATAGAAGCAGCTAACTGTCAAGCACAGTTAATTTTCTTGCGATCTACGATGGAGCTCGTCCTGAGGTGCCTATCGCCTCTCGGGATCCCCTTATATACTGCACAACACATGATATGGTCAAGATCAGCCCAATTCCCAAACTTGTCATCTGAAAATCATCTCAAAAAGAAACAAACATTGCACAGTGTATGCCTGGCTTTATTGTGTGTTTTTTTGATTTTTGCTTTTATCAGTGGCGGTCAGTGTAGTTGGGCTATGTCAAAATGTATAGAATATTGGTTTTGTTTTTTGTTTTTATAATGTAATGTGTTTTTGCTCAATCATTGTGTGATAAATGTAAATTATTTTAGATACAAATTGTACAAACAAATACACTTAGTACAGTAAATAGTGAAAATTAAGGTCACCACTGTGGTTTAAATAAATTTATACAACCATAGAAAAACACAATAACTCGAATATGGAGCTAAAGGTTGGATATGGCTTTTTCTTAATTTGTAGCTACCATTATTCCCAAATAGAAGTTACAAATACCTGTAACAGTTGGGCCAGAGAGGAAAAGACTCATTAAAGGGAATTGAAAAGACGTTTCCTACTCTTCTGAAGTCGGCAACATTGAAGAGTTTCCCATGTCTGTTAATGTCTCATTCAAGGAGAGAGGGAAGTTCTACACAAATACAGAAGGGCGGATCAGACGGACCATATAGTCATGTTCTCACCACACAATAATTTGGACTTAAGTGCAACAACACAGACACATTAATGTTTCACTGAAGCCCAACAGCAAAGACAGGGTCCATTAAGTCTGACTTTGGTCCACAGAGAGCAGCCGTGGGTTGCAGGAAGACTGTCAGACGTGTCTCCCAGTCCAGTGTTGTTCAGCCCTCCCTCAGTTTGAGTTCGTTAATTCTTGCAGCCTGGTTCCACATTGCTACACCGCCAGTCCAGCACAACACATTGTTCTGTTGGGCGCAGGTCTGTGTGTGGCCTGGTGAGGTTGCTCAGTGTGGTTCTTTCTTTAACATCATTAACAAATTTCCAGAAACTTTGTTTAGTCAGGACTCAATGCATCTATCATTCTCTCTGTTCCCCAAGGAAGCCATTGCAATGACATTGCCTTAATGACCCCACTGTAGCCATGGCGATTGCCATTTACATTCTCAGGCTTCCCTCCCACAATGTAGTGAGCAATAATGCCTAACAATAGGCTTTTTTTCACTTCACTTCCCCATAACTGTAAACCAGTGAATCACTGGAGCTTTTTCTGCTTCTAGGGACGTCATCTGGGCAGAAGGAATTTGAGTCTTTGTAGCTTACTTCTAACCAAAGGCTGACCTTTTAGAGAATGTTTTTGCACTATAAACCTGTGCTCATCGGAATGCTAATCTAATAATGCATTGACCCAAATCTCTCTCACTGTTTCCCGTCACAGCCCTGTTTCCACCTGTTACTCTTCACAATTTGGTTTTCAAAATCAATGATTGGGAACAATAAACCGGGTTTTAGGATTTTGCTATGCTTCATCTTTCAAGCAGACTAATTCCTAGACAAAAAATGTCCTCTTTTTTCTTTCATATATCATTTAATATAAGTGAATCTTAGATAGTTTTGTAACACTAATTTAAAAGTAATGTTAAAAAACACCAACAATAATTATGTTATCTAATATCAAGCTGATGTTCCAATGATCATTACATTAACAGTATATTTAGCAATTAATACTACACCACACAGTTGCCTGATCATCCATTTTCCATCACGCTTACCCCAAGCATGGCTGTGAGAGGCGCTGGTGCCTAACTCCACCTGTCTACGTGCAAGAGGCGGGGTACACCCTGGACAGTTCGCCAGTCCATTGCAGGGCAACACAGACACAAACAACCATTTATGCACACACACTCACCTACGTAGAATTTAGGGAAGCACATTCACCTAACAGTAATGTTTTTGTACCATGGGAGGAAGCCAGAGTACCTGGAGAGAACCCACACATGCTCAGGGAGAACATGCAGAAAGACCCCAGGCTAGGAATCGACCCTGAACTTCGTTGTTGCAAGTCAGCAGTGCTACCCACTGCTCAACTGAGCAGCCCTGTTGCCTGATCAAAAGAAAGTAAATATTTCTACTGCTAATCCACATGTAAGGGTTTGTTTCAGCTCAGTTTGTCTACATTTGTTGTTCTTATTAAAGAGAACAGATGCAACTGGCTGATAATATTATTATGCTGAACAAACCAGACAGAAGGTCCAACTATCTAAAATTCAAAGAAATTACCCAATATTGTGTGTCCCTTTAGCAGGATTGAAGAGAAGTGTGTCGCATGATAAACGTGTTTAAAACTTAGATCTCTCTTCACCTCTTTATAGATTTTATTGCCAGTAAAATAACTTGAACATTTGATTTATCACAAAATGGAAAATAACAGTCCTTGACCAGTATTTCTTTGGGGCAGCCTACTCAGAAAGAGAAGTGAAAACACCCAACATGACTTCAGCTAAAGATAACAGTTTCTCTGTCAGCTTCAGCATGATACAGATGTACACTTGCCTAAAATAATACTGAAGAACAGTCAGCTTTGCTTACTGTTCCGGGTCAAAGAAAATCAAAACTCTGTGGATAAAGTGCTCACAGAGATACATTTCGTAGATATTTCCACTGAGTGTTTCAATTTCTAATTTTACCAAGAGCTAATTTGCTTTGTGTGTGTTGTTACCTCCTTGGAGCTGAAAATTACCTTGTCCAGATTGCCATTCCTTCCTGCTTAAGTCTTTTGTTGTTTTTCTCTCTAATATGATTTTCTGTTCCTCTGTTCTGATGGGTTTATTTTTTTTTTTGGTTGCCGCCCTTCCCTGCATGCAGTGTGCTTTATTGTACCCATAGAGAGTATCAGCGTTCTAATCCAACTAAGTTACAGTTTCATCATGAGCTGAGCATCCTGCTCCGCCCCTTCAACTGATTACAGCCTTTCTTGTTCTTCAGGAATGAAGAGGTAAAGAAGCAGCTGAGTGATGATGATCAAACAGATGGATTGACTAATTGATGAATCAGTATCAGTAGCAGTGCATAAAAGCAGCAATTTTGATAGAATGTTCCTTTGGAGCATATGCAGCAATAATAAAAACAATTCCTTCAGCTCTGTTTTACTTTTAAAATAATTTGGCATGAAGACTGCTTCCCTCTGTGTAGAATTTTCTCCCTTAGAGGTTTATTGCGAGAGTTTTACATTAACATCTGTGAGTCTACCTTGCGTTTGTCTAATGAATAAAGAACACCCAACTGAGTAGCCTTAAGAGGTAACAGCTCCCATTGACCTAGTAACAGGATGTCACCATAAGGGTTAAAGGATATTGCTTCTTCTCTCTAAAAACAACATGGCAGCACAAGCTGGGACAGTACTTTGGATACAATGTTCTTTGGTGTCATGGTTTATAATTGTCTAACCCACATGCAGAGCACACAAAGGAGTCAGGAGAACAATTTAACAGATTTATTCAGGGTTGGAGGGGGGCGCAAGAGCGCAACTGGACCGCAGCTGGAACATGGGAGGAACTGGCACCGACGCTGGCCAGGTATGCACAAACTGCGGAGAGAATCTGAAAGTTAGCGAGAGAGAGAGAAAGAGAGCGATGAGCTGTTTGCTGTCTTACCATGCGCGTGAGGGGACTCAATCAGAAGGGTAAGAAGAGGAGCAGAACGCCGGTCCTCCAAGAGATGGAGCTTCCGGGTTAGGAGGCTGAGGTAACAGGGAGCTGGCTGTTGGAGGATGAGCAGAATCCGAACGGCGTGATGGCAAAGAGCTGCAGCAGGCTGACAGCTGGAGGGGTCCGGGTTATTCAGTGGGGACCTCGGCCCGGCTTGGTACAGACCTGAGATGCCTGAGCACGAGAGAGCGCTTGGAACGGCGAGAGGCAAACTGAGAGGGACAGGAAACCAAAATTATTCTGAGATCGAGTTGCTGTCAGGAGACAGTGCCAACTGAGGCATAGAAGGTTAACACTCTGGCGTTGATCAGCTGACCCTGCTGTCAAGCTGTCTTCCACTTATCCCCTCGGCGGATCCGCACTAAGTGGTATGCGTTGCATAAATCTAGTTTTGTGAAAATCAATGCAAATTGAACCGAATCGAAGCAGAAGAGAGGAGAGGAAGCGGATATTTGTTCTTTATGGTGATTTGGTTGAGTCCCTAGTAGTCGATGCATGGGTTGAGCGATCCGTTCTTTTTACCCACAAAGTAAAAGTCAGCCTTGAGCGGTGGGGGGGAGGGACGGATCAGGCCAGTGAGGAGAGACTCACTAATGTATTTCTCCAATGCCTGCCGTTCAGCTCGGGAGATGTTGTAAAGGCAATTAGTGGGCAGTGATGCACCCGGCAAGAGGTCGATTGCGCAATAGTAGGGGCGGTGAGGCGGAAGCATCGGCCTTTTTTGCTAAACACGTGCCGTAAATCATGGTATTGCTCTGGGACAAGGCGGGGATCTAGGGAGTCCCCTTCCTTAATAGGTCTAAGTGGCGGGTGGCTGGTAGGGAGAGCAGACTGTAAACAGCAAGAGTGACAAGCCAGCGACCAGGACTCTAGCCGGCGTTCCACCCATGTAATGTGGGGGTTGTGCTGCTTCAGCCAGGAAAACCCCAAGACAACGGAGGCGTGTTTAACAGGGAAAACAAAGAAGGGAACCTGTTCCCACTGGTTGCCGGAGATAACAACCCCTAGGGCTCTGGTCTGGTGGGTAACCCGTGGGAGACTTCCCGCATCCAGGGCAGAAACCTGGAGGGGCGTGAGCAGCGGAACAGTGGATATCTTGGCCTGGTGGACTAAGGAAAGATCGATTAGGTTGAAGTCGCAACCTGAATCGACCAGAGCGGATAGATTTAAGCTGCCATGGGAGGTCAGGACAACACCCCTACCTTGTCTGCCGGCTTTGCCGCTAGAGCCGATGGACTTGGCCTTTTGGCCGAACCAGACACAGGTCAACTAGGTGCTCTGATGAGGCACAGTACATGCTTAAATTAGCCTCGGTTCCGTTGTCTGAGCACCCATAGACGGCGGGATTGTTGTCGGAGGGATCTGAGTCGGCCGAAAAAAAATTATTAATTAACTAGTGCTGTCAAAATTATCGCGTTATTATCGCGTTAACGCGAGGCCATTTTAACGGCGATAATTTTTTTAACGTGAGATTAACGCTATGTGGTTTTATGGTACAATTTTCCAAGTGCATCCCGCTGCAGCCTGCGAGAAGGCGGGGCTATTTTCCCCCAGTCTATGCATTTCTCATAGGCTTCCAGAGCGGAGCCCCTCAAGGGAAAAAGATGCTCATACACTGGGGTAGCGCTAGTGCCTTTTCTTTAAGCCCCACCACCAACAAACAAGTTGAGTGTCTGGTGTGTAGTAGCAACCTGAAATACGCTGAGAAAACAGATTACTGAGGTGAAATGGAATCTGCTACGGCACTCTTGCTGTCTGTGTACGCCACAGGTCAGTGTCGTGTGAGTGTGTGTGTGTGTGTGTGTGTGTTCTCATTTTTGTTAAGAGGCTGAAAAGTAACTTTCTAGAGCATAGACTGCCTCCATCTAGTGATGTCGGTCTATTGATTTTGATGTATTGATTGAAAATTGTTCATTATTATCTTGGTTAATTAACATCTAATGTTAACTCTACTACATTTTATAGCAGTAGGGTAAAATGCTTGTCTTTGTTCAAAAGACTGTATTGACTGTAAAGACTGTCTTTTACATCAGCCTGTTTTCAGGGCCTTTTTTTGGCTACATATTTGTTATTTTTGCTACATGCCTCCCCATCTTGTTGCCATATGTTTCTATGGCATAAATCAGTGTCTGTGACCTGTTTTCATTTAAAAAAAAGAACATTGGCACTAGGGGTGGGTATTGGCAAAGAAGTGACGATTCGATTCGAATCACGATTCACATGCCACGATGCGATTCTATCACGATGCATCACGATACTTGAAATATTGCGATGCATTGTGATACTTTCACTGAACACTGTAAGAAAAAGATACAGCCCTTACCAGTGGCTGACTGGCTGGGTGTGATCTGGATAGTGTCTTCAACTGATACATAACTGAAAGCAACTGAATTCATACATAGCTGTATTTATTGAAATTACTTTTGGAGGTGTTGCCATGAAAACAAATACTGGACAGAAATATTACTATTACTGGCATGGACACACCAACAAAAAGATCTTAGGATTCATCAAACTTAAAATAACAAAATGAGGATAATCAGTCCGGACATGCTTATGACACAAAGCAGCAGGCGTCAACACATCCGCAGCGACTTCTGCTGGACTGGAAGTTGTATTCCACTTGGTTTGATTGATGTGCGCCAACCATTAATGTATTTTATTTGTTCATTTTTTTTTTTTAATAATCGATTCTTGCCTTCAAGAATCGATTCAGTAGATCACAAAAATTAGAATCACGATTCATCGATTTGACGATTATTTTGCACACCCTTAATTGGCACAAACCTAGCCTGTATGTATTTTTTGTATGTCATCGAGAGTATTTAAATGATTTTCAATCAGAAAAAAAATGTGCGATTAAAATGCGATTAATCGCAAGTTAACTCAGGCATTGATGCGATTAATCGCGATTAAAAAAAATTAATCGATTGACAGCACTATAATTAACTGATCAAATGAACAGCCGAACTCACAGCAATTGGGAAAGCGAGCCTCAGCCCATCTTAATGCCCTTCCTGACATTAAACCCAATAAAAACAAGATTTTAGCGGGATCAGTTAAACACGAGGGAGCATTGGAATAAAAAAGCGAGCTGGTCATTGAGTGCCTGTACCTGATTGCGCAAAGCCTGCACCGCCAACCCCTGAGCCTGAAGTTGCTCCTGCTGCGATGTGAACGCCCTCCTGAGTGCGTCTGCTGGGTCTGTTTGGCCAGATTGTTGTTCTGTCATGGTTTTCAATTGTCTAACTCACATGCAGAGCACACACATGACTCAGGAGAACGATTTAACAGATTTATTCAGGGTTTGGGGGTGGAGAGTGCAACTGGACTGGAGCTGAATTCGGGAGACACCGGCGCCGACGCTGGCCAGGTATGCACAAACTGCAGAGAGAATCTCAAAGTTAGCAAGACAGAGCGATCAGCTGTGTGCTGTCTTACCGTGCACGTGAGCGGACTCGAGCCCGGGGGAATGAGGAGGAGCGGACACATCGGGTCCTCCAAGAGATGGAGCCCCGGGTTAGGTGGAGGTAACAGGGACCTGGCTTTTGGAGGGTGAGCGGAATCCGAACAGCGTGACGGCAAGGAGCTCTGGCAGGCTGACACATGGAGGGGTCCGGGTTATCCTGTGGGGACCTCGGCCCGGCTTGGTACAGACCTGAGACGTCGGAGCATGAGAGAGCGCTTGGAACGGGATCCAAGGCGAGAGGGAACCTGAGAGGGACAGGAAACCAAAATTATTCTATACCGAGTTGCTGTCAGTAGACAGTGGCCAACTGAGGCATACCACACAGGGGTTAACACTCTGGCGTGGATCACCGCCCGCCCTCCGCCCCCCTCCGTTGATCACCTCCACTTAAATCCTTCTGTCATCACGCCGTTGAACAAGCTGCTGAGCACCACGCCCCCCTGTCAAACTACAGCCACCTGCGGGAAAAAAGGAGAGGGGAAAAAAGGCAACAGGCAGAGACCTGATCAGCGCTGCCCACTGAATCCTGACACTTTGGAAAGATTAGACAATAGCAGAGGTGTTTGACCATATTTATTTAAAACCATGTTTTTTAGAAACCAAACATAAAAGATCAGCGCAGAAAGATTATAGCTGATTAATTTGCCTTTTTTGGGCCATTAGAGAGCTGTAAGCAAAAACCAGTGAAGATAAATTTTTTTTATTTTGTCCTCGATTGCTACAACATGGCATTTACAAAGGATATACTTGGATTTATTTCCCATAAATGTTTCAGCATTATGAAACGAAAAATAAATCCAAACCAGTAATATGATGATGATAGTACAGTATCTGCAACATGTTTGTGTCTGTTTTTGGAAAACAGTGGAGACTTTCTGGTGTATTCTCCTTAGTATTACTATCTGTTACTTAGCTTTATAATTTAGTCCAAAAAACCCTGTAGATTTCTACCTTTATGGGATGTAATCTTGAATTCTGGGATTTCTAAGGGCTGTTTGGTCCAGTCTAGGAGTCTGTCTAAGGATATCACAATAACGAGGGTGAGATGGTCACACGGTCAGTAACCCCACACAAAACCACTTTTTCACTTTTTTACAAAACGAAAAAAACATTAGTTCCACTTGGAGTGAGCACATTTGGTTAACTTTTGTATATTTAATTTAGTCGAATACTTAATATTGTTTGTGCTTCCTTTTCTGGTGTTGTAGAGATTATCCTCAACTGGGAAGGAAGGCAAAGGACTCACCACAAAGGACACGGCTAGCACACTCCTCTGGCACACTGATTGATAGATTGGGTGGTACCATTTGGAGTTGCACTATGGGGGAACACCATGGAGTTCACATTTTGATATTGTGCATAATCTTTGATTTGCTTTTGTGATTTTCTCTTTTTGTTAATTTTGTTTAGTTACTTGTATTTAAACTTTAATCCTTTAAGCTAACTGTTTAGTTATTTTTGTTAAATTTATGTTGATGCTCTCCCTACCTCTTCCTCAGTGTCAGCCTGGTTTGATAAGCCAGTTTTTAAGTCCTCTTTGTTTGCTGTGTGTCAGGTCAGTTTTGTTTGTGCAGTAAGTTTGAAGTTTTGTTATGGTTAACCTTGATATTTTTGGCCTTGAGTTAGTCACTTTTTTAAGGGCCCTGTAAATATTGTTTGGATTCTTTTTACTTTGGGGAAATAAAAAACATTTTTCTTGATAATCACCACTGTGTCCTCACGCTTGACCAGCACGGTCCCTCACAGAGGGCTTAAGATAAATGCACTTGAGGAAATGCTCCTGGACAATAAACTTATTCACTGATTTATGTTGGTAAACCTCAAAAAAACAGAAAAAACTGAATAAGCTGTTGCTAATTTAGGCCAATATGGAGCCAATATCAAATGCACAATTTGCTGACATCCTGATTCTTATGTACTCTGAGGCTCTAAAGCTGGTGTCTTCTGTTTCTGGGGTTAGTTAAAGCTACTAATAATTATGATAAAAACTCACTTTTGTAAATGTGTTGCCTAGATACCAGCTCAATCAAATTCTCCATTAAATTGACAAGTTCTAAGTGTTGTTAGACTTTTTTGAGTCATACAAAGGTTTGCTGTTGGTGATTTAAACATTTGGACTGTATTAAGAACAAACTGAGACACAAATTGAGAAAGTGTGTTGAAAGGTAAACAAATGCATTACAAACTCTCTGATCTAATTAACTGCAGGTCAAGTTTGTTGAATAGCCTTAAATCTCCATATACTGCAAAACCATTCCCCTCAGGTGTCCATGTCGGAAAGCAAACACGCTGTTCAGATTCTGCTTATAGATTAAAAACTTGTGATGAAACTTGTAAAGCTTTTACTGGATACATAACATCATCCATTTGTGAACAGTAAGAACTTTGGGGGCTTTCCAGTAAGACAAAAAGGACTTTGGTTATTGTGGAAAATAAAACAAAATAGTACCTCCCTGCCTTCATACGCATTTTGGAATCATTGTTTATCAAAACATGATATCATCCAGAGGGGGAAAAAAGAAATCAGGCAAATTATTCATGAGATAATTTCTGCAAGCATGTCATCGCTGTCTGAGTCTGAATGTGGTTCTTTCAGTGTGCCTAATTTAATTAGCATACATGTGTCATTGCATCAGAATACCTGTGAATCACCTCATTTGATGACATATTTCCAAAACTCCCAAAACATGGAGAATTAACAATAAAGACACCCAAAACAATGACAGAAGAATATGCTAATACTTACAGGCATGCACCTCGCGTGCTATATCATATCATGCTGACCTTTACTCTAGTATAAGCAGCACAAAATTATATGTTGTAGCATTTCAATCTGAAAAACTGACACAGAAAGAAAGGACAATTGGAAGAATTTCATTGATAGAATTACTTTAGATTTTAGGCGTTCAGACCTCGGCAGGATATGCATGAACCTGAGTAAAGAACAGGACTGTTTCCCCCGGGGCCTGAAACTAGTGTTGGAGTGGAGATAGATGAAGTTGGTCAGTCCATAGACTGCTGGTTGGCGAGACGGTGTGCTTGAGCTGTATGGAAAGATCCAGTGGACTGCGTGAGCTGATACTAGTGCTTCACTCAGAGACCTGGAAGATGGAAGTCCAGCTTGGATAACACAGGTTGCGAGAACCTTTTCATGATGAGCAAGCATTAAGCGACAGTGAAGAGGAAAAACTCCCCATTGGGATGAAACCTCTGACCGAACCAGGCGGTCTTCTGCCGGACCGGTTGAGATGAGACAGGGAACGCAGTAAGAGTCCGGGAGGATTGACACTGAAGCTTAGCTATGATGGTGGAGGAGAGGCTGGAGGTGGGTTGAAACTGGATCATCTGAAATTAAGTTGGACATAGCGCAACCACTGCCTGTGCTTAGGTAGCAGATGGAGTGTAAATGGAGACCTTTTAAGATTAACTCTGGATGCTGACTGGGCTTTTGTGGAGGTGTGGTTCAAAGCTGATTAGCTTGTGTCAGAGATTGATGAAGGCGAGTAATCAGTTCTTCAGTTGAACTTCCGCCTAGGCTCCATTAAAGGTGCTGTAGGAGATCTTGGAAAAACAGTTCCAGTAAGCTATATTTTTTTAACATACACAACCATGCCTCTCCCTTCAGACCATCCCTCGAAACAACGCCTTCAAAACACATGAACATGCATGCTGTCTGCAGCGTGTCTAGAGCAGCTGTCATGATCTGGCCTGTTTGCTCTCCCTTAATTAGTAATTCCTCTCACCTGCCCTCTTCCTTCCCTGCCTCAATTATAATTTATTCCCCTCACCTGTTTCCTCTGGTTTATATTCAGTTCAGCCTGAGCATTCAGTGCCAGATCATTGCTTGTCTCTCTGTCAGTCTTTCTGTTCAGTTTTTATTTGGTTCATGTCCTGGATCCTAGCTGCCAGTGGAAAGAGGGTTTTAGTGTTTGTCTTGTCTCCTGATTGTCCACTGTTCCTCCCCCATGGAGTCCTCTGGGTTTTTGGCTCATTATGGGGGGAGGTTCAGTTTTTATCAAAGTAAGCCTGGCTCCAGGGAGGAGACCAGTTTAAAGTCCAGCTTCAAGTTCCGGTTCCTACCTCCTGTCTCGGCTACCCTCTTCCACTGTGCCTGCCTGTCTGCACCTGATCCTGTCTGCTCCTGTGCGTGACCACCTGGTCATGCTTCTGGTCCCAGTCAGACTCTGAACCCTCCTGGAAGCCTGTGGATGCCTGGAAGTCTGGATCATGTCACCTGTCTCTGTTCCTGCCTGATCTGGATCCTGCCTGTTTCTGTCTGTTCTGGATCCCTCACCAGGATCGGCTTCCAGCATCACCTCTGGGACTGCAGCACTGGGGACACTCCTGGTCTGGACTGTTAAACCAGGTAAGTGACCAACACAGTTAATCTTCTATCAGTTGATCGTGGTCACTTACCTGTGTTTCTCCCCCAGAGTGTCTGAGATTGGGCGGTGCCCCGCCCCCCGCCTGCAGTGTCCGCGAGCTACAGCTCCACTTTTGTTCTGTTTTTATTTTAATAAATCTTTTGAACTTTGCTACTGACTGTCTCTCCTGAATACTGGGTCCATCTGTCCTCGTTTCATGACAGCAGCAGGAGCAGCGCGTCTGAGGAGCTGAAGCGGCGCGTCGCTTATCTCGGAACTGGCAGGGAGACAGGCACTGATGATGCAGAGAGCTATGATCACTCCTCTGAAACAGTGTATTGAGGCCTAAATTAACTTAAAATGCCGAAATCTGCCTGCAAAACATGTTCGCTTCTTTTATGCTGGTGCCTGTAGTTTGGATTACGTAAATGAAAAACGCCTTCCTGCGATGTGGTGACCGGTTCAGGCGGACCTTCTCACTTCAAAATAGATTCAAATTACTTTTTACCCACTGATCACAGCTAGTATTGCTGTTGTCGTTACAGGCAAAGAAAGGATAGTGTAGCTCCGGCTCCGCGCAACACGCATCAGACCCACTTAAACCACCGTACAGCTAGAGCAGCAGAGATGCTTCAGCCGCACATCAGAACTAAACTTGTACAAGCATCAAAAATGAAGCAGCACACGCATTTAGGTGTGATTGTAGAATAAAAGTGGCTAGCTTCCAGCCATGGCGTCCTGCACGAGCATTTGGGGTCAATTCGTTCATGTGTCAGGGTACACGAACAGAGGGGAGGGATAAGCAGATGACCATGATTAACGCGTTCGGGAAGCAATCGTGTACAACGGACCGGCTTTTGAGATTGGTTGAGGTTTTTCATTGATTTCTCACTGAAGAGGGGACCATTTATTTTAGTTTAACTTCCAGAACTTTTATTACAATGCTTGCAAAGCAGCTGTGGAGGGATCTTTAAGCCACATGGTAGAAAATGTGTCAGAAAAGATCTTCTACTGCACCTTTAAGTTATGAACTTTGGAACAATAGGGAAGGGAACAAGGATGTTAAGCCATTCAAAATATAACCCAGAGAACCCAGTTTGAACCTTAATTTCCGATCCTATCTCTTTGATACGTGTTGATTATGAATATTTTTAATATTATGGGAGACAAATGTTGTACTTGATCATCACTAATGGTGCCTTCATGTGGTCTCATAATTACAGTATAATATACACCAAAAGCCGGCATGAAAATTGCACAGCCACTCATATTTAAATTTTCTCTGGAAAGCTGGGAAAATTCTATTACATGAGTTAGTATAGTGTAGCCTATGAAGGATTTTGTATTGAATTATTTGTAAACTAGGATTTCTAGTCATGTCGAAGATTCTCTGACAGATTTTAGACAAAAAATTTTAAACTGGCCTAACTGATAAATCAGTTTCCCCTTTTTCCATTAGGAAGCGATATAGACTCATCTATTTTGAATAATTTATTTTGGATATTTTGGACATTTGGTGGCATTTGTAGACCTGCTTCATTAATGTTAAAATCTTTCTTTTATTATAGACCAAATCTGTTGATATTCTAGAAATCCAATACTATTCAATTAACCTGCAAAATTGGATAAAATTATTTATTTCAAATAAATATTGCAAAAATTTAATAAGTCTCCTGATCCATTTGGGGAAAGCTAATCATATTTTTGCAAGCTATAGGGGTTGTTAAAGATAAGTGAACAGTTACATGGTATTAGAGAGGATGCTGTCATTTTAAAAAACTCCCACCAAGCTGTCAAAGATGAGCTATTGCAGATGCTTTTAAAATGTATATGCCTTTTATGTTTGAGCTAATAAATGGAAGATGTGAAACACTAACGTAAGATGATAGCACCTATTCTACATCTAACCAGGACTCATCTTCTGAGCTCTTTTTTTTTTAGCAATTTACAGATGCATTGTACCTACTTGCTAGGCAGTAATGATAGAAGTTGGCCAGATATATTTCTCTTTTTTCTTTGGTCTTCTGTAGCGTTTCTACACTAATTTGTTGGGATTTCTTTTTCCAGAAAAGTTTGGTAATGGAAGAATCTAAAGATTTAAATCATTCTGGGGATGTTTTCCTTGCAATCATCAAAAATAGGTCATGTATTTTTGGCAACACCATCAATTTTACTGAAGCAACCCCACCAATGAGTGGTATTGGTAGGGATTTCTATCTTTTACTGTTTTTCAAGTGCAATGATTTTTGATTTTATTAAGTCTAGATCAGACCAGTTTTGGAGCGATGATACCTAAATGTTTTATCTTACCTGACTTCTGGAAACTACAGCTACTAGCTAGAACTGTGGATTTTAACTAATTTATAGTGTAATCTGAGATACTTTAGAAAGATTCTAACAATGTAATTACTTGAGAGAGAGAAGTATTTGAGTGTTGAAGAAAGAGTAAAATATCATCTGCATAAAGCTTGATTTAAGTTCTATATTTCTGTATTTAATACCTTTAATATTTTTTGTTTCCTTGATTACTGCAGTTAATGGTTCAATAAAGACAGGAAACAATGAGGAAGAGAGCAGGGATCCTTGCCTATTGTAAATCAAAGCTAGATCTGCACTAGGATGCGGATCAAAGCTCGAAAAAGTGTGATTATTTGTTCTAATATATAATGTTGGGGAGCTGTATGCTGTATCCATGAATTTGTCCAACTCAATTCTGGCAATGTGGACCAAGCTCCTGCTCCACATGTGCAGGGACTGGATGGCCCCTAGTAAAGTGTCCCTGCCTCTGTACTACTGAACTACACCCCACAAGGCACCACAAGGGACATGACAAAACATAGGTATTTGGATCTGTTGGGCAAACTTCCATAAAACCATCTTCCAGAGAGTGAAGATCTGGTTGACAGCAGGGAAGAAAACCATATTGCTCCTCCTTTTAGACAGATTTGTGTAAAACAAAAACAAATTTTGTTTGGAAACAGCTCAGTGGATAATTTCATCTTTTTAAAAGTGCAGCCTTGAATAATAGTAAAAATGACTGTAATGTACAGCTACTCCTGTAGCTGAGGTTCCATAATCAGCCGGACTATCCTCTCCAGTACCCTGACATAGGCCTTCCAGGGGAGGCTGAGGAGTATGATACCCCTATTGAATGAATAATCATTCCTGTCCTTCTTCTTATGAAGAGCAACCACCACCCCAGTCTGACAGGCCAGGGGCACGGTTCCTAAACTCCACGCAATCTTGAACAAGCTCGTTGGCCACAAGAGACAAACAACATCCAGATCTCTAAGGCATCCACAGTATTGCCACAGTGGAAATTTTAACCACCTTGGTGACTTACTCCAAGCTGATTCGACAAACAAATCTTATCCTAATCACCCTGTATCTTCTTCCATCACCGAAGTCAGATTGAGGAGCATCCTCAAAGTATTTCTTCCACCGTCCTCTTTCTGGGCCAGCAGCTACTGAAAACAGTATTAGCAAAGCACTACTCTCCCTTATGGAAGCACCTAATGGTTTGCCAGAATCACTCTGAGGCCAACTTTCTCTATGGCCTCTCCTAACTCCCACTAGTTATATAATATTCTAATTTTCTGATATGATGAATTTGAGATTTTCATTTGTTGTAATTTGTAATCATCAAAATTAAACAAAATAAACATCTGAAATATATGAGTTTGTATGTAATGTATGAATATAATATACAAGTTTCACTTTTTAAATGGAATTACTGAAATCAATCTACTTTTTCATGATATTCTAATTTTATGACCAGCACCTGTACTGAGAAGTGGTCTACAGTCCCCACCTACAGAACCACTCTTTTATGACCGTGTCTTTCTTATTGCCAATAATTTCCATCTGTTGTCTATTCCATTCACACAACAGCATGGGAAAGTGATTATCGGTCAGTGTTGCTTCCTAAGCAGTGTTAAAGTTTGGTTTCACAGAAGTTTGATTTAATTGAAGTTGTATTGTGTTGTTTATCTGTTCCCTTTATTTTTGTGAGCAGCTCATTCCCAAATCCACTCCAAAGTTATGCAATAAGCAAAATCAATACATCCATCCTTATTTCAAACTTTTATACCAAGCACTGAAAGCATTAGAGGAAATCAGGAATGTAAAAACAAATTACTGACCCACTGTCATACATCAACGATGCCAGTTCACCAGTGAAGCATCTGTGATAAGAAACATTTAACATTATATACCGTTAAAAGTTTAGGTTGAGATCATCACTGCACCCAGTATGAAGGGATATGTTGGTATTGTGCCTTTGAATCTACCTGGGATACAAATACTAACTTTACCTTACAGGTCAGGAGAAATGGGCCACAATTCAAGCAAGGTTTTGTAAGGAACTTTAAGAAAAGAATATTTAAGCTGACTGAAAAAGTTGAAGTAATACAGAGCCTCTTCTGTATGGGAATGAGGATGGATGATCAAATGTTAGCCTATATGGAGAAAGGGAGAAATCTAGATGGATGGATGGATGGATGGATGGATGGATGGATGGATGGATGGATGGATGGATGGATGGATGGATGCTTGCTTGGTTGAATGGTTGGTTGGTTGGAAATAGAACACATTTCATTAAAGAGAGTAACAGTAACTTTTGCTCTCGGTGTAATTGAGTCAGGTGTAACTTGTATTAGATCACTCATATAAAGGCGAAACCAGGAAAGGTGTTACTAGCAAAACATCATAACATGTGTCTCCAAGTTTCTGCTGTTGGTTCCATGCCTTCCTCCTGTCTACGGCCTGCATCCAGAAACAGATGCTCTATGTGTTCCCCTTCTCTGAAAGGTCCCTATTGTTGCCCTATTAAAATGGAGCTAGTGTCCCCTGCCAGGTCAAGGGTCGAATCAAGCAGAAAGACACCAGGTTCCACGTGGCTTGACCTTTAAAATGAGTGCAATCTGATACAGTGCACAGGTCAGCAGTCAAATGTTGA
Organism: Cyprinodon tularosa; assembly: GCF_016077235.1. Taxonomy (NCBI): domain Eukaryota; kingdom Metazoa; phylum Chordata; class Actinopteri; order Cyprinodontiformes; family Cyprinodontidae; genus Cyprinodon; species Cyprinodon tularosa. The sequence continues at coordinate 65,645 of NW_024039168.1, read as the reverse complement.
AAACTGGCCCACATGTTAAACACACCCTTTGACCTTATGGAGTCCAACCAGTGCCCCCTCCTCGAGCAGGTCATTTGCTGGGATTACTGAAGCTCCTTCACAATAATCCAATATGCAGATGACTTGTAATCTAACCATCATTTGCGAAGCTGTCTTTATATTTTAATGCTCTTCAGAGCTTTTTTAGGCTCTATGAGATCATCATTTCAGCTTTTGTTCATAGAAGGGTGAAAAACATATTTTCCAAAATAAAAAAAGTATTTGAACTTCCCCATTTATTAACATTATTTTCTTATGTTTATGTCTGTGGATTGAAAAACAATTTGAAGACTGTCTTGGAGCTAATCTTGATAATGCAACAGATATATTAGGAAACAACGCAAATGCTGTTACCAATTAAAAAAAAAACTTTCCACCCCATAATAAATTAGCTCTAAAATGGACCAAACAGCATGTAGAGACAAAAGGCTCTCAGGTCTTTTCTTAAACAAGTTATAATGATGATTTACTTCTTATATGTATATTTAGATGCACAGAGCTACCAGCAGTATTGCTCTTCTCAGCTGCCCACAGCTCCCTTCTCCTCACTTAGAAAAACGCTTACTAGCCTTCCAGAAGGTCCCTAGAAGTCACTGAATTATGCTTTTACCTAATTTGCAAACCTGCTCATCTGCATGTGACAGCACCTGATGCAGGAGAGAAAAATATATGATGGGGAAATAGAAGAACTAAAAAAAAAAAGAAAAATTCAATACATTTGGATCTACTAATGAATTCTGTTTCATCAATTTTAGTTTTTTCTTATCCATTTTAACCAATATCTGAGTTTGTTTTCATCTTTAAATGAATTATTTTTTCAAAAGCTGCGGTCACACTGTTTCCTGTCTTGCCTTGTGTGATGTCATGCATATTGAAACCCATCTGTGGTGTGATTCTAACAATGAGAATAAAAAGGAGATTTATAGAACATAAAGTTGTTTCATATTTATAAAGGATGGCTGTTGCTTCTGTTGCACCGCTGAGGTCCACATGCATCATACATGTACGTATGTGCGTATATTTAAAAACTAATTTTTAGAGTTATAATAATATTAATAATTGAACTTTATTGATCTCACATAGGAGAAATTTACCTCTGCATTTGACCCATCCCCTTGGAGAGCAGTGGGCTGCCATTGTGCGGCTCCCAGGGAGCAGTGTTGGGATAAGGGTCTTTCTCAGGGACCCAGAGAGCAGGCTGTGGATATCAAACAGGGCATTAAGTGAATGAGTCGATGCAATCAGCTGGTTTTCCCTAGATAGAAAACTTTGAATCAATTTGATTGTATGATCTGATTGAATTGTCTCTGTAAAGTGTCTTGAGAGGACATTTGTTGTGAAATAGTGCTATATCAATAAATTGAATTGAAATGCATAGCTCTATACCTATAAAGCAGGACAGAATCAACAGCTGCAGTGCGACACATCCATGATTCATTTTCAGTCTTAATTGGTAAAGGTGATCATGTTCTACTCCAACAGAGGCTAAAAGAGACTACTGAGCAAGGACAAAATAAAAGTTCCAGTTTCTTCAGTTTTTGCTCTTTTTTGAAAAAAAAAATCACTGTTAAAGGGGTCTATATTCCACTGAAAATAGCACCCAATTTGCCAGGTCATTAAAACTAAGCAATTTATTTAGGGACAAAATAAAAATCTGTCTCTGTTCAACATGTATTAAAAGCACAAGCAGTTAACTTATTCTTCAGATGGTGTAGCACCCTTATTGCAACATGTGACCCTGTCATGTGTAGATTATTTTTGGAAATATTGGAGGAAATATTGTTTTCATTAATTCCTGTCTTTATAAGTACCTTTGACAAGTTAAATGTCCCATTGAATGGTGGCCAGCTAAAGATAGGACTTCAAGATTTGCATATTATTCCTCATAATCTTTAGATTTTTGCTGGCTGGGGAAGGACTATGAGCATTTTTCTTATATTTCATATAATCTTTTTTATCTTTAACCTTTAATCTTCTTTAAACTTCTGGCTCATTACATTTAAGCCCAATAAAAGCATCAAGGACCCACATTCAGTCTTTGCCTAACACTGCTCCTAACTCATGGTCTGATTTGGTTGTTTAAAGAGTGTGACTGTGTGTTTTGACCACAAGCTTTTCAGCTCCATTTACACAGGCCACAGCTGAGTTCATCCAAAGTAATCAACATGGAGCAATAACTACCCGACGCACTTCGTCAATCTCCCACTAAATCCTTCTAAAGTAAACACAAACTATTGTTACTATCCTCATCCATACGTGCCAATGAAGGGCTGCCCACAAACAAAGAAAACACCACATGGAAAGCAGCAGCTCGTGCTTGAGATTTTGGCAGTACAGCTTGAAACCCAGAAACCTCACCATGGCTTAATCAGTGCGCTCGGAAGAGGATGTTCCAGTTGTACAGGAATGCTGAACTCCTTGCTGGAGTCAGTTTTGAACAAAACCCGTTGGAAAGTTTCTGCTTGAACAAATATGCTGGTTAAATCTGCTCACAGTGAATCAAATCTGAGGCCAGCCCCATCACAGTTACCTAATAAATCTGCATCTCTTCATGTCATCACCCAGTTCTTCTCTGTAAGTTTTACGGCGCGTCTTGCTGCATGTTGTTGAATTTTACACCCCTGTTTTGCTTTCTTGGGCCAAAACACATCCAACCTCACCAGTTTGGATCACACTAACTGTATTTTCCCTTTAAAATAAAAAGCTTTATCCGTGTCTTTAAAACCATCAAACCACTTCCAGGTGCATGATCCCAGGAAATGTCAGAGGTCTTCTTCCTTTTTGCTCTGGGCTGCCAGAGGCTTTCTTGTAAGCTGGTTAAGAAAATGAATGCCTTTATGTTTAGGTTTTGAGCCGCTGAATAATTTACTGTGTAATTATATCCTCTGCCAAGCCTCTATGTCCACTCAGGCCAGTTTATGCTTCTCTACAGCCTTGCAGTCACAAGTGAAGCGCCGACCAAATCCGAATTCAAACCCACTCTTTAATCACAAAAAACGGACAGCTCACGTCCAGAGGAAAAAGCCCTTACCCAATAACCGGGATGTGTTTTAGGTCAGCCAAATTTTCTTCTCTGCAGAAATAAGAGTCATGCCTGGAGGAAAACTGTTCAGTATATGCAAGGGAGATTTAGCCAATGCAGTGGTAGTAATAATAATAATGAATTTTATTTATCATGCACTTTACATTTGATTTCAAATCTCAAAGTGCTACAAAACAAGTTTAAAAGACCATAACATTAAAAACAGAGTAAAAAGACAGTCATTAAAATCAATACATTAAAAGGCATACGTAGCCTATTAAAGAAAATCTAAAATCAACAATTGTAGGAATTTCTAAAAAGGAAAGTTTTTAGTCCTTTCTTAAAACAATCCACCGTCTGTGGGGCCCTAAGGTGGTCTGGGAGGGCATTCCACAGACGGGGAGCTGCGGCTTCGAAGGCCCTGTAGTTACTGCATGAGTGACGAAGTGAAGAACCTGCAATTAATGTTGAATAAATCAGTCCACATTTGACCATTCTTCATGTGGTTTTTATGCTTCATTCCATCTAAAGCAGTGCTAATGCCATAAACCGTTAATAATATTCTATTTTATGGTGTTTTAAAAGACACAATGAAGTTTTTTTTTAAACCTCAAGCTCTCTCTGCCAAACTTGTTCCCTCATCTCTTCTGATTAGCTCATCTCACTCCTTTGTCATCTTTTACCCCTGCCTCAGTATTTCATCTCCTGGTAAATCGGTGTTAATTTCTGGATTATTTCGTCACACTGCCTGTTTCTGTTTCTGCTCCATGTCCTGTTCTCCATATTTAAGGCCTGTAAGTTTCTATTTTATTCATAAAAATCATTCACCATGCTTACATTGAGTTCCAGTCAGCATTTTGCTCCAACTCACAATTTACAAAACTAACATCTCCTACAGTAGTTAAAATTATTTTACTCCTGTACATCCTCTCCTTCATCCAATGTAAATGTTCAGAGATAATCTGTGTAGTTTTATTTCTCTCCAAGATGAAACCATTAAAAGGGTCTACTGTTGCCATTAAATTTGTACTTTTCATCTCCTAGAAAGTACTTTCATAGATGTAGATCTTATTTTTGTTTTTTGCTCTGTTGTGGTTGGTCATGGCAGAAGGCTATTCACTGAGCCTGGTTCTGCTGGAGTGAAAGTGAGCAAATGTGAAAAAAAATGTGAAAAAGAAAGTGAAATGTGAAAGCCACTTGCCCAAAGGGCAAGTGGCTTTCACATTTCATTTGCCCAGAAACAATTTTTACTTGCCCAGTATAATGTTTGATAAATATAGGTCCTAATATTCATTGCTGTATATACACTATATTGCCAAAAGTATTTGCTCACCCATCCAAATTATTGGAATCAGGTGTTCCAATCACTTCCATGGCCACAGGTGTATAAATTCAAGCACCTAGGCATGCAGACTGTTTTTACAAACATTTGTGAAAGAATGGGTCGCTCTCAGGAGCTCAGTGAATTCCAGCGTGGAACTGTGATAGGATGCCACCTGTGCAACAAATCCAGTCGTGAAATTTCCTCGCTCCTAAATATTCCACAGTCAACTGTCAGCTGTATTATAAGAAAATGGAAGTGTTTGGGAACGACAGCAACTCAGCCACGAAGTGGTAGGCCACGTAAACTGACGGAGCGGGGTCAGCGGATGCTGAAGCGCATAGTGCGAAGAGGTCGCCAACTTTCTGCAGAGTCAATCACTACAGACCTCCAAACTTCATGTGGCCTTCAGATTAGCTCAAGAACAGTGCGCAGAGAGCTTCATGGAATGGGTTTCCATGGTCGAGCAGCTGCATCCAAGCCATACATCACCAAGTGCAATGCAAAGCGTCGGATGCGGTGGTGTAAAGCACGCCGCCACTGGACTCTAGAGCAGTGGAGACGCGTTCTCTGGAGTGACGAATCGCGCTTCTCCATCTGGCAATCTGATGGACGGGTCTGGGTTTGGCGGTTGCCAGGAGAACGGTACTTGTCTGACTGCATTGTGCCAAGTGTAAAGTTTGGTGGAGGGGGGATTATGGTGTGGGGTTGTTTTTCAGGAGCTGGGCTTGGCCCCTTAGTTCCAGTGAAAGGAACTCTGAATGCTTCAGCATACCAAGACATTTTGGACAATTCCATGCTCCCAACTTTGTGGGAACAGTTTGGAGCTGGCCCCTTCCTCTTCCAACATGACTGTGCACCAGTGCACAAAGCAAGGTCCATAAAGACATGGATGACAGAGTCTGGTGTGGATGAACTTGACTGGCCTGCACAGAGTCCTGACCTCAACCCGATAGAACACCTTTGGGATGAATTAGAGCGGAGACTGAGAGCCAGGCCTTCTCGTCCAACATCAGTGTGCGACCTCACAAATGCGCTTCTGGAAGAATGGTCAAAAATTCCCATAAACACACTCCTAAACCTTGTGGACAGCCTTCCCAGAAGAGTTGAAGCTGTTCTAGCTGCAAAGGGTGGACCGACGTCATATTGAACCCTATGGATTAGGAACGGGATGTCACTTAAGCTCATATGTGAGTCAAGGCAGGTGAGCAAATACTTTTGGCAATATAGTGTATATCGATGAAACATGTTTGTTTTTTAAATGTTTTTTTGCAATTCAGTAAGTTTACAGGTTCCTGGTGTGTATATGCATGCATCAGATAATGAACTCAAGCCTACATTAACGTGTTAACATGCTTTTCAAGCCATCCTGCACATTCTTTTCAAACTAAACTTTGCTTTAAACTGTTGTGTGCGTGGAAAAATATAAATTGTAATGTTAAAAATAAAATAAAAAACTTGACAGGTTAAACACTTACACTACTACTACTCACCAATTTAATATGTTTAGCTCTATAACATTTAAATGCACCTCTCCAATGTCTAAGAGAAAAAAAATTTGAAAAATTTGAGAAAAACATTTTTTAATATATGACCACTGTAGAGAAGACCGCCATATGATAGAAATATTTACACTGTGCGCATACAATTATTATTATTATTTTCCTAATCCCTGACTGATCATTTTTAATCTAGCGTGTATTATAGTATACCGTAGATTAAATTCATCATCCAGCTGCTGCTCTGCAGAATTCTCTCCCCAAGAGCTGAATCACGCCATCTAGCTTTTTTAAATCACGCGAGAATGTGTACAAAACAACAAAAATGGCGCCGGCAACGCTTGTGGTCTGTTTTTAGTGAATGACGGTGATTTTAAAGTCATTTTGAGTGATACATTTTTTTGTTTTGCGAATTTGTACTCTCCCGACAATAAAAACTACTTGCCCCGGGCGATCGGGCGATGGTTAACATCGAGCCCTGACCTGTATTGAATGCAGCAAAGCCTCTTCTCAAAAGGCGGCAGGGAGAACAGTCCATGGTGGGGGTGTAAGGGGGCACAGTGCAGGGATGAATTGTCTATTATGGAGGGAAGAGGAGCCATGATGATCTTTTCTGCTGTTCTCACCACTCTCCTCACCTTCTTCCACTCTGCGATGCTGTAGCCGCCACACCATACAGTGAGACAGCTGGTCAGAACATTCTCTATGGTGCTTCTGTAGAAGGTGGGGAGGATGATTGGGAGCAGGTGGGCTCTCCTCACCCTCCTCGGGAAGTACATGTGCTTTTGTGCCCATTTGACCGATGAGGTGGTGTTTACAGTCTAGGTGAGGTTACCTGTGATGTTCACCCCCAGGAATTTGGTGCTGCTGACCACCTCTACAGCTGAGCTTTTGATGAACAATATAGCCTGGTTAGGCTGGTTCTTCCCTAAGTCAATGGTGATCTCCTTCGTTTCCTCCACATTCAGGATCAGACTGTTATCTCTGCACCAGTCCAGCTGCTCCACCTCCTCTTTAGTCCTGGTCGCTGTCGTCTCTCATGAGGCCCACCGCCATGGTGTCATCTGCGAACTTCTTAATGTGATTGATGGTGAACCTGGGGACGCAGTCCTGTTATCAGGGTGAACAGCAGGGGGCTCCTTACCACGCTCGCCATATGCAGAAAGAGCTTGCTTCAAATGCCGAACTGCTGAAAGCCTTTGTATCACTTGACTAGCTTTGTAAACTGGCTTTGTAAAAACCCTTGAGACAATGTCGAATTACTGCTACATAGATAAACTGAATAATAAATGTTTAATCATTTTATTTAGTTCTTTTTAGTTTTAATCATCACTTTGAAATTTTATCCAGAAAAATATTAATCTCAGTTAGTTGACGTGGTGGTCATTAACTTGATCAGAAAGCCTGATCTCTAGTCTGTGTTTCTCTCCTGGCTCCTTTCTAACGGTCTGATGGCTGAATCATGAGCTGGTTGTTTAGAATTGTAAGCCTTTAGCTCTTTAAAGGATTAAACATATTGCTAATGACATTTTTGTTTGTTTTCATTTATTTATGTAACTTAGACATTTTGCCTGCAGTGGAGATTTAATGCACATGTTTGTTTGAGACCTTCTGGATAAGAGCGTGGGCTGAATGTGACAATCTGAAGACATTGTTTGGACGTGTTTAAGGAGAACCTGAAGAGCTCTCGATGCAAATTTCAAATATTTGTTTATAGGATTAGTCAGTGTGGACGTGGCCAGTCGCCTTCATGTACACAGCCATATTCCCACGCACACCAAAGCAAAGACTTCATTTGTCATGCTGACTGCAAGCAATGAGCTCTTGGTTTAAAACATGAGAAATACCATAAAGACATAAAAACATTTTTAAATAAGGATTCTTGGGCCTCAGGAAGAAATCACAAAGTTTAAATAAGAATGGTGTTCTTAAATGTCTTCAAGAAAAAACACAAATGATATTGTCCCACTTACAGTCCCAGTTACATATATTTATACAACATTACACTAAAATACAGCCACAATAATATTTACATTTAGTTATATAACGTTCATTCCCATTGGTTAGCTTTTTGGCAGAATTTATATGGTCTGTGTTCTGCAGAATATGTTATAATGCTTTTCCTGTCATGATCTTGGCATTGATGACTGGCTTAATCGTTCACCCAATTCACCTGTCTAGCTCAGCCCCGTTTCTCCTCGCTGTTCACCTGTGTCACCTGCTGTTCAGTCACTGTTTGCTGGTTCATCGTCGTCATTTCTTTGCCCATCATGTCAGTTTCCCTGGTTTTCCTTCAGGTTTTTCTATATTTTGTTATTTGTTGATTTTTGCTTGTGTTGACGCCTTTTTGGATGTTAAACTTGCAATAACCACCTCAGCCTTCATCTCTGCATTTGGGTCCTTCAAACCTCCACCCAACCTGACAGAGTCATCTCTCAGACCTAAGAACAATGTATAACTGCTAAACATTGTGGCAACAGCATAATGCTGTGGAAATGCTTTGCTTAAAATGCTTGAAGCTCGTGGGATGAGGAAATAGACCTTCCTCAAGATTTTTCAGCTTCACCTCAAACCAACTGTTAGAGGGATCATACCTCAGCTCAGATGGTTGGTCAAACAAGAAAATTGAACAAACTACCTCAGGAATGAATGAAACAGGGTGAACTTTACTTTGCTTGCTAATAAGAATAGTCCAGTATCAACCAGAATTATATCAGAAGCTTTTTAATGTGTACTGAAGAACTGTATGGTCGAGGTGCAACTCAATAAAAGACATTTAACCCAATATTTATCTGTTTCTTTTATATATTTAAGCCTAAGTTTTGATCTGCAAACATCAGCATCCGGCTGTTGTTTTTAAAGTCATTGCAGATGTTTTTTGTAGAATCCTTCCTGCCTGCAGTACGAACAGCTCAAATGAAAGAAAAAATCAATAAAAGATTCCTGCTCATAATAAACAAATGAAAGCTTTTGACTGACGTGTCAATTTCATACTTCCGACACAAACCGCAATGCTCTATCTGAACCTGGAGGGGGTCCAAATAAGTAAGTTGTTTTAGAAATAGGCTGCCCTAAAGCTGCAGATGTATTTGCTCATCTATGACCCCCTCAACACCACAAATATACATTGGATTGCTCTTTCCTTTTGGGAATTAGTTCATAGGAACGTACATCTGCACACTATAAAAAGATCGGCACTTGTGAGAGGTTTTACACTGATGGCTTATCTCGATCTGCAGAGCTCCATTGCAGTGCTCAGATAAGCCTTCACACTAACTCAGGTTACAACATCATGCATGTTTCCTCTTGGTCACGTCAGGGCAGCTCACCCCAAGTGGAAAACCTGTAGAGCACCCGTTTGCTTGTACGTTCCACAGGTTGTTGACAACAACTCTATAGCAACGCTGTCAACTGCAACCAAAATGCAATCCAAGTCATGGCCAGCTTGATAGTTCTCACCATATTGAGCTTACAGTGAACAGATTTGATACATTTATTTTTTTCTGTCAGAAGTGGCCAACGTTAGCATCAATTGAGCTAACCCACATATACAATAAAGCCACAAGGTTCTCTTCTCAGTCATTTAGTAAATGGGTTGAGGTTAGCTAATCCTGGTGGAAGTATTACTGTTTCATGTCCTGTAGGGCGTCTCTCCATTTGTTTACAGCAGTTTAGGTTTTGACGAGCTGCTGAAAACAAACATAAGTCCAAGACAATGAAGAAACACATTTGAAGCAACATTTTTATACCAATAAAACATTAAAATCCAGACAAATTCAGTGAATTATGGTTTACAGAGGTTTACCCAATTATGAAACAGATGAATTGGTGTTCTCCAATTTGATTTCAGTTTATTTGCCATTAGACATATTTGTTTCATGAAATACTGAGATAGAGTGGAATAAAACTGAAATTGCATGTGTCAAAAGGTTATATTTACAGTGGCCAAGACGTGCAAATGCTCAGTAAATGACCAAACAAGTATGTGTTACACAAAATCATGTGTTATGGAAAGTCACAACAACCATGCAAGCACAAAAAAAATATGCGAAAAAACTAAATGGTGCAGACAAAAAATAAACGAGCTGCAAACAGGTGAAAACATGCTGCAGACCAAGTGAGCTGCAAACACATGCATGATGCAAGCTCCAAAACAGTAAACTGTTGGGAGCTGGAGAAATTCCACCTTTCTCCAGCAGAGTCCGCCATGGATCCTCTGAGGGAGCCTCCTGCACAGCTGCAGCTCGTCTAGATCATCAGAGGATCCACTACTTAAGCTGTCTTCAGACCTTGCCTCAACGCCACAGTGTTGTTCCAGTTGGTCAGCGCTTAAGCCTAGATCCTCAGAGTAAATCTATGACTTTTGAATCCAGCTTGGATTCTAACCCCTGTGTCTGTTTTCCAGGAAACCTGAGCCTCCTCTGTGAAAGCTCTGGAAGAGCTAACCTGCCGAGCCGACCCTCTGAGCCAAACCCGAAGATTCACAGAGAACCTCCAAGCAGCTCTGGACTTGAGCTGGGTAACCCAAAGCCAAGGTCTGTTCTAAGTAGACGTGAGACGCTGAAGCAGCTACGGACTCTGCTGATGAACTCTTCTCCAGAACCAACAGTGACTCTCCCAAAGCTAACCTCAAGAACCCTCAAGGTACAATCAGTAGACTTCTGTAAAATCAAACCTCTGTTGGCAACGCTAACTGAACTGTCTCTCACACAGACTCCGGTGAACCAGAATCCAGGCCCCGAACCTGAACCAGAATATTCAGTGTGTTTGTGCAAAATAAAACTGTTAAACTTTCATCCTTGTGTCCGTCAGTGGTGTTCTGCATTCTTGGGTCGCTTTCAGTGAACCCATCATGACATAAACACACAATCAAAAAAAAACAAAACTAATTCAACATAAAAATGTTACAACCAAGAAATGTTGCACCCACTAAAAACATACGAAAAACTTACAACCAAAAAACAAATACAAACAAAAAATGTGGGAAGCAGAAACAAGCTGTTGCAATAAAAAAAAATAATAATAAAAAATGCTGCAATTACAAAAAGAAAATTATTCACATGGCAAAAACAGATGCAAACAGACTCTGAAAAAGTGCTCCAGATCCCTAGAGGGTGTCTTAATCTCACTAAGGGACATTAAATAAACAAAACCTCTCCCTGTTTTTTGATCACTGGAATTGTCATTTGATTGATTAAACTCATTTGCAAAATCATCTTTATTATCTTTATTTCCAGGCTGATGTACGCAAAACAAGGAATTACTGTTCTTATCAAGTAAGACATTTTTTGCTAAATGTGCTCTATTTTTCCTCTGACATGGCTGGCTCAGAGCTCGTCTGCCTGGCTGTGTGTTTGCCGGACAGGGCCGCCTGTGGAGCTGGTTGACAGTTGCCTTTTTGTGTCTCTGCTTCTGTAGAGCCCTAGAAATAGAATAGTGTAGAACATAATAAAGTTAAAATGATCATATTGGGCAAGCATTTATTTGATTCATTATTGAGTTAGTTAAATTCATTTGGTTTATGACAAAATATGTGCTCAAACTACTTTCTTTTTTTTTATTTGTATTTCATACATTTCTGTGATTATAATACCCCTTTAAGAGGACACGATGCATGATGGGAAGAAGAAAGTTCATGATCTGTTTATATGTTAAAAAGGAGGAAAAAACTATATATGCTGTATGCTTGAACCGTGGATTTAGTTTAATAAAGTTGCACAAAAGGGAAAAATCCATGTGCTTTTTTTTAGTTCTTTTTAAGGGTGCAACATAAATTTTGGTGTTTCCGCCCGGTTCAGCATCATTTTTTCTTCTGAAATGAGAAGTAATTTTTTTTTTTGTTTGAAGAGGAACTACTTTTCGGCGGAGCAACACGGACGGGCTAGTGGCTATGCTAAGTGGCTATGCTAAGTGGCTATGTAGCTAGCCCGACAACATCTACAGCTAAAAATAAAGACAACAACCAATGAAGAAACGGACATGAGTGTTTCCAAGCCGTGAATCCTTAAAAGAAAAAAACAAGGCATCATGGACAGTGAGTAGGAATCTCGTTTTGCCGATATTGAGACAAAGCTGGTTACTCTGTCACTTGATGAGCTAAATGCCCTAGGTGAAGCGCTAGGCTTGCAGCTGAGTGAAGAGGTGAAATCATGTCGGTTAATAAGAAGAAAAATACTTATTCACTTGGAAAGTGAGGATGTCACGTCTTTAGAGGACAATGGATTCTCCGTGTTATTGACCACTAATGATTTGATAGAAGACATCAGTAAGAAAGCTGCTATGAGTGCCGTGCCGGCTGCTGCGGCGGAGCGCACCGCTGCTGAGCAACAAGTGGTCGCTGAGCAACCTCTGCTGGTAGAAATCGGTACTACACCTTTAGTTCTACGACCACATATATCAAGCAGCTCTCCAAGTTCTGAAAGAGAGTCATCACAAGTCAAAGACCAAGTAAATTTGCATCCAATATACAGAAAGGATTTTCGGATTATTGGACAAATTGGTGATGTGGGACAAAAAGATAAACTAAACTTCACTAGTCTTGAAAGACAAATGGAAAGAGGACTAAAAAAAGGATACGATGAAGGAGAGATTGTTGAAGCAGTGACCCAAGCCATTGCACCTGATGTGAAATTAAAAAGTTATCTAGAGAGTAGGTCAGAATTATCCTTGAGCTCTCTTAGGCAAGTGCTTAGGACACACTTCATAGAGAAAGATGCAACAGAACTCTATCATGCTTTGACATGTGCAGTACAAGATCCCAGAGAAACTCCTGTTCAGTTTCTTATACGCACCATGGACCTTAGACAAAAAGTGTTGACTGCTTCTAATAGAGCCAAAGCTGGACTTAAATACAATCCTGAGCTCGTGCAGACACAGTTTTTGCAAACTATTCTGACTGGATTACAAGATGATGCTGTAAGAGTGGACATTAAACAGTACCTGTAGGACGCTACTGTTAGTGATGAAGTGCTGCTTGAGAAAATGAGCGCTGCCTACAGTGTTGAACTCGAAAGAAGGAATACATTTTCAACCAGACAAAAGAGCATCAAAGTGGCTTCAGTTCAGGAAGAGGATAACTGCAAAAATGAAAATACTGGAAGCTCAAAGAAAAGCAAAAACCAGACAGAAAAGCCAAACCCAATTGTGGAAAAGCTGGAAGCTAATAACAAGGTTATTTGTGAGGCTATCCAAAATCTTTCAACACAAGTTGCTAATTTGACTCAGGCAAAAGTGAAAACTGAAGACAAAAATATAAGAAGTAAACCATATTATTCAAGTGCTACCAGAAAGAGCCCCAGAAAATGTCGTCAATGTGAACAGTCAAACCCAGAAGGAAAATGTACACACTGTTTTAAATGTGGAAGCAGTGAACATTGGGCTGTTGGTTGTCGGAAAAAGAAAGACTCAACAGTTAATGTCAATAAAATTGAGGTACACATTGCAAATGTTATTGACAGTGTTGTTCCACAAAATGACGTGTCTTTGTCAAAAAAACAAGAGAAAACAGCAAAACTAATAGGACGCAGAAACCTTGTCCAGTGCAACATTGGAGGAGTTCCAGTCACAGCTCTTTGGGACACCGGATCACAAGTGTCAATTGTGGATCTAAATTGGAAAAAAAAACATCTACCAGACGCCGACGTTCGATCAGTGAGTGAACTTCTTGAGGAAGGTATGTTAGATCTTTCTGCAGCAAATGGGACTGAGATACCTTATGAGGGTTGGGTAGGAGTTGAGTTTAGCCTTACAGAGAACAGAGACAGTGAACTGTTAGTACCATTTCTTGTAAGCTCTCAGCCAATCGCCAAGCCAATAGTGGGTTTCAATGTCATAGAAGAACTTGCAAAGTCCAACATATCAACAGATAGGACTCTCCCCAACAAGTTTTTGCACAGCCTTGGGTCAGCATTAGATGTAGGACACAAAAAAGCAAAAGCAGTGTTCTCTGTGTTAAGTAAAGAGAAATCTATGTCGGAGAATCAAACAGTAAGGCTAGGGAGACAAGATGTTATTATCCCAAAACGTCAAATGTTCAAAGTAATCTGTGGAAAATTCAAGAAAAATGTGCTAAAGGGACAATATGCAGTTTTGGAACCAAATGAAAGCACACCATGGCCAGAAGGATTACAAATACAGCAGCAGCTAATGCACATACCAGCTAATGAGGGAGCCACAATTTCAGTTGTAGTCGAAAACAACACAGACAACAATATCAGACTACAAAACAGGACAATAATTGGTTCACTATTTCCAGTGGATAACATACAAGATGTAAAAGAAATCACAAAAAGGCCACAAAATGAAATTGGACATGTGCACACCAAAGACATGAAAATGACCCCAGAAAATGAAGGAAAAACTGAGAAACAAACATGGGATCCACCAGTGGATGTTTCACACTTAACAGCGGAACAGCAAGAAATAGTGAGAAAAATGCTAAGAGAGGAAAGTGAGGTTTTTGCACAAAATGAGTGGGATACAGGATGCATACCTGATCTGCAGATGAAAATACATCTCAAAGACAGCATTCCAGTGACAAAAACATATAATTCAATCCCTCGTCATTTGTATCAGGAAGTGAAAAAGCACATTCAAGATCTACTCAGTAAGGGGTGGATACAGGAGTCAACTTCATCTTACTCATCACCAATCGTAATTGTGAGGAAAAAAGACTCTACCATCCGACTTTGTTTGGACTACAGACAATTAAATGAAAAGACACACCCCGACAGACACCCCATTCCAAGAGTTCAGGAAATTTTGGAAAATCTGGGTGGAAATTCCTGGTTTACAGTGCTAGACCAAGGAAAAGCTTACCACCAAGGCTTTGTTAGTCCAGAGAGCCGAGCATGCACTGCCTTCATCTCACCATGGGGACTTTATGAATGGCTGAGGATACCCTTCGGTCTAACAAATGCCCCAGCTGCCTTTCAGAGGTATATGGAGGGTTGTCTTGGAGATCTCAGGGATGAGATATGTGTGCCCTACCTCGATGATGTTTTAGTTTTTAGCAAAGATTTTGACCAGCATGTGGAAAATGTGAGAAAAGTTTTACAAAGACAAAAAAATTGTGGAATCAAACTCAGAGCAAACAAATGTGATTTTTTTAAAAGAGAAGTGTGTTATGTTGGCCGTGTCGTTTCAAAAGATGGATACCGGATGAATCCAAAAGAAGTAGAAGCTGTACAATCTTTGAAAAAGTCATGTCCTGAAACAGTCAGGGAAGTAAGATCCCTTGTAGGTTTTTTAGGCTACTATAGATTATTCATAGCCGACTTCTCAAGGATAGCAAAACCACTGTATGATCTGTTGTCATATCCAAAGATAAAGAACAAATCCTCAAAGAAAGGTTCTTCACAGTTGCCACCATCTCAGTCAGTGGAATGGACAACATTACAGCAGGAGGCACTTGAAAGGCTTGTAGACGCTTTATCAGATCCACCAGTAATGGCCTATCCAGACCTTGAAAAACCATTTGTGTTGCAGGTGGATGCGTCAGAGGAAGGTCTTGGGGCTGTCCTTTATCAAAGGCAGGATGGAGCATTAAGAGTAATAGGCTATGGTTCACGTACACTCACTCCAGCTGAGAAAAACTACAAACTTCATTCAGGGAAGCTTGAGTTTTTAGCTCTGAAGTGGGCTGTCACTGAGCGGTTTCGAGATTACCTTTTCCATGCTCCACACTTCACAGTGTACAGTGACAACAACCCCTTGACATATGTGATGAAAAGTGCTAAACTGAATGCCGTAGGACATCGCTGGGTCTCAGAATTAGCTGATTTCCGTTTTACTCTGAAGAACAGACCTGGTAAAGTCAACCGAGATGCTGATTTTCTATCTCGCAAACCTGCGGAAATGGACAAAATAATGTCAGCATGCACAGAGGAATGTAAAGCTGAGGACATAACAGCACTGCAACAAGGACTCAGAGCAGATCAAGGTGGTGATACTGACTGGATTTCAGCTGTTACATGCAATGTGGATGTACTGTCACAACTAACTGTTCCATGTACATCTCCAGTTGAGCCAATAGCAATCAAAGACATTCAAATTGCTCAACAAGAAGATCAAGTAATTCAAAGAGTAATCAAATTAAAGCAGAAAAATTAGAAAGTTAAATACAGGGACAAAGTGAAAGAGCCAACTGAAGTAAAACGACTTTTGAGAGAATGGCCTCATCTTTACTTGGACAAAGATGGAGTTTAACGACGAAAGACAAAAACCAGAAATCAACTTGTAGTTCCTGCTAAACTCAAAGCACTGATTTATCAGCAACTCCATGAAGAAATGGGTCATTTGGGTGCGGACAGAATGATCTCACTGGCCAGAGAGAGGTTCTTTTGGCTGAAAATGCGAGAAGAAGTTGAACATTATGTAACAAGAGTCTGCCGCTGTTTAAAACAAAAGAAACCCAACCGAAAAACTAAAACCCCACTACAAACTATTACAACCTCTGCACCTTTTGAACTAATTTCAATCGATTATCTGCATCTAGAGAGAAGTAAGGGTGGAGTAGAGTATATTCTTGTAATAGTAGATCATTTTACTAAGTTTGCACAGGCTTATGCAACACCTAACAAATCTGGAAAGACAGCTGCACGCAAAATCTTTGACGGCTTTATTCTACGATTCGGATACCCTGCTCGAATCCATCATGATCAGGGAAGGGAATTCGAGAATGAGTTGTTCAGAAAGTTGCAAAGTTACAGTGGGATACAACATTCAAGGACAACACCTTATCATCCTCAGTCTAACCCAGCTGAACGTTTTAACAGAACTTTGTTAAGCATGCTCAGAACACTGGAAGAAACGCAGAAACCTAACTGGAAAGACTACTTGAACAAAGTAGTACATGCATATAACTCTACAGTGCATGAATCAACTGGTTTTTCACCTTTCTTTCTGTTATTTGGGAAAGAACCAATCCTACCTATAGACTTATTGTTTCCAAAAGAGCAAAATCAGTCACAGTCTCATCAAGACTATGCAGACAAATGGCAAAGGTCAATGCAAGAAGCTTACAGCATTGCACAAGCAAACATGAGAAAAGCAAGTAAGAGAGGACAAAAGTATTACAATAGAAAAGCCTGGAGCTCAGAACTTCAACCTGGAGACCACGTTCTTGTCCAAAACCTATCTGAAAGAGGAGGACCTAGAAAAATACGTGCTTACTGGGAAAACAAAACGCATGTTATAAAAGAAAGAAGAGGGCAAGACAGTCCAGTTTATGTGGTGACACCATTGGATGGTGAAGGGAGGGAGAGAATCCTTCATAGGAATGTCTTACTACCCTGTCCTTATCTTATTGACGGACAAGACATTAAAGAACCAAAGGAAAAACACAACCAAAAGAGACAAGTAAACAGACAAACACGCCAAACCAGAGACCAAGTTCACAAGGATTCTGAAAGTTGTAGTGAGGATGAGTATTCTGTGTGGATTGCCGATCAAAGCCCGACTACTAGTCTCAACCCAAAAGCCCCAGTCTTTCAGTCCAGATCAAGCCAACCTGTAGAAGAAACCCAAACTAGGAGCCTTGTACAAAGACAAAGCCAGTTTCAGGATGAGAACGATTCTGCTGACGTTAGGAATCAAGTGGACGAGAGAGATGAGGAAGGAGACATGCAGAACCAAGACCCAAGTCAAAATCCGGACAGGGATACTGAAGATCAAGCGTTTGAACTCAGTGCCTCTTCTGAGGATAATCAGGAGGTGGAACAGGAGCGACGTTCCTCAAGAACACGTCAACCAAAATCCATCTTTACATATGATGAGTTAGGGAAACCTACTTTCATATCTTTGAAGAAATAGGAGTTGTATTTTTAACCCTATATAGTTCCAGTTACAACTAAAGTTAATTAAAAAAAATTCTGTTATTTGTTTGGTACAAAACATTCAGTTACAAGTAAGAGTCAGTTTGCAGAAGTGTATTTCTAGTGACTACAGCTACACTTAAACGTTAAGATGTATGAACAGAAGGAAGAAGGTGTTTCTGAAGACAACACAAAAGCAGTCTGTAAGAAGTCGTACTACAGTCAGTGTATGTTTAATGTGGATACATTTAATAAGGTGGAATGGTAGATTTAGCCATATGTGACTTAATGGACTTGGGAGGCCTACCAATGTGCCAATTATTTAAGTTAATACACCGAAACAGGAATATAAGTAAATGTGCTTATCTTGTATACATGCATTTGTAGTCATTTAATGTGTAGTATTTGTTATTGTTTTTTGAAGAGCGACATTTAACTAAATGGTACCTGGATGAGTTCAATGTTAGAAGCTAGTGGTAAGGATATATACTTTAAGTTCTAAAGTGTAAAAATGTTTTGAAAACATTTTATTATTTTAGTAGGGGAGGGTGTAGAGCCCTAGAAATAGAATAGTGTAGAACATAATAAAATTAAAATTAGTTAAAATTATCATATTGGGCAAGCATTTATTTGATTCATTATTGAGTTAGTTAAATTCATTTGGTTTATGATAAAATATGTGCTCAAACTACTTTCTTTTATTTTTTTATTTGAATTTCATGCATTTCTGTCATGATAAAACCGCTTTAAGAGGACACAATGCATGATGGGAAAAAGAAAGTTCATGATCTTGTGTATGTTAAATGAAAGGGAAAAACTATGTATGCTGTATGCTTGAACCGTGGATTTAGTTTAATAAAGTTGCACAAAAGCGAAAAACTATGTGCTTTTTTTTTAGTTCTTTTTAAGGGTGCAACACTTCTCTTCCTATGTCTGCTTCTGTCTCCTTGAACCCCTGTCTCCTTGAACCCCTGCTGGAGGTTTCTTCCTGTTAAAAGGTACTTTTTCCTCTCCACTGTCTCTACAAGCATGCTAAGTGTGAGGGATTGCCTTTGAGTCAATGAGTCGATGCAATCAATTGGTTCTCCTTAGAAAATCTTTAATCAATTTGACTGTATTATCTGGTGAATTGTAAAAAGCCTTGAAATGACGTGTTGTACATTAAAGCTACATAAATCAACTGAATTGAATTAAATATATATATATACTTATATAGAATTAGAAGGCTATCAATTTGGGCACGCTAATAACTTTTCATCAGATCAACAGCCTGAGGAAGGAACTTCTATCTGTAGCGGTTGGTTTTTATAGACTTTTCTATGTAGATTAAAGTCGAAAAAGTTTGAGTATGAGTGGGATCAGCAGAGATGTTAGATTCCTTTTTACTGTACCTGGATCTGTACAAGTCCCGGATCGAGGGAAGGTCAGCCCAAAGGATCCTCTCTTGAGCAAATGATAATTTCTTATAATAATATAATAATTGAAATTTATGGAGCTCACATCGGATTTGTTTTTACCTCTGCATGTAACCCATCCCCTTGGGGAGCAGTGGGTTGCCATCATGGTTAAGGGTCTTACTCAGAGAGCCAGAGTGGCAGTGGGTTTTGAACTAAAAAACAAAAACAAAAAAACCTCAGGATTCCAAGCTCTATGCCCTGACTGCTAGGCTACAACTCCCCTACAATAGCCAGGACCAGTGCTGTTTTGAGGATGAGCAAAAAAACAACACAGATGGACAAACACGCGACAGACTAAAGGATGGCTGTACAATACCTGTCCAACTCAAGGCCTGGGTGGCAAATCCAGCCCCTCACAGCAATTGATCCTCTCAAGAGCCAGAAATATCTTAAAGTATTGGTATATGTACTGTAAAGGAACGTTATTGTACAAAGTTGCTAAAACTAAAAAATTCATGTGAGTAAAGTTATAATACCATTGCAGTGGGGTCTTTGTAAATTATATGATTACTTCAAAAGTTTAATTAACAAATGCTACAAGCCCTCTTGAAGACTTGATGATGTCAAAGCGGCAAGAAACAAAATTGAGTTTGACAAAAAAAAAAAAAAAGGATTTTTATACACCTGGCATAGAGGAACGCCTGATGTTAGTCAGTCAATATTGGAATAATCTGATAGAAAACGTTTTAAAATTTGTTTTTGTTTCATGTTTATTCAATTCAGATATTTAAGAAGCACTATGCCTATAAGGAATTTGAAAAATCAAATCATTTCAACAACCAAACCAACATAGCCAATGCTTCCATTTCCTCTTCATAGGCTTCTTTTTGTGTTCAATGTGGAAAATACTCCAGGCTTAGTGGCCTACTGTTCTCACCTACTGTTACCAAATACATGCTCGGTGTTATTGGAATAACAAAATGAATCACTTTTTATTTTTAATCAAATATAAAAATATCACCAAGAGAGTTAGATAACTGACAAGCATGGTGGTGGTGTTGTCATGACATCAGGCTGTTTCACTGCCAAATGTATTAATGCTTAACACAGGTGTATGGAGTACCACCACAAATTTATTCAAATTTCACTAAAACTAATTAAGTGGTTGCAGAGCAGATAAGGCAGGCTATATGGAGGCTTCCAGTATGGTACTCCCACAGCCCTGATGTCAACCTTGTAGAAAATGAATGCGCTGGGTTTTAAACATTGGATCGTTACTGGAAAACAAACCAAATGCAATAAACCTGAGTTTGCCATGAAAATCAGTCATATATTCTACAGCAGTAGCCATTCAAAATGTCCCTACTTTTCTTGATGGGCACTTGGCTGGTCCCCTACAATAGAGACTGACATTTTTTCAGGAATCCCACGGGTCACGGGAGTCAGTATTAGTAACGATCACGTGATTGGGACGGTACAGGATTAAACATTAACGGGAGCAGACGGCAGCGGGAGCAAACCAATAGTAACTAAAAAAAAACTAGGATCGATGCCAAAAAATAAAATAAAATAGAAAAAAATCCAGTACTGGCACCGCCATTTTGTAGTTTTTTTCCTTGAAGTCTACACTATAATGCGAGTCAAAAAAACTACACGACCCAAAAACCAACAGTCCTTCCGCTCTGAGTTTTGTCACCCGCGCTCAAAAGAAATTCAGATTCAATGTATTGGCAGAAATCTTATTGAAGACAACAAGAATGGCAGTGGTGCAGGAGCGGGAGTCATTCTGAATGGGACCGGGATGTGAGTGGGAGTAATTTCACCAGGAGTGGGACGGGACAGGATTTAGATTTCCACTCTGGCCCGGGATCGGGACGGGACACAATTTTTTTCTGTGGGAGTGGGACAGGACAGGAGTGGAAATCCACTCCCGTGTCAGTCTCTACCCTACAACTCCTTTTTAAACATACATCTTTGTACTAAAATATTTTTCTGTCATGATTTGTGGACATTAAGATCTCCTGGTCAGACCATTTAAAGTAGTCAAAGGGTGGAGTCAGAGTAAAAAATATGGACGCCCAGGAGATGATGATGTCACTCCAGTGGCTGGAAGATGGAGGGGATTCTGCTGGGAGTCGTAGGGAAGTAGGTCCGTTTTGAATGGCTGCTAGTGTATCTGTATCTGACTATGGGCTGGACTGTGGTCCTCTTTGCAGCACAGTTGCCTTTCAGGATGTTTGTCTCTGTATTGCCCTGTAATGGACTAACTTCCTGACCACGGTGTACCCCATCTTAAAGAGCCAACCCCCTCTAACCCTGATAGACAAGCAGTACAAGATGGATGCCTTTGAACTAAATTCAGTCTGAACTGAATTCCACATACCTGCAAATGAACTACACTTGTCTTGTAAGGTGAAAAATAGACTTTATTTAATGAATAACACCTGAACTAAATCAGATCACTGTTACCTCCCACATGCTGGGAAGTTGTTGTTTTAAACTAACTCCGATACCACCGCTCTGCCCTCTGCAGCCTGCTGCATACAGGCTGGTTCCTTGCACATGAAGCCCATCAAAGGTCTGCATGTGGACTGAATTACACCCAAGTCGGACCACTCCTTCTGGGTGCTCCGGCCTTTTTTCCTAACTCTGTGTATTCTGCAGCTTAAATGACACAGAGCAGACAGGGCTTTTGAATTTCCAACAAAGCCAATGCCTTCATTCCTGGAGCCGTGCTGTCTGGTCCCAGCAGATACACACAACACCTTTCTGCGTGTCCTTGGAAGTGGGACTGTTTGTGTGCCTGGGAGTGTTTGTGTATCATGTGCAGCTCTTGTGTATACGTAAAGTGACGACTTGATGAAGTGGAACGGGGGAAAAGTTACGAGCTGCATTCTCTGCTCCTCGTTATTTTCCATCTATGGAGATGAGAGGACGTAAAACACAAATACACCTGAACGCACACGCCGACAAGCACGCAGCGCCTGAAACAAACAGGAGGCCTTGCACACATGAGCATGGGGAGAAGTGTTCATAAACATGCACATGT
Organism: Cyprinodon tularosa; assembly: GCF_016077235.1. NCBI lineage: Eukaryota > Metazoa > Chordata > Actinopteri > Cyprinodontiformes > Cyprinodontidae > Cyprinodon > Cyprinodon tularosa. The sequence goes on along the minus strand of NW_024039168.1, from coordinate 43,505 downwards.
GCAGATAGAATGAAGTCAGTGTTAGACGTTAAATAAGCAACCACAAAGCCAGAGCTGATGGTATGTATGCACCACGTGTGTGACCTACAAACCAGCTAACAAAGCCCCGGATCTAAATCGTTTGGTTAAGAGAGGAAACTAGAAATGAGGTGAATGATATAAACTATTAACTTAGTAGCTTTAATGATTTGTTTGAGCCAGAACAATAGATCGATGAAACAAACAACATGAGAATTTTAAGGCCACACGAAGTCAAACCCTGGCCTAAACGCACAAATTTTTCACCAAACCAGCCTCTCATCCATACGAAGCCGGCGTTTCGGGGGTCTGTAAACGATCTTTTTTTTATTAAGCATTCAGAGTGGGAAGATTTTGAAACGCCGATTTCGCGTTTCCATCTTTAAGTTCTAAACGCATTTTTTCTTACACGCATGCATCATAGCGTTGCCTCTAAACACGCATGCACGACACAGTATCACAACAACAATGGCGCCGTACTGTGTTGAATGGTTGCTGCTCATGCTACTCACCCTGCTGTCGCGCTTACAACAGAATCTTCTTCTTCTGGAATATCTCCAGTTAAGAACATAGCAATATCTACGACATAGTTCAGCACCTGAATTTGACTTAACCACGAAAATGGACCCGCAGGGCAACCATGTATAAATATTAGTGCGCATGCCCAACATTTCATCGCCTATTTTTGCTTTGGCACCACAGCGCCACTTACAGGCCTGGCATACATTTTGCAGCGTTTTCATGCATTTGTGTGGACGATCACATTTATTTTACGTCTCCGTCTTTACGACAAACGTTCTGGAAAATATTAGCGTTTCGTGTTTGTTTTGACTTTGTGTGGACGGGGCCTAAAACTATTGCAAAGAGTACAAGTTTGAGTTTATTAAGGATTTCTACGATCCACTAAGTGTCTAAACTACACAGAGAGACTTGGATATTTACATAAACTGACTGTCTATTGGGATGTTGCAACTTGAACATTTTGTAGCCCCTAACAAAATTCTGGAATCACTCTGGTAGGACCAATTTTCTCAGCAGAATTGAAGGAGTTTAATCAAGTTTATTTCCTGGAGAAACCTGTGCAACACACTATTACCATTGATCATGACAGCTGAAGAGATCAAACAGAAATATTAAAAAAACAGATTAATCTAATCTTAAATTGTTCATTTGACTCAACTAATAACAGTGCAGTCAAGTTCAGTTTTTAAATTACTTTTTGGCTTTAAATATAAATAATATGAGGTGTAATTAATGTACATAAAGACATTAAAGGGGCTTGTTTTAGTTTTTTTTAGTAGAGCAATCATTGAAAATATATCATCCCATTATCCATCCATCCATTTTTTCCGTCATGCTTATCCCAAGGGTCGCGAGGGGTGCTGGTGCCTATCTCCAAATGTCTACTGGTAAGAGGCGGGGTACACCATGGACAGGTCACCACTCCCTGGCAGGGCAACACAGAGACAAACAGGACAAACAGCCATTCACACTCACTTCTAAGGAGAATTTGGAGAAGCCAATGAACCTAACAGTCATGTTTTTGGACTTTGGGAGGAAGCCGTAGTACCCGGAGAGAAGCCACGCATGCTCAGGGAGACCATGCAAACACCATGCAGAAAGACAGCGAGTCGGGAATCCAACCCAGAACCTTCTTGATGCAAGGCAGCAGGACTAGCCACTACACCACTGAGTAGCCCTTTTTATCTGATTATGAAAAAGGTCTATTTTATTGTTTCTATTTTAGAGCCATTCTTAGAAGTCTTTGTAGTTTACCAACAGCAAAACCTGCAAAATGCTATCACACATGTATTTAATAAATCGTGTTTTTCCAGATAACTGTTTAGTTATAAGTATGCTTTTACTTAGAAGGTGGCTGATCCCAAAGCAAAGCCATAATAGCAATAGTAGCTAGTTTGGTGTCTTTATTTAAAAGAGAGGCACAGCTAAATATATGAGAAGTGTAAGTAGCCAGTAGAACAAAGTGCAAACAATTTACTGCACTACAAGCACACTACCTGCATGCACTATGCTTCAGTTGCTCTGGCCAAGAAGGAGACAGGGTTAAACACAGTGGAACCTAGCCTTTCCAACGTAGCTAAATTATTTCAATTTTGTCTTGTCTTAATTTCAAACTTTTCCTCAGAAGACGTTTCTCTTGTCCATTTGGACAGCTGCGGATTTCAGTGCTTCTAAAAGGTGTTGTTTTTGCCATAAAAAGCCATGGTAGGATCAATCAAAATCAGTTAAATTTAAACTCCCCAAAGTCTGGAGCTGTAGTAAAGTCACTGAATAACCAAATCAGTTTCACTGAAGTGCATTTAGAGAAAACCAAATTAATCAAAAATGCTTTGATGTTCCAAAAAATAGAAAGCAGCTTTTCACAAGAACAAGTTGTTCTAAAACTTCGGAAATAAAAGTTCGGAAATGAATCTTTTGCTTTTTGGCTGAAGTGGATCCCAGCTGAGCTCAGCTGCAGCATGTTTGAAGAGGCTGGGAAGAGGACCAGTTAATAGTGACAGATTTATGATCGCAAAGATGAGGAGCCAATCAGGTCAGAGGCTTTTAAAAACAAAGAAAAGGTTGGCAGAATCCAGAGAGGGTTTAGTGATAGTTTTGACGATATTCCTGCCGGGAAAACAGGACATAATGTTGATGGAGATTAGAAACGGTCACTCAAATCCAAGAAAATTACTGCAATCCAAACTCAACAGCAGCATCTTACACTAAGTCCTGCTGGTGGAATCAAGCAAATCTACCAGGATGACCATAACTTACTTTTTCTTTATTTTTCCTGGAGGAAAAATCCAAGTTAACCTCTCTCTATCCCTGGGCTACAGCAGCTAGGAATCAGTCTGTAAATCTGCAGTGCTTGGTGATGAGACCTCTGGCAATGAGATCGCAACACCACCCAGAGAAGACATTCAGACATGAGTTTGCACTTTTGAGCAGCGCAAAACCTTGCTGGAGCTCCTTTAAGCCAGAAGGATGCCTGAAGAAGGAGGAGGAGGTGGAGGGTGGTGCCGACTCCAAGGGAGGAACAGATGGATTGATGCATGAATAGATCCGAGGGGAATTAGGATTTGCATTGAGCAAAGAATGGGAGCAAAGGGGAAGAAAAGAGCTGGAACATTGAGTTCCTTCAGTGGTCAAAACAGCCACAATGCACATCCTTTAGGTGGGGAATATTTTCCTTGGTAATTTGTCATCAACGCCATGCAGAGATGCATCATTAAGCCCTGCTGCTTTATTGTCCTAATCTCTTCATTATCACCCGATTTAGGTTTCTGAGGAATCTGCCACGCCTCTTAGTTTCTGGAAACTACTTTTTTTTTTTGTTTTGTTGATTTTTCGTTTTGTGTTGGACCTCCTGGACTCATTTGTGACTAAAAGTTCCCAATCTGTCTCTCCAACAAAAGAGTTTCACTCAAATCTTTCTGCTCAGAAGAAAAGACCTGGGAGGGGACATCGGAGACAGAGGATTGGGAGGGAACCCTGAGGAAAAAAAAAAAAGAAGAGAAAAATGTGCAGATATGTCAGTGACACTCATGAAGGGTTTGACTGAGAAACAGCTGAAGGGAAAACTTTGTATATATGTCCCATTTATGAAAGGAAACCACAATTAGCAGAGCTCTCCCAAACAAAAGTGAAATTAGTTCATCATCCAGTCAGTGATTCCACTGAAAAGCTTTTTTTTTGTTATTCTCTCAGCAGAGCCTGGATTACAGCTTCAACTCAGAGTTAAGGGTTGTGATAAAACTGTCATACACTATATTGCCAAAAGTATTTGCTCACCCATCCAAATTATTGGAATCAGGTGTTCCAATCACTTCCATGGCCACAGGTGTATAAATTCAAGCACCTAGGCATGCAGACTGTTTTTACAAACATTTGTGAAAGAATGGGTCGCTCTCAGGAGCTCAGTGAATTCCAGCGTGGAACTGTGATAGGATGCCACCTGTGCAACAAATCCAGTCGTGAAATTTCCTCGCTCCTAAATATTCCACAGTCAACTGTCAGCTGTATTATAAGAAAATGGAAGTGTTTGGGAACGACAGCAACTCAGCCACGAAGTGGTAGGCCACGTAAACTGACGGAGCGGGGTCAGCGGATGCTGACGCGCATAGTGCGAAGAGGTCGCCAACTTTCTGCAGAGTCAATCACTACAGACCTCCAAACTTCATGTAGCTCAAGAACAGTGCGCAGAGAGCTTCATGGAATGGGTTTCCATGGGCGAGCAGCTGCATCCAAGCCATACATCACCAAGTGCAATGCAAAGCGTCGGATGCGGTGGTGTAAAGCACGCCGCCACTGGACTCTAGAGCAGTGGAGACGCGTTCTCTGGAGTGACGAATCGCGCTTCTCCATCTGGCAATCTGATGGACGGGTCTGGGTTTGGCGGTTGCCAGGAGAACGGTACTTGTCTGACTGCATTGTGCCAAGTGTAAAGTTTGGTGGAGGGGGGATTATGGTGTGGGGTTGTTTTTCAGGAGCTGGGCTTGGCCCCTTAGTTCCAGTGAAAGGAACTCTGAATGCTTCAGCATACCAAGACATTTTGGACAATTCCATGCTCCCAACTTTGTGGGAACAGTTTGGAGCTGGCCCCTTCCTCTTCCAACATGACTGTGCACCAGTGCACAAAGCAAGGTCCATAAAGACATGGATGACAGAGTCTGGTGTGGATGAACTTGACTGGCCTGCACAGAGTCCTGACCTCAACCCGATAGAACACCTTTGGGATGAATTAGAGCGGAGACTGAGAGCCAGGCCTTCTCGTCCAACATCAGTGTGCGACCTCACAAATGCGCTTCTGGAAGAATGGTCAAAAATTCCCATAAACACACTCCTAAACCTTGTGGACAGCCTTCCCAGAAGAGTTGAAGCTGTTCTAGCTGCAAAGGGTGGACCGACGTCATATTGAACCCTATGGATTAGGAACGGGATGTCACTTAAGCTCATATGTGAGTCAAGGCAGGTGAGCAAATACTTTTGGCAATATAGTGTATTTAAGGAATGCAGAAGTGATCATACCATTGTTAACAGCGCCTTCTAGTGGTTGACTCTTAATCTGAGGGAATTATAACACCATCCAACTTTAAAACATGTATTAGAAGGGAGGCTTGAACGTTAAATATTTACTTCAGGTTGCATTACAGGAATAAAGCTTTGCTATACAGTTTTGACAGAGATGTGCGGCATCTTGCTCATGTCCCAGAAGGAAAACACGCTGCAGTAATCAGGGGGTTTAAGCTCCATGCATACAGGGAGACTATTACAACACATCTCCTCTCACAGCTTTGCACTAACTGCCTGTCCTCTGTGCGTAAAGCAGCCAGTAGCAGAACCTGTTTCCTCGGCTCAAATGGAAGCAACAGGTGCTGCGGAGTTTAGTGATGACTTCCACACGATCTGTCAGGGTTACCTAAACAGCAACAGGGGGGGAGGAAGGAGCTGGGAAGCACCTATTAGAAAATTGAGTGACAGATTCAGATCAAGATTAATGCTTTTTTTGCGCAAATTAAATTATACTTTTCCTTTCACTTATAGGGGATATTCCACTCATGTGATGACAAAGAGAAGTGTGACGCATTCGGTTGCATCAACAGGGGATTTTGGATAACAGAAAACAGTTTTTTGACTAAGGGGAAAACAGATCCACTTCTTTCTCTCCGTTTTACGCGCAAAGGTAAATAAAGGAAAGCCTCATGCTTCTGAAATGGTTTCAAATCTGCATGTGGACGACCTGCAAGTTTTGCAGAAGCTCTTCAGCTCCTTGTCGCATCAGTTCAGCCTTCGGGGTGAAACTGTGATCCTCCTCCTACTGCTGGAAGGGAAAGAAAAAAAAAACTTTTGGCAAGCGTCCAAGCCTGGAACAAGTGCGCCTCCCTCTCCGGCTGCTCAGGGTATTCATGGTCCGGGGTTTTGGGCACGGTTGTTTTAAAAAGGCAAGGCAGGTCTCCAGTTGATCAGTCTGCTCAGGAAACTGGTGCTAGAGAAAGTCTGCAGAAGTTCAACATAAGAGGACAGAAGTTCAGCTTTTTCTGCTCGTTTTTCCTCCTGCGGAGGACTTTACATCTACAGAAAAAATAACTACTTGAATTATTACAAATTAAAAAGATTCTACAGTAAGAAAGCCTGCTGTAAATGTGGGTATTTATTAGATAGCTGCACTCCTGGATAAAGACGCTTGGCTTTAACTGTAAAAATCGGATTATCTGACTGAGACATTGTGTTCATTAGACCAGGAGCAGTTTTTCCCCCTTCTTCTCCTGGTGTTTCAGAATTTTTTTTGCAGCGATCTGAAGAGACTCCGGCGATGTTTGTAAACTGCTGCCTCCTGGTGACATTCATCCTGGGGCTCTCCCGTTGCACGGGATCCTACGTCCCCTGCGAACCTTGCGATGAGAAGGCGCTGTCCATGTGCCCGCCGGTTCCGGTCGGCTGCCAGCTGGTGAAGGAGCCGGGCTGCGGCTGCTGCCTGACCTGCGCCCTGGCCGAGGGGCAGGCGTGCGGCGTCTACACCGGCACCTGCACCAAGGGCCTGAGATGCCTGCCAAGGAGCGGAGAGGAGAAGCCCCTGCACGCCCTGCTGCACGGCCGGGGAGTTTGCACCAACGAGAAGGGCTACAAACCTGCCGCCGCGCCCAGAGGTAAGGCAAGCTCCGGCTGCAGGGACACCTCTGTAGGACATCCAGGAGTTCTGTATGATCAGTTTCTGAGCATTTCTAGGTGTTTCTCTGACCTATGGTTTAATGAGCAGCTGATTAACTTATGCTCACTTGCAGAGCAACCCGGAGCTTATTTTCACAGCCAGAGACGCACCTTATGCAGGGCAGAGCGGAGCGCATCTTTGGTTCAGCTGCAGAAGATCCGCTCCTGGTGACAAAGATCAGAGCGATCTGAGATGCGAAGTAGAACTGGAGCTTAACTCTCCTTCCACTCAGGGAAAATAATCAATTATCTATGAGCTTCCAATCATAATTCATCCAGTTAAGGAGTTTATTCTTTTCTTTCCTTGATCACTGCCTATTCAAGTTAGAACTTATTGGTCCAAATTAAACTCTGCTTTGCTGAATAAAAAATTGGCTTAAGATGAAATAATTTTAAATGTTAAATCCTAATGTTTGATTTATGGCTCAGAAAATGAAATACTTTAAAAAAATAATTTAGTTAAAAGTAAATACTGATATTCCCCTATATATAGACTTTATTGATCTCACAGTGGAGAAATACACTTTGTTAAGATAAGATAAAGCACTAATCAAATTTGCATGTTGTGCCTTTAACTGTAGAAACCTTGATATGCAAAAAAAAGTCAGTATATTTGTTTCATTATTGCAGTCATGCAAACAGCATAACTGATTTAACTTAATAACTTTATTCAAAAGTTACTCAAAAATTATACATTTAATATTAAAGGGTGGAAAGACAGCCTTATGGTTACTAGGTGATAGGCTTAACTGGAAGGGGATCCCCAAATCAGATTTTGCTGTGGACCCATTACAGCCTTGATTCAGCCCTGCTCTATGAATAATTTAGGGTGGAAGTGATCATGGATGAAGCTCTATTGAAAGACTTTTGTTGTCTGCAGCGTAACGTGACACATGTGGTCGTTTTAATGTTTGATTGTTCAGGCTTGTGTGTCTGCATCTAAAGTGAGCTCCTTCTGCCAATAATTACCTTTAATTCTCACAAAGCCATTGAACCAGTGTCCTCCAAGGCGCAGGCTCATGTGGCTTTAATGGGGAGGAATGAGATGCTGCAGAATTGATACAGATTGGGTTTTGCAGGCCACCCCTGCAGTGCTGTTTAGAGTCGGATTACCACTAAATCTGCGTGCGTGAGAGAAAAGCAGCAGACTGAGAGATGGAGCCATTTGTCTTGAATGATTTAAGGTATTTCTGCTCCGCTGTCTCAGGAGTTTCATCAGTTTAGAAACTGGATCCAAACCGTTGGTAAGCACAAAGGTTCGGCTGACAATCGGGCCGAGCTGACACTCATCAGGCTGTGGACTTGATGACTCTTGCAACCAAAGGTGTTCAGTGGACGACTGTTGTCGTTCTAAATATAAGCTGATGTTGTGCAAAGCATCGATCGCTATCTGACATAATGTGAAGGCAGAGCTCCCTGTCAGCACCCTGTGTGTGTGTGTTGGTGCTTGAGTTCGACTTGGGCGGGGCTGTGTGGAGTCTGTGTGTGCATTGTGGGTTGGTGGTGATGACAACTCAGGCAGTTTTTCTCTCAGAGACCTCAATGTCTAAATGCTCCTGAGGACAATCCATGGGCACGCTACGTTCCCAGCCCTAAACCATCACCTCTTTGCTGCAAAAGCTTACGTGTCGACAATCGGGCCAATAAGCAGGGGTCCCCCTGAGTTAAACACTACACATAGTTTAACATCTCATGCAAGTTACATAAAGTACATGAGAATTACCATTGGCTTGACCTAAGGGAACTGCTTCTTGAAGATGCATCCAATTTTTACAGAAGTTTTTTGGAGATCAACCACAAGGGAAAGAATACTCCCCCAAAAAAGATTCAGAGACCAAGATTCAGCCTAATTTAGCCCTTCCCTTAACCCTTTACTGAATCTCTTCACAAATAAATACACAAAGTCTATTGATATATCTTTGCGCCTGCCCTACAGTAAACATTTATCTGCCCAAAGAAATTAACAAGTACAATGCACCCTGTCCAAAAATCTCGCATGCAGAGTTGCTGAAAGTTGGTCAGCCAATCAGATCAAGTTGGCCAACTTTTACAAATCAGTGAAAGTCCTGCCTTAACCATAGGTTCATGGCTGATGCTTTATGTCCCTAGCTCCCATTCTATTTTCACAGTAAGACAAGAGTAAGAACACTAACCAGAGTCGAAAAGGTAGTCCAAAAAGCTGTGGTGTATTTGGACAGCCCTTCCCTGTGTAATTACTGGATTAATGATGCCAGTAAAATTGGGACTAGTCTTACAAAAAACTTCAAAAAAACAAAAGTAACACAAATGTAGCAAACAGCTGAAGCTCCATAAAAAAACACATGGAAGTGTATACATTAGCATGTGTCACCCAGAGTACACATGGAAATATGTAGTTTTTGTTGCACTCTGTGAAGTGTGCTGTGCTTATGCATACTGTCACACAAAGGATTGTAGAAAACTGTATGTTCTATTGATAGGAAGCATCCTGCTTCCTAATCCTTCCTTACTGCCAGCCTAGTTGGACAGCAGTTATCATGGCAACCACTGATGCATTTGGACTTAAATGTCCATACCGACTTTGCTGATTGGGATTGAGCCTATGGTTTTCTAAGTTGGAGATAGGACCTCACTTGTGATCATGAATCAACATTTTCTGGAGTTTTAAAGGTGATCTTATAAGTATTATGTAACATTAAAACCATTTTATGGTCAATGATGCATCATGGGATAAATGCCACATTTGATTGACTATGCACTCTGCTCAACAGGTGCACAGACTAACCTCTGTTTTAGTTGTGGGTTGAAGCTGAAAAGTTTGGTGGTGGCAAGTTTACACATCATTTTGTTACATTTTGCCTCAGGTCATTGAACTCAGTCTGTATTTGATATTGGACACTCAAGTATGACAGCTGTTTGCCGTAGTAGGTGCAGTAAAACCTGTTGATATCAATGGAAAGTGTTGTTATCAATTGATCCCAAACATAAGCTGTGTGTGTCGCTACAGTCTCGGAGGGAACTTATCTCTTTCAAGTTTATCACTTCAAAAGCGGTCCATTTACTGTTCACCAAAACTATGAACATATTCAGTCAACACCGTTCATTGAATGCATTCATGCACAACACTGACCCTGTAATGCCCTCAGGTGGGTTTGCATGCATGGTTTTGTTATGGCCCTATGACCTTTCCAGGGTGTCCCTGCATTGGCACTACCACCTCTCCAACCAGGTATTCTAAAGGAATAGATGGATGGCTTTTGTTAAGCTTTGCCTGAGTTCCTTATCAAAAGACTCCTCTGATGGATCCTCTGGGCTGCCTACTCTTTACTCCTTGATGTGTCCAGTTTCTTTGTGGACACTGTAAAATCTAGGTATTTTTTGCAGGCTCTGTACTATACCAGCTGAGGAGGAGGAGGAGCTCCCTCAGGAGGTCACGAGAGCTGCTGCCTGCTGATTATTGACCAGGAAAGTTAAACAAAGGCAGGGTGAATTCTTTGCAATCTGTATGACGTCTTCCCTTTTGAACAAAAACCTTTGCTGTCCCAGCAGTACATTAATTCATGTTTTCTCCTTGTGCTGGGATTCTTGTTGCTTGGATTGTAAGGCACAGGGGGTGGTATGTGCTTTGTTGGCTCTCTGCAAGTAACTCAGACCCAGGGAAGCTTGCCAACAGATATGACTTCATGGCAACAGGCCTTCTATCCTTGGGGCTTCTGAAAGGGCCTTGTGTTTTTACAGATTTCTCTCTGCCAAGAAACAGAAGATGATTAAGAGGTGGTTCCTAAGGCAAAGTTCTCTCTCACGTGCTTTGCAAAGCAACAGGAAACCTGCTGCAGTGTCTTACTTTGATAGTTTATGTGAGCTGGGCTTTGTGCAGCTTTCTGCCCTTTTATTGTCTTTCTAGACTGGCTCCAGTACAATGTTCTAAAGAAGAGGAGAGGTTGTTTTCTTGCCACATGTCTTTGTCATCAATATTTAAAGTCATCAGCAGATTAAGGAATTGCAGGCCTCGAATGCTTCATGTTGCATGAGAACCTCACATATGTATGTAGTTCCACTGCTGCCATGTAATTCCTGATCACCATAAAAGAATTGCATGTCATCACTTACTTTAAAGAAGCTCCCCACTTTAGAGTGTTACCATCTGCTTTTTCCATGCTCACATGGCCACTGGCACCACTGCTCATGACTTCGTAGAGACTGAAGCTGATTCTCTCTGAATGCAGAGTACAACTAATGATAACCAGTCTGCTGTGCACACTTTGGCTCCAAAATACATGCCGGTTTATGTAGATATGTCATGTGTGGCTGGCGTAAAGTTTTACCTTCATCAAATCAGCAGATAGTCAGCAACACCAATCCTTGTTATGATCTGTTGGGGGTCTCCTCCTATTAAAATGGAGTTGTTTCTTTCCACTTTCACCACATGCTTCATTGAGGGATGCTGTTGGCTGGTCTTTTTCAGATGAATAACCTTTTATGATTCATCAATAATTAACGATCTTAAAATCTGTCTATTTCAATTCAACACAATAGTAATTAAAAGCAATCCAGCAAATTTATAATAAAAAACATTGTATGATGAGAAAATCGCCACATAAGGTCAGTTTTTTGCCATCAGAAAAGTTCGCTCATCAGAGCTAATGTCAAGATGACTTGTTAATAAGATTTACTTCCTTAAACATGTGCTTTTGCTGTTGGGTATAGTTGTCATCAATTTCCAGCCTACAAAACAAGAGTTCCTATCGATTTGTTTCAGTTTTCTGTTTAGATTTGACTCGGGTACGTCCGTTGAAGTATAACAAGCACTCCCTACCAGGAATGCCTTTCTGCCGATTACGTCATATTAAGGCTCCTGCTGCTATTAGTAAAGACCGCATGCCGTATTTGGCTTCGTAGCCAATTAAAGTAGCTTTCAAACAAGAGTACACGACTAACTTGAGTAAAGTAAATCTGTTTTATTGGTTTTCTTAACAGCACAAAGGCACTGCAGAGACTGGATCATTGCTCACAGATACATAACCATATGGCAATGTTTGTAAAAATTGAAAAATATTTGCTTCAAAAATGTTTTGTGGTCATAAAACATTGGATTGAACTGAACTGACTTAACCGACTGAGGAAAGGATAATTCTTTATTATTGGCTATGAACAGATTGATTCTGTCTTTGTAATTTCTTTAAGGGGTGGGGCTTAATCAATAGGAATTAAATTTAATTTAATAATTTTTTGTATGTATAAAGAAATATAAGCTGACATATATGAGGCAGACTGGATCTACGAGGGCAAGGGTGTCTGATTGAGAAAATCTAAAGCACATCCGGGGTAGGGCAAGTCCAATCCTAGAAACACTTAGACTCAACTTTATTAGAATCAACTTTATAGTAGAAAGCTACTGTGCTAAAGTTATTGGATGGGTCTCTTCTCAGAACATCTGAATCGAATGAATGGCCTTTTAGCAGGCCTCTATATAGCAACATAAAAAATGTAACCATTTAATTAAAGTGTGTTGGAAAAGGGAATTGCTTTGTGAAAGTAGCTTTGACATTGCAGATCTTTGGCTCGCTTTTGTTTAATATCCAACGTAAATGTGTCCTTTGGTTTAACCCATCTTTTTAGGGAGTAGTTAGCTACAAAAATTGAGTAAGTCCTGGGTAGCACTTTGGGGTTAAGAGTGTTGTTCAGGAAATCAAACAGATAGTTTGAGTTATGAACCAGCCTTTCCAGGACGCCAACACCCCACTCTCTAACCACTGAACCACTATTCCCTTCTGTGCTGCAGTTGGCCAGAAACATCTATAGTTCTTGCAATGCATACAGCAGCTAATTTGCTCAAGGATCTGTGCAGAAATGTGGAAAAATCCCAGAAGAGAATGTGTTGTGTCATTTAAGCCGTAGAGGATTTCTACAGTTACACCTGACTTCAGCGTACAGGTCACCTGTCCTGCTGGTGACCACAGCTGGGAAAGAAATCAGTCTTACAGGCTTTTGAAATGACACTGCATGTCTTTCAACTGCCCTTCTGTACCCTCAGCTGGACCATCAACAGCTGGTCATGAACAAGTAGAAGAAAACGACTCAAAGTTCTTCACAATTTGGGAGACACATTGACTCCACGTTGAGTATTTTGCTCAAAGTCCATCCTTGCACATCCTGGAGTGCTCGGCCGTTTCAAAACAGCTGCCTCAAGTCAGAAATCCGTCACACCCAGCAATTGTGCTGTGGTGATGGTGACCCAAAAAGTCGTTGCATGCATGCGTGCGGCTTGTTGAAAACCCAAACCCAAATATGGGACAAGACCTCAGACCAAAATTAGCAATATACAGTAGAGCAGCCATGCGCCTGGCTCTGATATTTAACTTCTGCAGAGGCAAAGCAAGCCTGCCCAGTCACATGAAAGCAGTAAACAGGCCTGTTTGCTTACCTATAGGAGCATTTCCTTCTTGGAAAAACATTGCATCCTCTTATAAGTCCTGTTTTGAAATGTATGATCCTTGAATTGTTCTTGTTGCTATTTATACTGTGCATTCAGAAAAGCAGGAAACTTTTTGATTGCAATGGACATATTCTGTGCTCACAATACTGTGGGAAGAGTTATTTCCTGCATATTCAGAAGCTGGTTGAGAACATGCACAAAGCCGGACAACAGAGGTTTCTCTGACGATAGAAGAACCTCAACAACGCCAGCCCTGAATGTTCAACGTTGTTCTCAAAAGAACTTTGATGGATATTTTCTTCTAATTCACATTCTAAATCCTTGTGGAAGCTACTGCAGTGTGTTTTACTGTGATGCTGAAAGGTTTCCAGGTTAAAAACCAAATGTTTACCCATTCTTCGCCGTCTTTAAACGTGAGTAGGGATCAAAGAGACCTAGCTTTTCATCTATAGTTCAATGCAAAAGTCTGACCTATATTTTAGTTCCTGAGTCGCCCTCCTCAGGCGCCAGACTGTTTTTGTGAACTTCCACGATTAAATCAAACCTTTTCTTGCCTTTTTCAAGAGCTTACAAACTGTTCAAGGTTCAATTTTTTGTTTATTTTTGTAATGCACTCCACCTTCACTGGAAAGCCTGGTAAAAACTCTGAAGCTTTTCTGTCATTTCAGTCACGATCATCTTTTAGAACAACATTTCTAATATGTTCTCTATTACAACTATTTCGTGTTTCTCTTTATCCTCACACATCAAAAAAGGATCATAAGACCAAGTCTAGGAGGAAGAACATGGATTATGTTAAAGAATCTTCCCTAAAATATCCAATCACCTACCAAATATTGCATCTATGCAATCATCAGCATTTGCAGTAATGCATACCCTAATTCTGGGGTGAGAACTGATGTTGGACCTATTGTGCAGCCCTTCATATCTGTCTGATCAGTTTTTATTAGTTATATTTTTCAACTCATGCACTGAGTTCTAGTATGACCTGCTTTGTTTAGGTCAGCAGGTGTTCTCAGTGACCGACACAGCTCTGCTGGTTCTCTTCCGCTCCACAAACCTCTGAGCTAACAAGCTGAGGCCTTCAAATATTCAGCAGCGGTGGCACCATGGTGCTGAGGGATGGTTTACTGTCATTGTACTTTCCATAACACTGGCCCTCTGGCTCATTTATCTCCCACCTCCCTAGATGAGATTAAACTTCTTTTCACTGCAGTCTTACATTTGGTAAAGATGTAATTTCAGAGGCAGCACAGCCACTAATCAAATCAAAGTAAGGACAGGACAAACTAGGAGTATGGCTCAGTGAGAGGTGGAAGAACAGGTATTTTTTTTTCCATCCCGGTGCTTTAATTACAGCCATAAAGATGCACCAGAGAGAAAAATCCAAAAGAGCAGAAGCTACTCTTTCATTCCTGGAGCTCTGCCCATAAGGTACTTGGGATATTCATGAGGTCTAATTGTGTGCAGATGTTAATTTTTAAACAGAGAAGTATCAGGTGCAACCTCTGCTCAACCTCGCCTTAATGAAATGTGGAGCTCAACAAGACAAGGCGGGAGGCAGCGGTAACAGCTTCAGGCTTTGACGGATGAGGGGACTGCACATGAGTCGACTCTCTTGGCTTCACAACATGTTGGCTCAGTTTCAGGAGTTAAACCAGACCCTTTAAGCCTCCTTTACAAGCTTGATACCCGTAGCATGGAAAAACTGAGTGTTTCTATCCTACTTTTTTTTTTAATATATAAATTGACTTTTTTTTTCTTAAAGTTACTGAGTCGAGAGAGTAATTTATGGCTTTTTTGTCCTGCTGCAAATTAAATTACACACGAAACAAGAATGCATGGTAAAAAACAAAAACAAACAAAAAACCAGATCGTGTTTTCAGCAGCACATTTTATTGCCAAATACGTGGCATTTCAATCAAAATTATTGGACTGTAGAGCAAAAGTAATGAGTTTTTCCATAGTGGTCACATGCATAGCGTACGGAGGAATGTTTGAAGTATTTATTTATAGCAAGCTACAGCCTTGCAGTCTGAGCGGGGAGACACAAGGACGTGTCTAAACACGAACCTAGGCTTGCCAAGTCATGAGTTGTTAGATTAATTTCAAAGAGACAGGGAGCGCAGAGCAGAAGCCAAGACCCAATTCTGGTAATCAACCTGCCCACCCCCCCCTCCAGCCCAGCCCTCCCCTCCTCTCCCAAAGACTCCCAGACGCTCACGCTGTGTCAGCTTCTTTGAACGTTAGATTCTCAGAGCCCTTATTGCGACTCACTGCTCAGTTTTCCATACTGCCTGATGTAGAGTAGCTGAATAACGTTTTCCAACATGTTCCCTATGTAAGGAAGCTGGTTGGTCTTTCAGCTCATCGTTCAGCAGTCCTGGCATTCCTCTCTGGTTCTGTGCGTCTGGCTCTGTGCACCACATCGCCAGATAAATATAACCAGGGTCATCCACTGGCACCGTCGCTGCAGCCAGTTGGGGCCTGGCAAAGGGCCCCACAACAACTCTGCACTTATGATCCAGCTAAGCCAGAAGGGATGGAGGGGTGTCGGCTGGGTGGGGGTGACCTCTTTCTGTGGCCTTAAAGAACCCCTGGGTGGGGGCCCAGGCTTAAGAGGCTGAGCCCCAAAGATAGGAAAAGGGGGCAGGGGTGAGGCTCTTAGATCTCAGAGTAAAGCGCCCCCTGGGGAAACTGCAACAATAAAAGCAGCATGTTCCTCACGTTAAAGTGGGACATCTTAGAGCTATAAACACCAAAGGTCTCAGTGTGAACTTTAGGTCAGTTAGCAACCCTTTTTCCAGAGAAAATTAGACATGATTCAGTTTTTCCCAAACTGCAGGGGATCTGTTTGTTTCTAAAAAGCTGCTCCCCATGAGTTCATCGCAATTTGCAGTTTTACTCAATAGCTTACCCACTTATCTTATCAAATGAGTTTAAAAAACACAAATAGTTTAAATGTCCAATGCATTCATGTACGGACATACAGTACAGACTTACACTGATAATATCTGATCAAACTTCTTTAGCAAAGATGTGCGTCAACCATCAGAAAGCCTCTCTCTCTTTGATATTTTCCTACATTATTAGCTCAAAAGGTGGAGTATAAGCAAACTGGTTGACTTTTCTTGAGTGTTTCTGCCTTTTAAGCATAGTCCATCATTTTCCAACTGTGCATGGGGTGAGGGTGTAGAAACTGTGGAGAGTCCTCTTGTTACACTGTTTCAGCAACTTCCTGCAAAGCACAGGAACCAGTAGAAGCCAAAAAGACCCACAGCATAATTCTGCCACCATTGTACTGTACTGTATGTGTAATCTTCTCTTAGGTGTGAATGTCTTACTAAACCCTGTAACACATTCTTTTCTTCACTGCGGCTAAACAGATCAATCTTTTCATCTGCCAATTTCAAATCCAGCTTGTCCAGTTAATTATAGACTAGATCTTTGGGCTCTAAACAGTTTTCTACTGTTTTTGTGTTGGGTGTAGGTAGGTGTGTGGGGCATTTTGGGTTAATGGTGGAAACTTGGACACAGCTGTGTGTTACAACAGGGTAATCCCTACCTAACCTGACTCCTCCAGATGGATTTGCTCCACATATCCATCTGGAAACCTTCCGTTGAAGTAATTTTGGGAAGGGGCGAAAATACTGGTTAGCTGATTGGCCTATGTTGGTGATAGACGGGCCAAATAAACCAATCAGATCAACGAAGCATATGACGTGCTAACAGAGCGACGACGAAAACACAACCACAAGCCAGGCTACTCTTGCCGAAACCAGTCGGGAGAAGAGCAAAGACATCTTTTCCTCTGATAAAAGCCTCCAGAGCAGTGTTTTGCTCTTCTTTCAGTGAAGAAATACTCTGTAATTCCGATAAAACTTGCTCGATAGCCACCCTAACGCTAGTTTCATCGGATGAAGCCGCCATGTTCTTTTAGACTGAACAGTCGCGCTTCTTGTTGCGTCACACCTCAACCCGCCTCAAAGCCAACGCTGATTGGATGTTCGTTTGGTGAACGGCTCCAAATTTTCTTTAACGGAGAGTCTCCAGACTGATCTGCGAGTAAAACCTTGAAAGCTCGCGAGATCAGGATGGTCTCACGAGGCTAATCCCTACCATACATTCAAAGTGGTTTTGACATTGATAAATACGGTCGACAGTAATCTTTTAAATAAACAAAACCTTCAGCTTCAGCCTGGCAGGACATATATGGTCCTGTCCAAGAAAATTAAAGCTTTATTTTATCTGAGAAGATGGGTCTGCTGCTAGAAGCTGCATGACATTTAATCATTTTGCTAACAATAATTTAGCCACAGAATAAGTTTGTGTGCTATTGTTGGGAAGTCACAAGAGCAGGAGAAACTTTGCATTTAAATCAATACAAAATGGCATTAGTCATGATAAATTTCAATAGATTTCATTTTTTTTTATCAATAAGTTCTCCTTGATGTTCCATGGTGTATACTTCTGCTTTTGAGAGAGCTACTTCTTCAATTAATACCGATTTGTGTTGCATTTGCAATTTGTTTCGACACACGTTTTGATGCACACGCAACAACATGGGATCCTGTGATGTAACTGCTCTTCACTTGTGTTCTGCAGATCGGGATAGCCGGCTGGATATGGACGCCATGACTCCTGAAGTTACAGCAGTGGTGCAGCCAGCCAAAGTACCACTCCTTCCAAAAGACATTGTGAACAGTAAAAAAGCGATTGCAGTGCGCAAGGAGGAGAAGAGGAAGCTTTCCAAGCAACGCAGCTATATCCCCAATGTGGATTACTCCCCCATGGACATCGACAAGCATCACGAGCCTGAATTTGTAAGTTCTGTTGCTGAAAATCCCTTGCAGTGTGCGGGATGTGTGTGTGCTTTAATGAATCTGTCAGCTTTTTGCTACTTTTTACTTGAAATTCTTAAATTGGAATAACTTTAACGGACATAACATTGTTTTTTTTTAACCCTCTGCTATATTTTTCAAAGGGTCCCTGTCGGAGAAAACTGGATGAGATCATTCAAAAAATGAAGGACACTTCAAGAGTCATGGCCCTCTCTCTCTACCTTCCCAACTGTGACAGAAAAGGATTCTTCAAGCGTAAACAGGTGGGTTTTTTATTAACTGGACAGTTAATACTTTCCTCACTACTCTGTTTTTTTTCTTTTTTTTTTTACCAGAAATATGAGCACAGAGTTATTAATTTGTTTCCAATCCTGTTTGGTTTTATCAAAGATGGACCCAAGTTCTTAATGCTTTGCATCACGAATCATTGTGCTAAATTTTAGCTTAAAAGTTGCTCTGAGCCAAGTGCTGTGTTGAACAGCTGTGTTATTTAACAGGATTAAATCTATTCAGATAAAAAAAAAGTATAATTAGTTTCCACCTGTATAACTGCATTAAGTAATTCGGTTATACAGGTGGAAAGTGTAAAAAAACAAGCATCAAAGGCCATAATATTTCCAAATGTTTCTTTTTTCAAATTCCACTTAACAAAATATGCAAAGAAAAATTTACATTTTTTTTTTTTTACTTTATTCCAATTAAATTTTGTTAATTTAAAATATTAGCTTGTATGTTTTGTATGTTTCATAACTTTCTATTATTTTTCCAATGAACAACAAACCCACCTTCAAACTTCTGATAAAAAAAAAAAATAAATCACTGCCTGTCAGTGCCAATCACACCTCAATGTCCACATGCAGACCTGCACCATGGCTTACTTTCAGTACCTTTAAAGTTAAAAAGTCTGACTCACACCAATATAATATTGCATAACGGTGAAGATGTTTCAGTTCCCTGTCAGCCCGAGTGGGATAATCCTTACAAACGGTATCTAAAAAAAAGTTCACTCGTTAATCCCCATGGCTCTTCTGGTGAGCATGTTTGTTTTTATAAATTTAAATTTATAACAACAATTAGTAAAATACATGGTATGATCAAATTTCTTTACTTACAAGCTTTCTATTCTTATATATATTTTTTCTTATTTTTCTCCCAATTATCTGAGGCCTCCCCAGCGCCCCCTAGGGTGGGTCTGTGGTTCCCACTCTAGGTTCCACTAGGCAGAAATGCCTTTAATCTATTCGTGGTTACTGGATTGATCTTTTGCGTTTTGGTAGAACCATGCTGCAAGAACCATTTTAAAAACTGTTTTATGAGGATCATCACAGAACTTCCACTTTCGTGTTCTGTATCATTGTTTTCAACCCACTTTTACAAACTACTTTAGAGGATTATTAGCAATCTTCAGGTTATTTCTAAAGTTCCCAGCTATGGTCCTGCTTTAAAGGTATACTATGCAACCGGTGTTGATTTTCCTGCGAGGCTCCCCCCAGAGGGCGAAAGTAAAAGTGCACTGTCGTAAATATGCTAAGCTGTTCTCCTGGTTTCTACGTCGAGCCAGGCGCGGTTGTTTTGAGCTTAGCAGACAGGCGAACGCAACGAATCACCATGTCTACTGCGGTAGAGAGCCCTTTTCCTCTTTCTTGCCTGCTCCGACATGGGCTTTCGCTGTTTTCTCGCTGGTTACGCAATGATAACTGCACAAATATCGCCACTGCGCTAGCAACGAGCATGCCTTTCACTGGGGGCGTGTAGCAGTTCTCGCCGTAAAGCAAGACCGACTCTGGCGATGCACCAGACTTCTGAGCCTGTGGGTGCGGGACGAGGGCTCCTGCAATTGCAAGTACGGTATTTCCCCTACAGACCACCAGGGCGGCCGAGAAAACCTTTGTTCGACCTGAAATGACTCATTTAATCATCCAAAACGTTATGGAACACATTAATTAACTGAAAAATTTTGCATAGTATGCCTTTAATAGCAGCTGGTGTCTCATTCAACCAAAGTTGGGAAGCATATAAAGTCTGAACTTTAGAGAAAAAATCAAAAAATTGTGTTCTGTGTTGGTTTGGGGCCAAGCATGTACAACTGATCTTAGAATTTGGCAGCTGTTTGTGGTCTGCCTAGGTCGACAAGTAATAAAGTAAATCCTTTCTCTTTTCATTAGCACCAGAAATTTTGCACTCTGACCAATTCTAGAGGTTTTAACTGTTGAAAGTTTGAAAATATTTAATGACCTCCAGTTTTGACCCAGAGATTTACTGTCAGAAGTATGTGCTCCCTTCATTTGTCACCAGTTGGCACATCTATCCATATATGCCTCCTCAATCAGTGTTAGGTTTCCAGTGGTCAGTGGACAAAAGGGCAAAAAAGAGACAGAATGTACGAGTACAGTGTCTAGTGCATGTTTTAGGACAGTCAAAAAAGAATCCAGTGAAGCCCATCCACGCATAAGGAGAAGATTCAAAATGAAGCCATGACCACCTTGCTGCAAGGCAATAGGGCTCACAACTTCAGAGTTAAACAGTACGTCTGCCATGCGGCTTCAAACAAAGAAATTTCCTTCAATTTTTTGAGGAATTACAAGTGGGCCCATGCAACATCCACTCTTGGCAACGTTAGAGCCCAAAAGATTTGTTTTGTGGTTTAAACAGGAAAGTCTTTTTATGTTTTACTGCTTGTTTATACCACGAAACTGGTTCTCTCTGACAATGGTCAAATACAAAAACAAGTTTTAGAGTAGAGGCACAAAGAACCAGCCTGATCTCTTGTTGGTATGCACACTGTAAAGAATAATCTATGGAGAAGCAGTATGCATGCAAGTAGTAGAAAATAAGCATAGGGTGTTTGTATGAATATACATGGAGCTCAGTTTTAAAGAACACATCAATAATTCAGTTTTAGATGGATATGTTCACGTGTAAGAGTCTTATTGGCATGTAATGCTGCATGTGGAGCCCGCACATGTCTGATCGACCACATGTCGGAAGCAGTGGATACAAATGCTCAGTCTCATATAAATTGTTTTTCCATAAATGCTACATATTATTTATGAATCATGTTTTGATTGTTTTCTATGTATTTATACTTAAATAAAATGTTTCAATCATGAGGAAAGAGGAGCCAAAATTACATTTTCTGTTTATTTACACAAACATGGTGGTCTAAAATTCATTCTGATCATGCTGCGCAGTATGACTACTCCCTGATGCTACCCCCATGCCTCCTGCACACCATAAAAGGAACTTCTGACTCTTCATAAAAATCTGGAAACGATTTGTAGATCAATTAAAATTGATCTTCGGTAACTTCTGAGTTTCACTTACTGTGTGGACTCATTGTTGGATGCTCAGGCACACGCCTGTAGGGCCAGTGGTGCAATTTCCACTTATGCCCTCTAGTGGACACTCTAGAAACACACAAAGCAATCACATGCAGACTTCATTAGGCTGAAATTAGCTGGTGATTTGACTGCTTTCCTGCTTCGTCTGTTTTTAGGTGTAAGCTATGGCATCTTCTTCAGAACATTTTATAATGAGTTTATAATAAGGTTTTTTTTAACACCACAGGGATATTTTGTACCACTGCTGATTTACAGTAAATAGGTTTTCTATATTCAGTTGAAAGTCTATTTAATAGGTTCATTAAACACAACTCTATATGTATTACATACTGAAAATATCTCAGCTTTTCTATAAGCAATAGTTGAAGATCAAAGGTACGCAATGACATCATTGAAGGGAACAAACTGCGCTGGTATGATGTTCAGGTATGAACTGATGAAAGGACCTATTAGTTGGGATATCAAAGCCAGTCCATTCCTTGGTTTTCAAGTATTGTTTTCTTCTTTTATTTATTCAAAATTGTGAGTTGAAGTTGGACTGAAAATGCAGAAAGGTTAATTCCTTTTGCTGCCAGCTGATTGGGGACATTTTTGTCATGAGATGTTTGTTTTGTTTTAATTTTTACCTAAATTGTTCCCCCATTCTGTTCTGTTTTCCAGTGCAAACCATCTCGCGGCCGCAAGCGGGGCATCTGCTGGTGCGTGGACAAGTACGGTGTCCAGCTGCCGGGGACGGACTACAGCGGGGGAGACATTCAGTGCAAAGACCTGGAGAGCAGCATCAACGAGTGAATCAGAGGGGGGGGAGCAGTCCACTCCCCTCCCCTACCCCCTCCCCTCATAACTATCACATGACCCAGGGCCCACCATCTTCTCTGAATCCCACCTGTATGCTCCGCCCTCTGCTCACATCTAGACCTTTTTATTGAACTGAAAAAGAAGAGGGAAAAATCTCAGATAAACGAAGCAGGCTAAAAAGAAAAAAAGACTAATATAGTTGTTTTCTCTTATCAACCAAGCACTGTTCTCTGAAAGAGGAGACCACTTTGGGACCCTTGTTTCAGCCTGGCTGCATGAAAAGCTGCAGAATGGTCCTTGATGCGTTTAGAAAATCTGCCACACGAAGAAGGAGGAGGAAGAGGAATCAGTTGCATGTTTTGGAACTGATATTTGGCCCGAGAAATTTGGGATTTTTTGGTCTAACTGGGGTTGTGGTTTTATCAGAGCACTTAAAAAGGGATCCTGTTTAGAAATGTAAACCTTTTTGTGTGAATATGTGATGCGTTGGTGTATTACAGAGTGAGCCTTTTTCAGAAAAATACCAACAACAAAAGAATGTTACAATCGTCTCTTTTGTTCAATTTCCCTAAACGAGCAATTCCGGCGTCTGACGTGTTCTCGGACCCGGCCTTCCTCTCTAACATTACGAATGTGTTTGGGGACTCGGAGCATTCAGACAGAGAGAGTAGACGGTCACAGATGAACATATGTGTGTGGCTCTTCGACCATTTAGCTAGCCTGACATGCCAACTGTGCCTATTTGAGCAGACACTGCCAGGCAGGGCGCCACGCAGCTCTGCTGGTGAAAACAAAGACTCTCGGCTTCAGCGACAGGAAGTAAGTTTGATTTTTTTTCCGTGTCGGCATTTCTTTAGGGATCAAACTTGCCTTTCAGGCTGGTTTCCTCTCTGACTATTTTTTTTTTTTTGTGGTTTTATTTGTGCTGATTTCTTTGCCTTCAGTGAAGTAAAAGACTGCCCTACATTTTGAGCCATGTTTCCCCCTCAGTACAATGTATTCATGGTGTATTACATTACTTTTAAATATACTTCCTGAGTGTTGTTTTTCCTGTAAAAAAAAAAAACATGTAAATGAGCTTGGAGTAAAAAAAACAAAGACTTTTGCCTGTAAAGAATTAGAAAGTATCCTGTTAGAGCAGCTGACGGGGCAGTTAGAGAAAGCTGCCTGCTCTCTAAGTTTTCTGCCTTTAACTCAGTGAAGCACCATGAAAGCATGACAGGAGCGGGTCTTTGGGCCGGTTTTTCCTTTCTGTGTGCCTTCCTACATATTTAGACTTACATGCTGACGTAAAAGCGACACGGGGGGGGGGGGGGGGGATTCAGACGAGGTTTGGAGCTCTAACCGAGAGAAGCCAGTGAATGTGGTCGGTCTTTGAAATTGAGTCCAGCTCCGTTTGCGATGTTGTATAGTACCTCGGGTTAAATTCTGGACAGGGAAGGAGCGAAACCTCCTTCTCTTCCTTGGACAACTTGATAAGCTAAGTTTCTCACTTTTTCTTTTTATGTGAATGCCAATGTTTGACGGGGAGATACACAGGATGCAGAAGTTGTTCAGTCTGCAAACATGAGAGGGAATGTGTGCATCCAGGGGTGCTGTGCATTAGTCCTTAGCAATTCCTCTTCTATTTGACTTTTGCTTCTATGCACTCAGAATCCCTTGAAATCCTTAAAGATGGTTTAAATGAACAGTCTTTTAATTTGTTTTTTCTTTCTTTTTTTTGCAATTGGCTGCATTTTCATTAATTTTCCTTTCAGTAGATTTTTTTTTCTATTTTAACCATGTTTCATTCAAGGGATGAGCGTGTCTCATGATCAAAGCATTGAAATAAATTTCCATGCATATTTGTTTACTATTTTCTATAGATATTAAATGATAATTAATTTCAAGTGACTTTGGTTCTATATTCCATGTTGGGTTAATCTTCTCATATGAAATATGACCAAATATTGCCCCTGATCCAACTAGAATAACTATAGACTACCGGCCTTTGTCTATAGAAAATAACATATAATGAATCTAATTTACTGTCTGGCTTCGGTTGAACATTTGTTTTTTTTTTCACATACAAGCCCCGTACGACTGTAAATGACACTTGCCTCTGTATTGATATAGATTTTATACAAGGAAACCTAGAATTGTGCAGCTCAAACCAGTTTCCCGTTTAAAACCCAGCTACCCCCAATATTAAGGGTTTCAAATGTTTTTTTTTCACATGTAAATTGTATTTATTCAGGCCAACTCAGTACCTATCCAGCCAGAGAAAGAATCTACATGGGGCCAACATTCACATGTTGGATGGGCAGTAGACGATCCCCTGAAGTTCTCATCACTGGTCATGTACTGGGCTTAAAAAGAGTGAGAAAGGAGCCAAGACCCAAGTAGAAATTTTGAATAACCCTCAAAAAGCCAGAAGACCTGTTGATTAGAATCAATTTAAAGGATTGCAGAAACACCTTACTGCATGCAAAAAAATATTGTTTTTTTTTAAATTTGGTTTTGTTTAAAACTTTTGCACAGCACCATATCTTGTTTCTGGTTGTAAAAACCACATCAAGGCTCCAACCCCCAACTTCACGTATAGGGCAAAACAGCTTGCACTTATTTCATGTACTCACTACAGAACCTAATGCACAACAGCATCTTGAAATGTGGTTTCATGGTGTCAGGCGAACCACAAACTAAACCAAGGTGAGCTTACCTTTCCGAAACAATGTTTGGAAGTTTTGATTTAGTGACAGGGGCTGATGAAGCTCCTGCCTGGGAATCTGGAGAGTAGCTGCATTTCTTTAGAAAAAGAAAAAAAAAGAGGGAGATGTTGCACAGAAATGACAGCTGATCCAGAGAGGGCAGCAGGAGGAAAAGGACCAGGAGCAGGCTGTGGTCACTGTTAGGGCTTAGCCACTTTCCCGATGAGGGAGTCACCAATTTCACCACTTTAGATACAGTTAGTGAAACAGAAACAGGGAGTTTGGGAAATCTGGGGCATTTAACACTACAATCAAGAGAATTGAGGTGGTTGTTAGTTCCTCTTAGTGAATTAAAACAAATGAAGATCTGATCTCTGAAGATCTTTTGAATGTTTTAACCCCAGATTTCCTAATCTCCAACATGGTTTAAACTCATACTTCATTATTCAGTAGGACAGTTAACAGAACAGCTTCTTTTGTTCAGAGTACATAACAGTTTTTGGTTGTAAAGAGACAATTGGTTTTCATAATTTGGTGTTCTCCGGCATTTGAGACGGAACCATCGGTGGCAGTGGGAAAACATTGGTCAGTATTTGGAGCTACATACGACAAATACAGAAACAAAAACAACAAAAATATTTTAAAAAATCTCAAATTATTAAAGTGAATATCACTGTGTAATATTTATTCAACTTGTAATTTATGTACTCTTTTAACCTTTGTCTTTTTTTGTAATGACAAAGCATTTATTTAAATAAAGTTATGTATTCATTTAAGTGCTCTGGTGACTGGTGTTTTTGTCCGTGTGTGAGAGCTGTTAAAATTGGCTTCAGATGTGCCGTTTGAATAGGAATCATCCTGATGATAAGCAGCGCCTAATCTCTGAGGCACGAGCTGATAAACCTCTTAGAGGAGATAGTCTGAGGCACCACAGGATCCCATGCAGCATACAGGATGTGGCCTTTTAAAGCCTGACCAAAGAAGGGATCACCCAATTTCTTACATGCAGAGTCAGGAGGCTTCAAAGGAACCAAGAACTTATTTGATATCAGAAGGTTTGGAGAAGAGAATTGCATCATGAAGAAAACCTTTATCATAAGTAAAAGGTAGGTAATTTAACACCAACAAATTTACAACCAACTATTTATCATAGACTAGCAAATCAGACTTTTCTATTTCATTTATATTCTTTATTAAACTTCATAAAATTTTATTGATTTAATTCCCCTTTAAGGTAGAAACTTGAACTGAATTGAATTGACTGATTCTCTAAGATATATACAGCAAATGAAACCTTTCTGGTCTTCGCATCTGAGGAACTGTACTAATCAAGTTGTCCTCAAAGCAGCAGTTTGTATCAAAAATCATTTTGTTTTGTAATAAACAAACTCCCAGAAACTCAAAGTGTCTTTTTGGTTGGTACCTTACGTCTCTGGATTGGGCTGCAGAGTGGTCCAGTATGTCTTTATGGCTTGGATCGAGTCGTACTTAGGGTAAGGCTGAGTTGTTCCTGTTAGCTGTATCTCCCCCCTAGTTGCTTGACCCAATTGGACCCTATCGGTCAAGCAACTTAACCCAGATGTCCCAGTCTTTTGTGTTCTGAAAACTGGCTTAATGCAGGATGTGTTAGATCTCCTCATGTGGTGGGTGGAGGTGGGGGGATCGGGGACCTGGAATCGGGCCTTATTGGGATGGTGAGCCCCGGGACTGGCTTCGACCCCCACCTGAGCCTGTAGGTGGGGATGCTTCTACGTACAGTGTCCGTCTCCCACAGTCAGGAGAGGGTATGCATGGGGGAGTCTGGTGGCTGGGCTCCAGTGGCTGGTGTGCTGTACTTGACCCAGAGTATTGAAGTACCTTTGCTATGATTACCAGACAGCTATGGGTATGAGAGAACCATATGTATGGGCCTGGAGTGGCTCTGACTGCCTTGGTGTGGGGTGGTGCACTTCTGCAGATTGGATACCCGCTCTGGTGTAAAATCTTAATATGCATGTAGATTAAAGCAATTCTAGTGCAGACAGAGAATGATCATTACTGAATGAAACCTTAAATCATAAGCATGTTTCTGTCCCTTCCCACCAAATGGGCCACACTCTTGAATTAGTTATTTAGCTTGGTTCTAATGTGGCCAACCTGTGTAAAAGATGTCCACATTAGTGACCATTGCTGTTTTTTTTTGTTTTTTTTTTTATTTGTCTTTTTTCTCCAAACCTGTGTTGTCTGAGACTAGATCAAAGAGTCTGCCTTGTTTGTCTCCAAACTGTTTGTGGAATGTCATAATGTGGATGTCCCTACACTCAGGAGACTGAGGTCATCGGACCACATTCTGCTTATGTTTCCTCAGACGAATTTTAAGACCCAAGAAGACCGCTCCTTCTGGAGCGATCTCCCACTGTCTCTACGTTCATAGGACCCTTTTGATGTTTTGAAAGCCTAATTTTAAACCCACCTGTTTTATCAAGCATTTTAAGATCAGCAGTCAGAGGATTGTTTTTTTCACCACCAGGTTGATTTTATTTAAACGTTCTCATTTATTGTATTGGTTTAGGTTTTGTTTTAATGTATTTTTACCTGTTTTGTATTTTATAAAATGAAAGTATTTCCTTTGTAAAGTACCCTGTGATATCACCTTGTCTGTGAAAGGCCCTAATATTAAAATTAACTTTACCTATTTACTTACTTGCTTGATCTTTACCCTTATGGTGGTTGTTGACTGAAGTATGTCAAAAAGGTTTGGCTTTGATCAAGAACAGAAATTTTGTTTAGCTAATTATGCTAATTGTGCTGTGTTAGTATAAAGTATTTTCATATATTTTAAAGTAATTCTATACCAAAAAAAAAGATGTGTCCACAATCTCAAACCAGATTTGTTTATTAATAATAGTCAGAGTGTAATATGGTAACCTGACTCCGCCAGATGGATTTGCTGGATTTGCTCTGCATATCCATCTGGAAACCTTCCGTTGAAGTAATTTTGGGAAGGAGCGAAAATACTGGTTAGCTGATTGGCCTATGTTGGTGATAGACGGGCCAAATAAACCAATCAGATCAACGAAGCATATGACGTACTAACAGAGCGACGACAAAAACACAACCACAAGCCAGGCTACTCTTGCTGCTGCAGGTAAAGTCTCGTTAGCCTCCAGAGCAGTGTTTTGCTCTTCTTTCAGTGAAGAAATACTCCGATAAAATAATAATAATAATTCCGATAAAACTTGCTCGATAGCCACGCTAATGCTAGTTTCATCAGCTGAAGCCGCCATGTTCTTTAGACTGAACTGTCGCGCTTCTCGTTGCGTCACACCCCACCCGCCTCAAAGCCAATGCTGATTGGACGTTCGTTTTGGTGAACTGCTCCAAATTTTCTTTAACGGAAAGTAGCCAGACTGATCTGCGATTGAAACCTTGAAAGCTCGTGAGATCAGGATGGTCTCACAAGTCTAGTAATATGGTACTGCATGGGTGCAAAGGGGCATCTCCAGTGATGTTTTGTTTACGTTCTTGTACATTATTTAGTCATTCATTGTACTGTCTACGGTCTGGTGCTGTATTAAGGGAATACAAAAATCCTAACCTAAATGTAGCATTATTTTTAGTAGTATATGTAAAGATATAATAGAAATAAATCTTAACATGTTGGATTAAGGGGAATCTTTGATGTATGTTGGTTGGGCATCAATATTTCTCCCAGGGTTCTGGAGGTCTTGCATCTCTAGATATAAATGAATCCAGGGGAGGTGTAGAACTCTGGATGTTGTGCTGGTAAATATTGCTAGGGTATGTTTTTCGGTTTGTGTTTGCATGCTGTCAGAAAAGAACAGGCTCCAGGCTGGGAAAAGAAGCAGAGGATTTGATTTGCGATGTTCTGAACATGACAACTAATGTTTACCATCAAAGAAATGGACAACTGCACCAAGAACTTCAAAGCCTCTATGCCCCCTTTTATTACACAATTAGACCAATAACCTTGTCTGCATTTGACATCAACTCACGCACCTCCCTGTAGACAAAAAGCAGCTTAACTGTTTTGCTTGGTATGTGTGAGCTGCACAGCCTTTAGAAAAGCTGCAGTGACAGTGTTTTTAAAGTCTGCAGCATCACAAACAATCATCTGGAAATGATCTCAGCTGCACATGGATTCAATGCCCCCCTTAGAAACACTTATTGGACAATTTAATGTAAAAATTTACAAATGCAGATGTTGATATTGGAAAGTTTGAATTTTTACAATAGACAACTCAATGATAATGGCATCGCTTCAAGGGAGGAAACAGTGGCTCCTGTCATCACCGAGGAGATAAAAGGAGGTTTGTAGGAATGTAGACTTGAGAGTAAATCACATAACATCGGGTGGTAGAATCAGACATCGGACAAGTGTCTGCTAGTTTTTCTCCAGCCTTTCATCAAAGACGGACTTAAACCTGGAATCCCAAATGGAGGGTTCCTCAGCCTGGGTCGGATGTGACTGCGAGGGTAATATCTTTTTACATCCGAAAACACCATAAAACCATTGCAATGTATAGCAATATTTATGGCACGTAACTACCATGCATGGAAGCTGGCTAGCGGATAGCTGTGAGGAATGTTTTAATGGGATCTTACCTTCAGCAGATGGCCTGAGAACCAGGGAGAAACCGAGTCGATGGAAAACTCGAAACTGTGGAAACTTTTCCATTTACATGAAAACTTTTTTTTTTTGCACTTTCTTAGTCTGATAATATATATATATATATATATATATATATATATATATATATATATGTATATATATATATATACAGTGCTGCTTGAAAGTTTGTGAACTAGTTGAGTAGTTTAGATTTTTCTTTATTTTTACCATGATTTTCTTATTTTTTCATCACCAGTTTTTGTATATGAAATGTCAGGTTTATGTTCATCATTTCCATTCATTTGTTTTGAGGAAAATGTGGGAGTTGAAAGCAAACTAAATGAAAAACGGAATCAGAGCATCTGCAAAAGTAAATGAACCACAGCTGCACTGGTAAAGACAATCAGGTAAAAGACTCAGGTGAAGCACATGTTAGTGCTTGAGTAATCAATTAAGCAGACCAATCAAATGAGACGTCCTTGGGAAAAGTTTGGAGGTGCACTGGTTAAAAGAGAGACGAAACCAAACAAACCACTGTTGTGTCAAGGCATAAAGACCAGATCAACAATGCCGAGAGGAAGGGAGACATCTGAGGACGTCAGGAAGAAGGTGGTGACAGCCCATCAGACTGGGGAAAGCTATAAGACCATCTCCAAAAGATTCCAGCTTCATCCATCCACTGTAAGACAAATCATTTACAAATGGAGGGCACTAGGCATCACTACAACTCTGCCCAGATGTGGACGGCCATCAAAACTTTTACAAAGAAGCACCAGAAAAATAATGATGCAGGTAAAGGCCAACCCACGCATCACCTCCAGAGAATTGCAGACCTCTCTGTCAGCGTCTGGGATAAATGTACATGCGTCTACAATCAGGCGAAATATCAATAGACATGGCATTCATGGGAGAGTTGCTAGAAGGAAGCCTCTGCTCTCAAGAAAGAACAAAGCTGCACGTTTAAAGTTTGCCAGAGAACACTTGGACAAACCAGAGGCTTTCTGGAAGTCCATTCTCTGGATGGATGAGTCCAAAATTTAATTATTTGGCCACAATCACAGGCGCCATGTTTGGAGAAAAGTAAACACTGAATTTA
Source organism: Cyprinodon tularosa (assembly GCF_016077235.1). Classification (NCBI taxonomy): domain Eukaryota; kingdom Metazoa; phylum Chordata; class Actinopteri; order Cyprinodontiformes; family Cyprinodontidae; genus Cyprinodon; species Cyprinodon tularosa. The sequence goes on along the minus strand of NW_024039168.1, from coordinate 12,983 downwards.
AAGAGAAGAACCTCCTCCCAGCAGTGAAGCACGGTGGTGGAAATGTGAAAGTCTGGGCCTGCTTTTCTGCCTCTGGACCTGGACGACTCCATATTATCCAGGGAACCGTCAATTCCCAGGGCTATCAACAAATTCTTGATCAGAATCTCTTGCCATCAGTCAGGGAGTTGAAGCTGGGACGGAAATGGATTATGCAACAAGACAATGACCCAAAGCATTCCAGCAAAAGTACCAAAGAATGGCTGAAGAGAAAGAAGATTTGCACTCTGGATTGGCCCAGTCAAAGTCCAGACCTCAATCCCATAGAAATGCTGTGGCAAGATCTGAAACGGGCATTACATGCCAGATGTCCCTCCAACATCTCTCAACTGGCAGAGTTCTGTAAGGAGGAGTGGACAAAAATCCCAAAAAGCAAATGTGAGACACTTGTTTGTGGTTACAGAAGACGTTTAGTTGAAGTAATAGCTGCAAAAGGCGGTGCCACAAGGTACTAACTGAAAGAGTTCACATACTTTTGCACTTGGCATATTTTCTGTCTTTGACAGATAAAATACTTTTGTTGAATAAATAATAAAAAGATGCATCTTTTTTGTCTTTGTGTTCCTTATCTGGAAGGTCCGCATTACAATTTGAGCTTTGGATGTTCATTTTACATGATTATTATAATTTTTCTTTAGAAAACAATGGCCATGTTTGGATGGTTCACAAACTTTCAAGCAGCACTGTATATATATATAACTTCTATTGTAGATATTCTTCAAAACACTAAAAAGCTAATTTGAAGCTCTCTTTAAGCTCTCTTTAAAAGTAAAATGCATTTCCCACTTTTTTTATTTCCAGTATGACATCAGGGTGTTGTTTTACTTTATCCATCAGAATAAGATAAAGTTTGCATAAAATGTTAGATTCCAGTTAAGAAAACAGATTTTTTCAATCCTGATTCTAAGCTCTTTAAGAGCTACTCTTCAAAAAAGCGCTTAGTGATCAATGTAGAAAAGTTCTCAGCCATTAAGAAAGACTCATGGAGGCTAGGAATTGTCTTTAGTTATATCAAGGCCATGCTGCTGGACCCCATCACAGATCACTGACAGGTAGTCCATTAATGGAATCATACCTTCAGCAGACGGCCTGAGAACCAGGGAGAAACCGAGTCGATGGAAAACTCAAAACTATGGAAACTTTTCCATTTACATGAAAACTTTTTTTTTTTTTTTTTTTTGCAAAGACAATTTCTTAGTATGATGAAGAAAAAAAAGATTAAAAACTAAGGTAGATATTCTTCAAAACACCAAAAAGCTAATTTGAAGTTCTCTTTAAAAATAACATGCATTTCCAACTTTTGTTATTTTAAGCATTCAGCAATGGAAGTCAGATGTAAAAGTAATATTTTCTTTATCAAGTAAAAAGAGAAATAGCACTTTTCTAAAGTTGTCAAAATTTTTCCACCCTTATATCCTCTCCGCTTTTCAAGAAAAAAGAAAAATCAATTATTTCTCAGAATTTTATAGTTTTTTTTCTTTGCGCTCTGCAGACTTGTTACTGCATTATTAATAAGACATTTTCATTTCAGTGTCCTTTTTATCGTGTAAAAATACTAAGCAAAAAACTAACCCCAGAAATGATACAGTAAGCATATATCCAGGATTGGTTAAACTGCTGTCAAAATAATTATTATAGACATTAGCCTTAAATAAAACTGTATCGGTTAATCTCTCCCCCGAAATAAACATCTGTTACATCTCTAATGTGACAGTGAATAGCTGATCTCTATTTGTACGTTATTTTCACATGTGCTGTGGCCATATTGGATTCTCTAAATTAGGCTTCTTTTGTTCATTTCTTAGGATTTAATCTCAAATAACCAAACCTCTGAGCACAAATGAGACACAAAGTACAAAGAACCTAAATTCTAAGCCCTGGTTTATTTTGGAAAAGGACTTCAAGTTGGAATATACGGTTTTTAGATTTTCTTTTCCATTCCTGCATAGTAAAAATACTGAAGGTCCTCACATACGAGCAGATTTCCCATCACTGATTCCTCCTGTGGAGAGGCAAAGTCTTCCCGCGCTAATGAGCTCCAACATAATAATTGTCCCTGATATAAAACAGTCTGTACTTTTTGGAGAACCTCGTCATTTTATAGAGATAAAACAACAATTATTTTGTTAACATTCAACAAGCAGAGCTTCCGGAAGTCTGAGAAACAAACCCACAATCTTCACATCCCAGGAAGTTGTTGGAAGCTAACAAAACAAACAGGAGTCTTAAACTAGGGCGGATCTTGGACTCTTCATTCAAATGCACCCAGACTTACAGTGCATTATCATGTAAGCACAAATCCTCACCCCCACTCTCACTCTCACAGATGAACCATTTGGCCCATTGTGCCGGAGCTATTAGACCCAAAACAAAAGACGTTTGTTTTGATTTGTTCTCTGCATAAAAACTACCATTAAATGTGCAGGACAGGACAAACATGTCTGAGATCTGTACTCCGGGCCATGCTGTCATCCCAGCAAGCTACCCACAACACCTGGGGACTGTTTTCTAAAAGCTAATAAAAACAAATGAAGGACAAAGCTGTAAAAGTAGTTTTCGCAGACTGTGCCTGGTGACAAACTTCCTGGCATATTAGCGCATTATGTATTGATTTACTGTTGGTCAGAAGTGGGCTCATATGACCCGCTTCTCACTAGAACTAAAGAGAAACAAATGATAGTAGCAGTTTTTATGGTCAAAGACTTAATTATCTTGATTACATGAAAAGTTTCATAAATCCTCACATCAGATTCATGAACCAGACTAATTAGGCAAGGTAAGGCTAGGCAAGGCAATTTTAATTTCAAAGTGCTTTACATGATTTAGATAATAAAATAGAAGAAAAATAAAAGCAGAATAAAAGCAAAAACATTTGTAAAACAAGCAAATCAATTGGACCACAAAAAAGCACAATAAAGTAAGTTAAAAAGAACAAAACATTATAAAAAAATAAAATAAAACAGATTGATCACAAACCAATTAGCAGTTTAACTTCAACAGTCAGAGGCAGCTCCAATCAAATGGGTTTTTAATTTTGACTTAAAAGAACTCAGGCTTTCAGCACTTTTACTCTCTTCTGGGAGTTTTTTTTCCCAGATAAGTGGAGCATAAATGCTGCTTCTCCATGTTTGGTTATATTTTAACTAGTGTTGCGCCAATGCCATTTTTTGGCCCCGATACCGATACCCGATACCTGGCTGTGCAGTATCGGCCGATACCATAATAATGTCAAATAATTGCCATCATGGCTTTGTCAAGCTGCTGCCTACCTTTGTGAAGCAGGAAAAAATCTAATACAAAGTGAATCCAGTAGAACTTTTTATTGCCTGCCAGGAGTGGGTGACAATAGTTGAATAAACTTATGACTCTCAAAATGGTATCGGTGCCCTATTTGTTGGTACTCGCCGATACCGATACCACCATTTTAGGGCAGTATCGGGGCTTCGTCCGATACTGGTATTGGTATCGGTGCAACACTAATTTTAACCTTATAACGCTCTGGTTGTCTTTCATTTTTGCGCTCTACCTGTGTCACTAAATTACGCTGTTTTGAAGAATGGTATGGAAATATGCATAAGTACAGGTGCTGGTCATAAAATTAGAATATCATGAAAAAGTTGATTGATTTCAGTAATTCCATTTAAAAAGTGAAACTTGTATATTATATTCATACATTACATACAAACTCATATATTTCAGATGTTTATTTTGTTTAATTTTGATGATTACAAATGACAACAAATGAAAATCTCAAATTCATCATATCAGAAAATTAGAATATTGTGAAAAGGTTCAAAATTGATGGCCCCTGGTGCCACACTCTAATCAGCTAATTAACTCAAACCACCTGCAAAAGCCTTTAACTGGTCTTTCAGTCTAGTTCTATAGGCTACACAATCATGGGGAAGACTGCTGACTTGACAGTTGTCCAAAAGACGACCATCGACACCTTGCACAAGGAGGGCAAGACACAAAAGGTCATCGCTAAAGAGGCTGGCTGTTCACAGAGCTCAGTGTCCAAGCACATTAATAGAGAGGCGAAGGGAAGGAAAAGATGTGGTCGAAAAAAGTGTACAAGCAAGAGAGATAACCGCACCCTGGAGAGGATTGTGAAACAAAACCCCTTCAAAAATGTGGGGGAGATTCACAAAGAGTGGACTGCAGCTGGAGTGAGTGCTTCAAGAACCACCACACACAGACGTATGAAAGACATGGGTTTCTGCTGTCGCATTCCTTGTGTCAAGCCACTCTTGAACCACAGACAGCGTCAGAAGCATCTTGCCTGGGCTAAAGAGAAACAGGACTGGACTGCTGGTGAGTGGTCCAAAGTCATGTTCTCTGATGAAAGTAAATTTTGCATTTCCTTTGGAAATCAAGGTCCCAGAGTCTGGAGGAAAAGAAGAGAGGCACTTCATCCACGTTGCTTGAAGTCCAGTGTAAAGTTTCCACAGTCAGTGATGGTTTGGGGTGCCATGTCATCTGCTGGTGTTGGTCCATTGTGTTTTCTGAGGTCCAGGGTCAACGCAGCCACATACCAGGAAGTTTTAGAGCACTTCATGCTTCCTGCAGCTGACCAACTTTTTGGAGATGCAGATTTCATTTTCCAACAGGACTTGGCACCTGCACACAGTGCCAAAGCTACCAGTACCTGGTTGAAGGACCATGGTATCCCTGTTCTTAATTGGCCAGCAAACTCTCCTGACCTTAACCCCATAGAAAATCTATGGGGTATTGTGAAGAAGAAGATGCAATACACCAGACCCAACAATTCAGAAGAGCTAAAAGCCACTATTAGAGCTACCTGGGCTATCATAACACCTGAGCAGTGCCACAGACTGATCGACTCCATGCCACGCCGCATTGCTGCAGTAATACAGGCCAAAGGAGGCCCAACTAAATATTGAGTGCTGTACATGCTCATACTTTTCATGTTCATACTTTTCAGTTGGCCAACATTTCTATAAATCCTTTGTTTTTATTGGTCTTCAGTAATATTCTAATTTTCTGATATGATGAATTTGAGATTTTCATTTGTTGTCATTTGTAATCATCAAAATTAAACAAAATAAACATCTGAAATATATGAGTTTGTATGTAATGTATGAATATAATATACAAGTTTCACTTTTTAAATGGAATTACTGAAATCAATCTACTTTTTCATGATATTCTAATTTTATGACCAGCACCTGTATATCTTTAACACATTTTCCATCAACAGGTTTATTAACCACATACCTTACTATATTCAATTCAGTTTATTTAAAAAGAGCCAATTCACAAACATGTCATTTCAAAACTCTTTACAGAGACAGTTCAATCAAATCAGAAAGTCAGATTAAGTTAAGTTTCCTTTCTAAGGAAAGAAGAGTAAGAAAAATCATAGTTAACTATCTCCAAAAGGGGGTCTGTCAAGGAAAGTTTGCACTCTGTTGCCCTCTTCTGTCAGTTTCCTTTCCCCTAATTCCCTTTTAGATGATTCTGTCCACACCTGCTTCCAATCTGCTAAATAGCCAAGTCATTGTTCAGTCTCTCATTTATACTCCTCCTCTTCAGTTACTGTTTGCTGGTTCCTCATTATTTCTTTGTCCTTTATGTGTGTTTTTCTGGATTTCAGTGTTTTGTTTGTGGACCTTCGCTTCTTTTGCCATTTGAAACTATATGAAATCTTCAAGAGTCCACCTGAGCTTCTATCTCTGCATTTGGATCCTTTAAAAAACTCCACTCGACAAACAAATAAATTGCTCCACCTGGGTTGCATAAAAATGTCAGCAATATAGATACTTTGATGCTACATAAATCTGAAATATTTTCTGTTTTGAGGCCACTAATGATTTTAGTCCTCACTGTTATGTCAAAGCATTTATGGGTTTTGTGTTTTTTATCCCTTCAATGTCAGTTTTAGTGATTAAATCTTTTTTAAGAAAAAATAAAACAAAATCTTAATTTAAAAACCTCAAACCTTCCATTGAAAGGTTCTGACCAGTTTTTGTACATGTGCAAAGTTCTCTGAATAGAAGAATTCTGATGATGGCAGACAGATGGAAACACAAAGTTGAATTAATTTTATTTTGGGGTTTGATGTAAACTTTAAAAAAAAAAATCAAATGAAAATGTTGGGCAGTTGTCCTTTAGGTGTTGAAGTATCCTGTCATATACATACATGCATGGAGAAGGTCCGTCCAGCAGCCATACCCTCCCCTTTCTCAGTCAGGCCTTTCAAATGTGCTTTTTCATTAAAGGAACAAATGGCAGCAACTATACCAAAAAACTTTGAGACTGAATTTGGATTTCATTATCGTTTTAATATATATATATATTTCAAAACATAGGGAAGCTACAAAATACACATTGAAAATGATACAGGAAAACAATCAGTTGCAAACTAAGAACAACTGCATTAGCATCAGCGAAATCTGAAATAGCTTCAGGTCTTAGAGTTATAAAATGTAATCCAAAACAATATGTTCCTTTAGTGTCTTTTAAAGAAATTAACTTTCAATTCAAGCAACCTTTTCTTGATTTCTGTGGTAACAGGTGGTGTTGGGAAGTCTGCATGTGATAGAGCATAGGCTATATTCAGGGAAGTCAAGGACCCTGAGAAAGCTACTGCAGTTTATTCCAACTTTTATTGAACTCTGTGCAGTTATGGGAAGTTACGATCTTACCAGATGTAAACAGCAGAAAAAGTGATTTCTCAAGAGCATATGCTGAGATCAGTTCCTTCTAAAGAGATGTTTTGAGTTTTAATCATTTTATTTTTTCTAAATCAGGCATGTTGTCATTGCTACTACTTTGAACAAATCAAATTGCTATGCTACCTGACATACAGAATTAAGCAGCAAACGGATTTGAAGCCCTAGTAGCTAGTATGTTAAGGCGAAGCTGCCCTTTGATTGTGGAGTTTGAAAAACTGAATTTATGGTGTCAGTATTCTGCCAGAAGTCCACACACACACAATAAATACTTCTACAAGCAGCTTTACTTCATACAGACACTCGCAAACTGCTCCTCACATACATGTTTAGCATGTTACATGTGCAAATAGTGCTCCACGGGGCTCAAATATGTCACACACAAGGGTCTCCATGAAGTAAAGCTGCTCGTAGGAGGATTTATTGCATGTGTGCACTTTAAATTTTTCTTACTTAATCATATTTAGTTACAGGAAAAAGGATTGTTTATGTCCTAACCTGCTAACATGGACCAACTGCGTTACAGTCACTCAATATGATTAAGTAAGTGGCAAAAACGGTTGCATTTTTTTTTTTTCAGTATAGAATTTGGGCAGTATACTGATGCCATACAAACTGTAATTTTTCTTGAGCAGGACCGAGCTGGGCATGCCAATGTTAGCATACTACGGTTAAGGCCAAGTAATTTAAAAAACTCAAAATATAATAATCCTAAAACATCTTAAATACTGATATCCTAATCAAGCATTTTTTTCTTCATCTGAGCCATTGGAAATCTTTCAATTCTACATTATAGTTGATAAAGAAGAATGATAGTAATAAAAAGCTTTTAAAACCTTAAATACATTAAATTAACAAACTATATTTCATCTGTATTTGGATTTTGTTGTTTTATTTGCTCAAAGTGGATTGTCCTGAAGCACCAGTCACCTATGTGGTAAGAGATAAACAGTTTTTTAACCTGAATTTCCTGTAAGTTGGCCTTAATATTATGCTCCTCCACAACATGCCTTAATGTCCTGACATTGCTTCGCCTAAACTTAACAGAGCTTTATCATTTGTCCCTGAAGACATACATACTACATCATTGTCTCCCTTTTATCTCCTCTTTCTTTCATCTTTTCTCCTTTTTTCTGTTTTGACTTTCCTGTTCTACTTACATTGCAGTGTCCATATAATCTGTAATACTCCCTGCATGAATTATAATAAAGCTATTTATATGCATAAATCAAGCAGAACACTATGGCGATAGCTGTACTGCTCCACTTGTAAGAACAAAATATGTTGGACTCTTTTTTTGGCATCAAGACAATTATTCTTATTGCCACATTGCCAGACAGGATTCTGTTAAAAAAAAAGAAGATATACAAACTTCAGTAGAATTACATCCTGCTCCTGCTGATGTTTCAGTACTTAGCAGTTTGTAGAAGAGTTGATGCTGGCAACTTCATTGTGCTCTAATGAAACTTGTTGCTTTAAACACCAGACAATTTGGTGTCTAATGTGCCACACTCTCCAAAGAGTCTGAATACAGCCCACGTCACAATGACACAGACAACTGCTGCTGCCAATACTGTCTCGCTTTCCTTAGGGAGCAAAAATAGGCATTGGAGTATAGTAGGACTATTTTTTATTAGCCTTACTTTATTGCTATTTTATTCACTTTTGACTTTTTTTGTATTTTCAATTTCTTTTGTTATACCTTAATCTTATTGGTTATGTAGCAGTTGTCCGGCTGAACTACAGGGTAGCCTCTAAAGGTGTTTAAATGTGCTCTAAAAATAAAGTTGAAATTTGAAAACATATATGCAAAGAGGTTTGTTAGATAAGCAAAATACTAAACTTATTCCCATGATGTGCACACGCCATGCAGCCAAGCAGAACACAGCACAGATTGCTTGCCTATCTTATGGATATTGATAGCAAAATCCTTGACAAGACAAACAACAGGGATTGGAAGTTATATTTAGTCCAGGACCAATCAACTTAAAATACTTTGCCTAGAATATTAATACAATAACTGCAATTTAAATTCTCTTTTGGATATTTTTCTTTGATTCTGCAAACTAGGTTCACTCTTGCTAATCTTCGTGCCAATGAAAAAAAAAAAAGCATCTTATAATCTCATCATATTTAGATAGAACACACTCATTATGAAAACGATATTTTCAAAGGTTGAATTGAACCGTTTACACCAACTCTGCTCTTTTCGATGCATGCATGCTAGCGAGATGTTGTTGAAGTGGGCATCACACCCAGCTCCTCCTGGAATTGGTTACAGTTGGGATCCCCTCGGACTTTGGGTGTCTCTGGGATCTGGACACCCGTTAGTGGGTTAACGCACCAACACTCTCCCCGCTGGCCATGGTTGGACATGTTGCACTGGAAGTAGAGAAGAAAAACACGAACTAGACAAATTGGAAAACACAGGAAAAAAAGGAGGAGGGGTGTTAAGGATGCACAGTGGGAAGCAGGGTTGGCTTAATGAAGCATGGTGTTTGATGGTTTGAAATGTGTCTGTGTGTGTGTGAGAGGATCTGCTGGTCGCAGCGGGCCATTGGATAAGACTGAGGGCTGTGGTTCGGGTGGGACCAAACTCACCCAATAACAGCCTGTCCTCAGGTCATACCCCCTACACACAGCTCACAGACTATCCTCAACCATAGGTTATCACAGACAGACACACACATGGACATGGTGAGGGGTCGGCCCCCCTGCAGAGACACCCCCCCCCTATATTTTAAAATGAGGTCGTAATTGAAGCGGACAGAGTTTACGCCGCGCACGCGGGGCGACCAAGTAAAGAAAAGGTTTTTTATTTTCTTCTTTCTATGAGAAAGAACAAAGAAGTGACAGTTACAGTAATTACCACGCTGCAAGGAGGGACAACTCCAAAGGGGAGCCAAGTGTTAAGGAGGTACAGTGTTCCTCCCTGGGAACTGAGGACTCTGCTCAAAAACAATGCTGTTGTTTGTAACTAGTGATGAAACTTGGCTCAGTGGTTGAGAGCCCTCCTTTAGGAGACTATGGCGCCTATTCAAATCTTCTTTTCTGCTCCACTATCTTCGTAAGAAAAACACTGGATATGTGACCTTGTTTGTCCTCCTTCATCTGATTTCTATGGGTGAGCAGAATTCGAAATCCCCCCGTCGGAAGCACAGCTCGTTCCTCAGCTTAACAGAGCTCTTCCCATGCAGTATGCCAAACCGTTTTATTGCCTTGTAACCTTAAGCTGAGAGGCTTGTTGCCTCATTCAGGATGACAACATCCTCTCAAACGTGTGTGTGTGTATTCACAAGCAGGATGCCGAGGAAGAGGAGGAGGCTGTGGTGGAGTTTATAAAGGATACAACAGGTTGAAGGGTTTTCCTGAATTGATTAGAGATTGTTATGTAAAATGAATTTTTAAAAACATACATCTGTTGAACATGTTAGCACTTCCGGTAAAATGCTTTTACGTAGCAAATGTTTAACACTTGATGCATTTCCATGAATCATCAAATTGCACTAAATGTAATTATAAAAATTAATTAGCCAAATGGAAACACAGCAACTTTGAAAAGACTCATGTTTTTCATTAACAAGTTTTTACTCTTTGATGAGCTGTAGTGAATTTTTTATATCTGGCACAACTGCAATGGAAACACTTTCTTTCCACATGATCTGCCTCTAGACCTTAATGCCTTGTAAAAAGACAATTAATTATTGTGGAAATAGTTTGAGTATGAAGGCGCCCTCTAGAGCTGTGGTCAAAATAATATAATATTTTTATAATAATTGTACAATATTGATCTCACATTGGAGAAACTTACCTCTGTATTTAACCCATCCGCTTGGGGAGCAGTAGACTGCCATTGTGAGGCACCCGGGGAGCAGTGTGGGGTTAAGGATCTTACTCAGAGACCGACAGTGTCAGTCTGTGGAAGTGGGGCTTGAATTCAGAACCTCAGTATTCCAAGCTCTATGCCCTAATCACTAGGCTGCCACTCCCCAATATGAATATATCTCATGTGTTTAGATTAGCAGATGTGATGTTGTTTTCAGAGCTGCTGCATGAACAAATATATTGAAGTGGAATTTTAATTGTATTTGCTATTCAATGGAAATACCACAAATGTGTAACTTTGCACGTTTCAAATTTAGCAGAATATTGATGTAGTGTTGTGCAAATTTATGATAGAAATGACAAAAACTATTATGCATTCTATCAGAAGCTACAGTTGATATTTTTATTTCTCTTCACCAAAGACAGTTGTTAATGTTTCCCTATTTGTGCTGCTACACAGAAAGTCACATCAGAAATGGCTAAGACACGCTTAGATAATTAAATCTTAGAGGGCAAAGAAGCCTTATAAGCTCGATTTGTGTTGCTAGGCAAACATTTCATAGGAAACGTCTAACAGAACACCTAAAATCAAAAGGCTAATGCAAAAGCGATGGGATAGTTGAACTGCTTCAACTATTAGGACTATTTTAAGCTTGCTTCATCTTGGAATGGTGGATATTTAGGGGGGCCACATGCCGAAGGCATGGCCCACCTACTACTATTGCACATATTTATTAGGGGGGCCACATGCCGAAGGCATGGCCCACCTACTACTATCTCACATATTTATTCCGCGTATTATTAGGGGGGCCACATGCCGAAGGCATGGCCCACCTATTACTATTGCACATATTTATTCCGCGTATTATTAGGGGGGCCACATGCCGAAGGCATGGCCCACCTACTACTATTGCACATATTTATTCCGCGTATTATTAGGGGGGGCCACATGCCGAAGGCATGGCCCACCTACTACTATCTCACATATTTATTCCGCGTATTATTTTTATTAGGGGGGCCACATGCCGAAGGCATGGCCCACCTACTACTATCTCACATATTTATTCCGCGTATTATTAGGGGGGCCACATGCCGAAGGCATGGCCCACCTACTACTATTGCACATATTTATTCCGCGTATTATTAGGGGGGCCACATGCCGAAGGCATGGCCCACCTACTACTATCTCACATATTTATTCCGCGTATTATTAGGGGGGCCACATGCCGAAGGCATGGCCCACCTACTACTATTGCACATATTTATTCCGCGTATTATTAGGGGGGCCACATGCCGAAGGCATGGCCCACCTACTACTATCTCACATATTTATTCCGCGTATTATTAGGGGGGCCACATGCCGAAGGCATGGCCCACCTATTACTATTGCACATATTTATTAGGGGGGCCACATGCCGAAGGCATGGCCCACCTATTACTATTGCACATATTTATTAGGGGGGCCACATGCCGAAGGCATGGCCCACCTATTACTATTGCACATATTTATTCCGCGTATTATTAGGGGGGCCACATGCCGAAGGCATGGCCCACCTATTACTATTGCACATATTTATTAGGGGGGCCACATGCCGAAGGCATGGCCCACCTACTACTATCTCACATATTTATTCCGCGTATTATTAGGGGGGCCACATGCCGAAGGCATGGCCCACCTACTACTATCTCACATATTTATTCCGCGTATTATTAGGGGGGCCACATGCCGAAGGCATGGCCCACCTACTACTATCTCACATATTTATTCCGCGTATTATTAGGGGGGCCACATGCCGAAGGCATGGCCCACCTACTACTATCTCACATATTTATTCCGCGTATTATTAGGGGGGCCACATGCCGAAGGCATGGCCCACCTACTACTATCTCACATATTTATTCCGCGTATTATTTTTATTAGGGGGGCCACATGCCGAAGGCATGGCCCACCTACTACTATCTCACATATTTATTCCGCGTATTATTAGGGGGGCCACATGCCGAAGGCATGGCCCACCTACTACTATCTCACATATTTATTCCGCGTATTATACTAGCTTATAGTTCTCCTCGCCACCAAAACTTCGGCACCTAACTAGTCCCGCACGGTTTGGCGGATCGGGCCCAAAGTTGGCACACGCGTCGGGACCAATGGTGCGATGCGTGCTTGTATAAAACTTTCTCATTAGTCCGAAGGTTCGCGAATTATTAGCGAAAACGTCGCAAAAAAAATCCCATAGGAAATGAATGGGGAGAGGGAAAAAAAAGCATAAAAAACAGCACTTCACTGTGTCGGCATACATTCATGTAGAAAAACAGTTTAAAGCTCAGTTTGTAGATAAATCCTTCGTCTATTTAAAACTGAAGACGGCATGTTGATAACTGCTACGGTTTTTGTATAATCAGCTACCCAAGTTAGCAAAA